>NC_060122.1:680614498-680944498 GCF_021461395.2 Schistocerca americana | reverse complement strand
CTCTTTAGATCATTCTGTCATAAATTATTTCTTTGCAATCTAAACCTACACAGAGAAATTATTATTTTAAGGCTACATGAGAAAAAAAATCTCTTACAAATTATGAATGTCTTCTTTATAAATATGGTCTTTTCGTAATATGGCACTGGGGACGCTATATTGCCCCCCGAAATGTTTATGTCATAAAAAATGTTCGTGTTTTTTGACATAAATATTTCCACTTTCATGTCCACAGTGTCCACACGCAGATTTTTCTTTCACAGTTTACATATGTCACATCGTATATTTAAAGCGTTAAATTACTGAGGTGTGTTGTCCACAAAGTGTAATACAGATGAGGTTCAAGGTATACAACCACGAGTTAGTCCGGAATATTTGAAGTCCCAGGGGTGTCAACTGTTCGCTCCCCATTTGGCGCGGCCGTAGGGAAACCTGGGGAAAACCTCGGCGGAGCGACAGACTAACTGCTTTGGTCACTTTCACTTAATTGTTTCTGGAATGTCATTGGAGTACAGGATGTGCATACAAATATTTTTGTTGCACTATGCAAAAAATGAGGTCATTATAACAATTGATTGCGGTGTCGTTGATGATCTACGCCGCGACGTTTGGCTCGCGACGGCGTCGGTTGGTGTGTTCGGTGCTCGGCGTTCGCGGCGGCTGCGGAGAGAAAAACGCCCGCTCGACGCCAGCGTGTGTCTCGCCGTCGCGGAACGTCAGAATCAGCTGATCGGCTGCACCGTTGGCGATGCGCTTCTGTCTCGGCCGGGCGTGGCGGAGTGGGATGATATCCGCCCCCCGCTCTTGTTGGCAGGAGTCAGCTCTGCTACGCATCTCCGACGTAGTACATGAAACACACACACAACCAACGTAATATTTGTTTCCCGCTGCAGATGGTTACGCTAGTGGGAAAGGAGCATTTATTAGTGCGGCAGTTGTTGTTAAGTTTTCGCCAGTTTCCGAGTGTCAAGCTAGCACTGTCTTGCAGAAAACATGACATGGACCTTCTCCCATGAATGCAGTTTTGATGCAATACTGTTTCCATTACACGTCAGTTTTTGTCTTGATAAAATTATTTATGTTTTCGCCGCACTCGCAGGCACTGATGAGTGTCCCAATACGAGCTTAGCACAAACATTCGCCGTTTCTGCGGTCGCTGTTTTGCAACAGTCCACGCATCGTATTCCAATTTCGCATTATTGTGCTCACTGAAACTACAGTCTGTCCCAAAAATATTGACTGTGGGTTCACTTCACGTTAACAGTTCACATTTATAGGCAAATTCACAGTTTTTCGTGCGTAATATTGGCGTTTGGCGTCCTCACCGCTGTTGAACGTTCAATACTAGCACTTCACTGTCCATATCACAGTTTCACCTTCACAGTTTTTCACACTGTTTAAAGTAACTGTTTCGATTAGTTCACAAACACTAATGTATTTCATTCAGTCTGAACTGGATTTTGGCTTGTGCTGGATTTTACCAGTCTCTCGCACTACTTGTCTCTTTTCCTTTTCCACTTAGAGTCGTACTTGCCTTCAGATTTTTTGACTATACAATTGTATTTCCGTCTCATCTGAGGTCAGTCCCCATGTCATGTCTGCCCACTCATTGCGTACTTGCCCTCCAGAGCCAGGCTCGACTTTACAAAACTTTGCCTCTCGCATTATTGTAGACATTTTATAATCTAGGCCTAGCGTGCAAGTTCCTAGATTAATGTTAGATTTGTGACTTTTGTTTGCACTACAAATTCGTGCAAATCTCTGCCTTAGCAGATGGCAATATATTTTAACAGTGCTTAGCGGTAGTCGCGTTTACTGATTTGCTTTGTACCTTGTCCACAACACATGAGGTACCTTGCGTGATGTACACCCTGCACTCATGTTGTTTAGTAAATTATGATTGAGCATATTTCAAGATCGGTATAGACATAAATACATGGAACAACATATACACTATAATATTGAATTTCATAAGTTTCATTACTACTACAGTTCAAAAATATTCATGACACACTAATGAAAAATTCTTTCATCGTTACATGCTGTTGACTTTTTTTTTTAAACATTTTTTTAAAGCATTTTTAAACATGACATTTGTAAAATATTCTTAAACCTACGTTCATTTTTTTTTCAAAATGCAATTGCTTAAAAATACTATTATTCCTTAACGTCTACAAAATTAAATCGCACTAATCTTGTGTGCCTCATTGTCTTTAAATGTTACACTAAAATCTTAACATTTACACACAGAAAAAAATACACTCTAAACTTAACCTACTACACATATGTAAACGTTGCTCTACTGAGCGAACTTCTTTAAGTCTTTGTAAGTATTTTTCTTGTTTCCTTCGTAATTGCCTCCTCCTTTGACCACGGGATGGTGTAGTTTGCGTGACAGAAAGTATCGTGAGGTACCACTTCGATGTTATAGGTGTAGCCCTCGATAACACCGGGTTTTTCCGAAAACACATTCTCATAATCTGTAAGTAGCTGAGTCAATTCGTTTTGTTGTGCTTCAGTCAAATGTTCTGACTCCCAAACTTTCATGGCTATCAGTTTCCTTTTTTCCTCTTTGTCTTCAGTAATAAACTCTTTATAACATGCTTGTCTTGTACTTAAGTCAGAATATAAATTCATTACCTGTATTCCTTCGAATCTCGTTTGAAAGCTCCGGCAATATTTACCGTGCACTTCCCGTGTCCTCAACAACGGCAAAATTACACGTCTATCCTCATTCATAAGGCTTACTTCCCCGCACAAGAGGTCGATTTTTGCGTCCCTCTGGCGTAAAAATTCCATGCCCAGGATGCAAGCAACACCTAATCCCTTAACTACTAGGAACGAGCTTTTCATTGCTTCATTTCCTACCGTAAACTCGACCTGCACCTGGTGCTTTATGATATGAGATTGTGCACCTATTGCACCTGTAACACGACAATTCTTCACTGGCAATACTGGTATTCTATTATTTTGACTCAAGTACTTGTAAAAATTTGCGCTCATGACATTGGTTGACGCACCGGTATCGACTATTATGTGTATTGGTGCTCCATACATATCTGCTTGCAATATAGCCTGCACAAGACTTTTGTCGGTTCGGTTACATGTCTGCGGTATGTCTACAAGTTCCTTTTCTATTTTTGTTCCTTCATTGTATCTCAGCATACAAAGTTTATGGCTGTCATCTGTGAATGTGCCCTCACTACACCATCCTGCAGCCAACAACGGAGAGCGTATTGTGGCTGTCTTTAGTTTAACGGATGAGCATTAGTGGGTTGACAGTTGTCTGTCACTTCCACTAACCTCACATTGTGGTTCTGGTTGTTGTTGTTGCTACTGTTGGGTTGGCCGCCCTGCCTCCCCGATGGTGTATTTTGATATTGTGTATGGCTCTGGTTTTGTGGTGGTCGGTTGTAACTCCCTGACATGTTCTGTGATGGACCTGGGTTGGCGTTCCATTGTGGCGCTGTGTTTTGTTGCCACTGTGGTGTCGGTTCGTTACGACCACGCCACTGGTTTCGGTTGTTCCGCCATTGCGGATTGCCGATACCATTATATCCATTACTCATGCGTCCATCATGATGTCTCTTTCGATTTTCACGATTATAACCGTTGCCGTTATAACCATTGCCATTGTTTGTGCCTTGATTCTGTTGCCGGTGCTCTTGCTTATTCCCGTTACCATTTGGTACTAAGTTACTACCATTACTGTGGCTGCTATTGTAATCGGCTTTGTGTTGATTATAGCCTGCATGGTTCCACTTGTTTTCGGTTTTCATATCTTCGATCAATAGGTCAACAGAATCCACTATTTCCATGAATTGTTCTATATCGTATTCCGGCACATTGATGAAATATCTTTTAATTTCACTGGGCAACTTCATTTTTATTAATCTGATTATGTCACGATCGGACATTGGCTCGTCCCAGTACCTGGTTTTGTTTATATACTTTTCGAAATATTTGCGTAACGTTCCCATCTTAGGATTGTACATTTCTGGACTGTACAACTCCTTTCGTAGTCTTTCTTGGACGCTATCGGACCAGAATTTTTGCAAGAATGCACCTTCAAACTGTTGCATCGTTAGACATTTTTCGGACACGTCGGTGGCCCACAGTGCCGCGTCACCTTGAATAAAGGAGACCACGAACTGTATTCTTTGTCTTTCCGTCCATGTCCTGGGAAACACATTCCTAAAGCTCTTAATAAATACAACAGGGTGGACATTTCGTTTTTCGCTATTGAAGGGTAATATAGCGTCCCCAGTGCCATATTACGAAAAGACAATATTTATAAAGAAGACATTCATAATTTGTAAGAGATTTTTTTTTTTTTCATGTAGCCGTAAAATAATAATTTCTCTGTGTAGGTTTAGATTGCAAAGAAATAATTTATGACAGAATGATCTAAAGAGAAGCCCAGTTACACTCTTTTGTTAATTTTTTAGTCGACCTTACTTCTTCGCTTGTCTTGAATGTGTCTAGAGGGACATCTTGTGTGTGCTGACGAATGTAAGCATATTTGCATGAGTTAAGCATATAATATACTGATTTAAATTTATTGTGCACTTTTAATTTGTAAGAGGTGATCCCGATTTCATGTCCGCCTTCCTTGAATTAACCTGCATTCAAGTAATTTACAGCTCAACAATCGCAGTGGCCGATGCAGCCAACGACGCCATTACGTGGCGATATTAACTTATGAAAATTTAACGGAAGCTGAAAACTCGCCCGCTATTAGCATAATATCAATTTTTCTCCACAGCCGCACGAAGTTGCAGAAATACTTAGCTTTAAGATTCTTATTTTCAGTACCATAGCCGAGACCCAGAGCCAGGACTCTGACTACAATACAATGGTTAACGGAGGTAAGAAAATACTCTCGCGCGTGTGTGGGCCGCAATTGTAATTAATAACTAAAGATCTTTTGCTTTAACGTCAACTGACTAGCCGAGGAAATTTATATGAAAAGTTTATTACATTGTTCAACTTAAATATCATTTTTATTAAGGCCCACCACGTAAGTCGGCAACAATCTAAAAATAATAATAACAATAATAATATATACATTAAATTACGACGGCCGACGGACGCGAGATTGGCGCCGCAACTTTGGGGCCCGATTAATATGATTCTATTGTAATGAATGTAATTATGTATGTGTCTAATTGTTGTAAAATATTAATGCTTGTATGAATTCTTTTACATGTACAACAACAAAACCACACCCTGAGGAGATCTGGAGAGGAAAAAGTGTAGAAAAGAAAAAGGATTGCGAGAAAGAAAAATAAGTAAGGTAAGGCCTATTGTGCAAGCATCCTGTGTAGCTCTGTGCGGAATATCGAACCCATGTGCACATGAGATACCTTCGGTGTTTTGTGTATTTATGTGTTTATTTTTGGAGGGATAATTATTCGTTTTGTGTATTTATGTGTTTATTTTTGGAGGGGATAATTAATCGTGTGTGTATCAGTGTTAAAGATTCGTCAGTGGCTTAAAGTGAATTTAGTATGGGTAAGATAGGACAACCTAAAGCATCCGTACCAGAAGAACAAAATTCTGTTAATATGGAAAGTGAGGATCATTTGCAATATGTAAACGAGTCCCAAGCCACCGCCTCGGATAACATAATTTCTGGAGCGGGGGGCGAGGATCTGTGGACGGTGAATGACGCTCCACAGCAGAATGGGAATAGAGTAACAACTCCACTGCCTGGGCAGGGGGGCCAATCGAGTGCTAGATTAAGCGGGGCACCAGTATGCTCACCGATTGGAGACCCATTTGCAGAATTTCTGCGCAGGTTAGAAGAAAGAGATCAGAAACTGGCTCAGATGCTACGTGAGCAAGAGCAGCGCAATGAAGCGAAACTAGATAGGATCCAAAGCGAACTTGCCGAGATGCGGGACGCGTGCAAAGAAATACCCGATCTTGTGCAAAGCTTAGCCGGAGAGATGCAAAAATTACAGATATCGCAGGCTAGGCTTGAAGACAATGTCCAGACTTTAACCAACCGCGTGGATAATGTGGAGATAGATGCACGGAAAAGTATTGACGCATATTTGGAAGTGCAAGCTCAAAAAGTAGAAAAAGAATTAAATGAATGGCTAGAAGTAAAGGATCGCGAGATATCTGCAAAGATTGAAAGCGATGTAAAAACAGCCGTAGAACAAGCGACTGCGGCCGCGAGTGTAAATACTGACGCTAGCGCTGCCGCACTACATGCCGAATTAACACAGATTAAGTCCCGTGTGACTGCGGAGTTGCCAAATTGGCAACAGGAGGTCGCGCGGAGACTGTCTGCGTTGGAAAGCAATGTAAACAGTGGCGGACAGATCATGAATCAGACTCCGCGTACTGATTACTATAATAACGCTGACGGTAGCCAGGGTGCGAGTGCGCAACCGCAACCTAATGCGAATTATGAGCACGAGCAACACGCGATACCGTGCAGCGCACATCACGAAGTGATGAATGTCCCAGAATGTAGCAATCAGACGTGCAAAAAAGAGGACAATGTAATAAAACACAGGACATTCCAACCCTTCAATAGCGAAAAACGAAATGTCCACCCTGTTGTATTTATTAAGAGCTTTAGGAATGTGTTTCCCAGGACATGGACGGAAAGACAAAGAATACAGTTCGTGGTCTCCTTTATTCAAGGTGACGCGGCACTGTGGGCCACCGACGTGTCCGAAAAATGTCTAACGATGCAACAGTTTGAAGGTGCATTCTTGCAAAAATTCTGGTCCGATAGCGTCCAAGAAAGACTACGAAAGGAGTTGTACAGTCCAGAAATGTACAATCCTAAGATGGGAACGTTACGCAAATATTTCGAAAAGTATATAAACAAAACCAGGTACTGGGACGAGCCAATGTCCGATCGTGACATAATCAGATTAATAAAAATGAAGTTGCCCAGTGAAATTAAAAGATATTTCATCAATGTGCCGGAATACGATATAGAACAATTCATGGAAATAGTGGATTCTGTTGACCTATTGATCGAAGATATGAAAACCGAAAACAAGTGGAACCATGCAGGCTATAATCAACACAAAGCCGATTACAACAGCAGCCACAGTAACGGTAGTAACTTAGTACCAAATGGTAACGGGAATAGGCAAGAGCACCGGCAACAGAATCGAGGCACAAACAATGGCAATGGTTATAACGGCAACGGTTATAATCGTGAAAATGGAAAGAGACATCATGATGGACGCATGAGTAATGGACATAATGGTAACGGCAATCCGCAATGGCGGAACAACCGAAACCAGTGGCGTGGTCGTAACGAACCGACACCACAGTGGCAACAAAACACAGCGCCACAATGGAACGCCAACCCAGGTCCATCACAGAACATGTCAGGAAGTTACAACCGACCACCGCAAAACCAGAGCCATACACAATATCAAAATACACCATCGGGGAGGCAGGGCGGCCAACCCAACAGTAGCAACAACAACAACCAGAACCACAATGTGAGGTTAGTGGAAGTGACAGACAACTGTCAACCCACTAATGCTCATCCGTTAAACTAAAGACAGCCACAATACGCTCTCCGTTGTTGGCTGCAGGATGGTGTAGTGAGGGCACATTCACAGATGACAGCCATAAACTTTGTATGCTGAGATACAATGAAGGAACAAAAATAGAAAAGGAACTTGTAGACATACCGCAGAAATGTAACCGAACCGACAAAAGTGTTGTGCAGGCTATATTGCAAGCAGATATGTATGGAGCACCAATACAGATAATAGTCGATACCGGTGCGTCAACCAGTGTCATGAGTGCAAATTTTTACAAGTACTTGAGTCAAAATAATAGAATACCCGTATTGCCAGTGAAGAATTGTCGTGTAACAGGTGCAATAGGTGCACAATCTCATATCATAAAGCACCAGGTGCAAGTCGAGTTTACGGTAGGAAATGAAGCAATGAAAAGCTCGTTCCTAGTAGTTAAGGGATTAGGTGTTGCTTGCATCCTGGGCATGGAATTTTTACGCCAGAGGGACGCAAAAATCGACCTCTTGTGCGGGGAAGTAAGCCTTATGAATGAGGGTAGACGGGTAATTTTGCCGTTGTTGAGGACACGGGAAGTGCACGGTAAATATTGCCGGAGCTTTCAAACGAGATTCGAAGGAATACAGGTAATGAATTTATATTCTGACTTAAGTACAAGACAAGCATGTTATAAGGAGTTTATTACTGAAGACAGAGAGGAAAAAAGGAAACTGATAGCCATGAAAGTTAGGGAGTCAGAACATTTGACTGAAGCACAACAAAACGAATTGACTCAGCTACTTACAGATTATGAGAATGTGTTTTCGGAAAAACCCGGTGTTATCGAGGGCTACACCTATGACATCGAAGTGGTACCTCACGATACTTTCTGTCACGCAAACTACACCATTCCGTGGTCAAATAAGGAGGCAGTTACCAAGGAAATAAGAAAAAATACTTACAAAGACTTAAAGAAGTTCGCTCAGTAGAGCAACGTTTACATTTGTGTGTAGTAGGTTAAGTTTATAGTGTATTTTTTTCTGTGTGTAAATGTTAAGATTTTAGTGTAACATTTAAAGACAATGAGGCACACAAGATTAGTGCGATTCAATTTTGTAGACGTTAAGGAATAATAGTATTTTTAAGCAATTGCATTTTAAAAAAAATGAACGTAGGTTTAAGAATATTTTACAAATGTCATGTTTAAAAATGCTTTAAAAAATGTTTAAAAAAAAAAGTCAACAGCATGTAACGATGAAAGAATTTTTCATTAGTGTGTCATGAATATTTTTGAACTGTAGTAGTAACGCAACTTATGAAATTCAATATTATAGTGTATATGTTGTTCCATGTATTTATGTCTATACAGATCTTGAAATATGCTCAATCATAATTTACTAAACAACATGAGTGCAGGGTGTACATCACCCAAGGTACCTCATGTGTTGTGGACAAAGTACAAAGCAAATCAGTAAACGCGACTACCGCTAAGCACTGTTAAAATATATTGCCATCTGCTAAGGCAGAGATTTGCACGAATTTGTAGTGTAAATAAAAGTCACAAATCTAACATTAATCTAGGAACTTGCACGCTAGGCCTAGATTATAAAATGTCTACAATAATGCGAGAGGCAAAGTTTTGTAAAGTCGAGCCTGGCTCTGGAGAGCAAGTACGCAATGAGTGGGCAGACATGACATGGGGACTTACCTCAGATGAGACGGAAATACAATTGTATAGTCAAAAAATCTGAAGGCAAGTACGACTCTAAGTGGAAAATAAAAAGAGATAATTAGTGCGAGAGACTGGTAAAATCCAGCACTAGCCAAAATCCAGTTCAGACTGAACGAAATACATTAGTGTTTGTGAACTAATCGAAACAGTTACTTTAAGCAGTGTGAAAAACTGTGAAGGTGAAACTGTGATATGGACAGTGAAGTGCTAGTATTGAACGTTCAACAGCGGTGAAGACGCCAAACGCCAATATTATGCACGAAAAACTGTGAATTTACTATAAATCTGAACTGTTAACGTGAAGTGAACAGACAGTCAATATTTTTGGGACAGACTGTAGTTTCAGTGAGCACAATAATGCGAGATTGGAATGCGATGCGTGGACTGTTGCAAAACAGCGACCGCAGAAACGGCGAATGTTTGTGCTAAACTCATACTGGGACACTCACCAGTGCCTGCGAGTGCGGCGAAAACATAAATAATTTTATCAAGACAAAAACTGACGTGTAATGGAAACAGTATTGCATCAAAACTGCATTCACGGGAGAAGGTCCAAGTCATGTTTTCTGCAAGACAGTGCTAGCTTGACACTCGGAAACTGGCGAAAACTTAACAACAACTGCCGCACTAATAAATGCTCCTTTCCCACCAGCGTAACCATCTGCAGCGGGAAACAAATATTACGTTGGTTGTGTGTGTGTTTCATGTACTACGTCGGAGATGCGTAGCAGAGCTGACTCCTGCCAACAAGAGCGGGGGGCGGATATCATCCCACTCCGCCACGCCCGGCCGAGACAGAAGCGCATCGCCAACGGTGCAGCCGATCAGCTGATTCTGACGTTCCGCGACGGCGAGACACAGGCTGGCGTCGAGCGGGCGTTGACCTCTCCGCAGTCGCCGCGAACGCCGAGCACCGAACACACCAACCGACGCCGTCGCGAGTCAAACGTCGCGGCGTAGATCATCAACGACACCGCAATCAATTGTTATAATGACCTCATTTTTTGCATAGTGCAACAAAAATATTTGTATGCACATCCTGTACTCCAATGACATTCCAGAAACAATTAAGTGAAAGTGACCAAAGCAGTTAGTCTGTCGCTCCGCCGAGGTTTTCCCCAGGTTTCCCTACGGCCGCGCCAAATGGGGAGCGAACAGTTGACACCCCTGGGACTTCAAATATTCCGGACTAACTCGTGGTTGTATACCTTGAACCTCATCTGTATTACACTTTGTGGACAACACACCTCAGTAATTTAACGCTTTAAATATACGATGTGACATATGTAAACTGTGAAAGAAAAATCTGCGTGTGGACACGGTGGACATGAAAGAGGAAATATTTATGTCAAAAACACGAACATTTTTTATGACATAAACATTTCGGGGGGCAATATAGCGTCCCCAGTGCCATATTACGAAAAGACAATATTTATAAAGAAGACATTCATAATTTGTAAGAGATTTTTTTTTTTCATGTAGCCGTAAAATAATAATTTCTCTGTGTAGGTTTAGATTGCAAAGAAATAATTTATGACAGAATGATCTAAAGAGAAGCCCAGTTACACTCTTTTGTTAATTTTTTAGTCGACCTTACTTCTTCGCTTGTCTTGAATGTGTCTAGAGGGACATCTTGTGTGTGCTGACGAATGTAAGCATATTTGCATGAGTTAAGCATATAATATACTGATTTAAATTTATTGTGCACTTTTAATTTGTAAGAGGTGATCCCGATTTCATGTCCGCCTTCCTTGAATTAACCTGCATTCAAGTAATTTACAGCTCAACAATCGCAGCGGCCGATGCAGCCAACGACGCCATTACGTGGCGATATTAACTTATGAAAATTTAACGGAAGCTGAAAACTCGCCCGCTATTAGCATAATATCAATTTTTCTCCACAGCCGCACGAAGTTGCAGAAATACTTAGCTTTAAGATTCTTATTTTCAGTACCATAGCCGAGACCCAGAGCCAGGACTCTGACTACAATACAATGGTTAACGGAGGTAAGAAAATACTCTCACGCGCGTGTGGGCCGCAATTGTAATTAATAACTAAAGATCTTTTGCTTTAACGTCAACTGACTAGCCGAGGAAATTTATATGAAAAGTTTATTACATTGTTCAACTTAAATATCATTTTTATTAAGGCCCACCACGTAAGTCGGCAACAATCAAAAAATAATAATAACAATAATAATATATACATTAAATTACGACGGCCGACGGACGCGAGACAGCCCAGATAAACCAATGAGCTACCAACTGAAAATTAGTATTGTAGAACACTCAGTGTAATGTCGATTATTGAAAATGAACTACACTTCTCGAACAATCACTATATACACACAAAAACAAATAACTTGTAGACGACCATTCATCAAGAGCGTCGGTAAGGTCCGTCGGTGCAGGTCCTAGCTCGGCGAGAAACTGGCTGTTCTGCTGCTGCGCTGGCCTTATAAAGCCGGCGGAGACTGGCGGAGTACTCCAACTCTCCCTGTATCGGTGAGGCGACCTCTGCAGAAAAAGGTTCGCCTTAGTCTCTAGCAAGTTCTGTTTGTTTCTAAGAATTGTTTTCCTCTTGGTTGCGCCTGCAAGTGCTTGTGTGTGTTATATGGTACACAAGGGTGTCTTGAGTGTAGTCTGCCTGGCAGGGGCCGTCTGTGGCAGACGTAACACCAATCGTCTCGCCAATAGTTTCTCCTGTACAGCAAACGTTGCCACGTATGGGCCTCAACGGCAGGCGCCAGGTTCATGCAGCCCTGCTGCCTGCCGTTCATCGGCGACGAAGGCTGGAATTTGCACGCCATTACCGCAACTGGACGTCCACTGAGTGGTAACAGCTGGTCTTTTCAGAGGAATCACTTTTTATGCTCCGTGGGATATACGGCCATTGGCCTGTACGGCGCGAAAAGTCTGTAACCGAACACACTGCAACCAGGAGAGAGCGTTATGGTCTGGGGAATGTTTTCGTGGCATTTCCTAGGTGATCTCTTCATTGTGGAAGTCATAACGGACCACATAAAATAGCCATCTATTCTTGGGGACCATCTACACCCCTACACAAGTCTGATTTTCCTCGGCACGATGGCATCTACCAGCAGGACAATGCAACGTATTACAAGCTTGCAGTGTGCATGCGTGGTTCGAGGAGCAGCAGGATGAGTTTACCGTGATCTTCTGCCACTGAACTCCCCGTATTTAAGCACACTCGACAATCTGTGAGACCACCTCGATCAAGCTGTTTGCGCCCTGGATCCTCAACCGAAAGAACCAGCCGGCCACAGCACTGGAGCCGGCTTTACTCCACAGAACCTCTCTAATTCTCTTTCCGCATGTCTCGCCCTGCAAATGGTGGTTCCTCGGGCTTTTGACAGGTGATCACGTTAATGTGACCGCACAGTGTTGTTCTGCGGACAACAAGTGCACGATTCTGGTTTGAGGAACACCATTGCTCCCTATAGAATCTCGAGTAGCCCTCCAAATCACCCATCTTAATCCCTTAGTAAATGTCTGGAGCTATTTGTTACAGAAAAATAAACGCAACAATCAATTGGCAGCTCCACAGTCTGTAATCATCAAAGGATGGCTTCATCTGGGTACTTGTGGACTCTCTTCCCCCCCAGAAATGAGGCCGTTATCAATGCTATCGTTACAGGATCATTTAGAAATCACGAAAGCGTTACGGAGATGATAGATAAACTCCAGTGGAAGACTCTGCAAGAGAGACGCTCAGTAGCTCGGTACGGCCTTTTGCTGAAGTTTCGAGAACATACCTTCACCGAGGAGCCAAGCAGTATATTGCTCCCTCCCACGTATATCTCGCGAAGAGACCATGAGGATAAAATCAGAGAGATTAGAGCCCACACAGAGGCATACCGACAATCTTTCTTTCCATGAACAATACAAGACTGGAATAGAAGGGAGAACCGATAGAGGTACTCAAGGTACCCTCCGCCATACACCGTCAGGTGGCTTGCGGAGTTTGGATGTAGATGTAGAGTAGATCGGTATTACGTCGTATTAGCGTCACGCCACAAAGCTGTCAGGATTCGCAACTCTAAGTACTGCTATTTATTTTCGACATACCTTGTAAGCAGAAATTTGATCTTTATGATGTAACTGGCTGAACATTTGTGACACCAACAGTTTATATGCAGAAAGAGAGGTCATACTGTACATGCGCCGTAGCCGTACGTGACTTGAGTCGGCTTGCCCACTGGTCTGACTAGCGTGTTGAATTGCTCGCGTGAGAGAATACTAAAGCAAACACACGCAGACCTCTTGTCGTGCTGTAGGGGGAATTATGATCTCAGATTCTCATTGCTGAAAAAAATTAAAATATTTTCTTGGTTGTCAGATATTCGTGACAGAACCAGGAACACGCCAAAGGGTGTCGACTCCGCAGTTGAGAGCTGTCTTTTGACGTTTCTGCGTCTCTGACACGTCGAATGAAGCCGCTGAAACTGTAAAACCATCTGAAGTGCTGTGAAAGAGCCCATATGGCAATAACGGGACACTTGCTTATAAACTGTCACATCAGAGAATCGAGTTTCCGTAGTAGACACATTGGTCTTATTGTTCATGCTTATTTGTTCGTAGTTAGCCAGTGCAGTATTTTGTCAGTTCATTGTCTGGCTTTACGGAATTTTGGATGCGTGTTTTCATGTGAGGTCTGCTTACATTGGTGCTCAAGCGGTCCAGGTGCGCATTTTTAACAGATATGCTACATTTACACATTTTGTGTAAACTGATATATTAAAAGATGGTGATGTAGAATTCTGCGTGATACTGCTGAAAATGCTCTTTCCCACATCCATTACTACAAGTTATGTCACCTAACAGTGGCTACAAAACTTCTTTCTCTCATTTAATTCTCATAGCTAATTTTACACTTTACGGTCTTGCGTTGTTGGAGATTTAACAAGATCGGAATCGTTGGAGAAAAACGAAATGTGTCGCCAGGTTAAGAGCAACGTCACATTTATGTCATGCTTTTAACTTACAGCCGTAATTTTTTTTATATTTAATTACGGACGTAGGTCGCAGCTCAACCGACAACCTTCTTTTATGAAGGCATCAGGAAGCTTGTACAACGATGGACCAGGTGCGTTGAAACGCAAGAAGACTGTGTCGAAAAATTATGTTCTTGTAAGTTTCCTGTTTGATTACAATAAAATTTTATAGCTACTTTGTGGATAATAATTGACTTACCCTCGTAACACATAACACAGGGATATGTCATAGTTACAGATCCTGAGAGAATGCCGCTGTAATATATATATTGGAATAGATTTTCCAATACTGCATCACAGAATTTAAATTATTAGAAAACATTTCCGAAATTCTACATTAATTTGAATAACGACACTCAACTGTTGATACGAAGTGCACATGTCATAGCTAGTCTTAAGGCTGCGCTTTGAAACACCACTAGTAGGCCGGCCGGAGTGGCGCTACAGTCTGGAGCCGAGCGACCGCTACGGTCGCAGGTTCGAATCCTGCCTCGGGCATGGATGTGTGTGACGTCCTTAGGTTAGTTAGGTTTAATTAGTTCTAAGTTCTAGGCGACTGATGACCTCAGAAGATCAAATGGTTCAAATGGCTCTGAGCACTATGGGACTTAACATCTTAGGTCATCAGTCCCCTAGAGCTCAGAACTACTGAAACCTAACTAACCTAAGGACATCACACACATCCATGCCCGAGGCAGGATTCGAACCTGCGACCGTAGCAGTCCCGCGGTTCCGGACTGCAGCGCCTAGAACCGCACGGACACAGCGGCCGCCGCCTCGGAAGTTAAGCCGCATAGTGCTCAGAGCCATTTGAACCATTTGTGAACCACTGGTAGTGTAGCTGTAGGACTTCTGATCCATTTGGGAATGCAAAGAATCCTATCAAGTGACCACTACGGAATGGAATGACATAACGTCTCAAGCCACACCTTTGAATCTATAGCTTGATAATCCATCCCTCCTTGTAATTGACGTCATCAGGTGAACGGCTATGCCCTCTTCCACTGCTCCTCTTTGCGTATTAAGTGCCCAGACTGGAACTCGAAAGCGAACCAACAAATTCTATAGTAGGTTCACCATTAAATTCGTCTTTCATTAACCCAACCTTTTTTAGCGTTGGAGCATTATATCTGTTATTTGATAAGGATCCTCAATCATCGAACACTGTATGGACATCATTCCTGTGTCCTCATAGATTCGTATCGTTATCTATGTCTGTGTAGCCCAGTTTTACATGATTTGGCAAAAACTTGTTTAATATGTATACGTACTGGAAGTAGATAAGACGTGTTTTCCAAATGTCCAAAATGACAATTCTGCCTCACTGTGTTTATCAAAGACAACATCAGACCCCTCTCAATTCATAGGAACAAAATTTTCGTTAAAATCAACAGTCCTTTGAAAATTTTCTTTCGCAATTAATGCAGCTGCCAAATTTGTCTTCCCAGGATGCTGGTAGTCTTACGGCCCACATCTTTCGCACTTTTTCACGATTTTTCCGAATTTACCAGTTTGAAAAAGATTTTCTTAAAATAATTTCTTGTACTCATGCGTTTTCTGCAATAATCGCAATGATCCAGCTAGGTTGTACGAGGTGAAATTCGATGTCTTCTTTAAATCCAATTTATATTGCAGACACTGTTTCGGATTTCTGTACCGAATGACATCGTGTTTTAGCATATAAGACTGAAATTACTCTTTCCAGAATTTAGATCAGTCATCAGTTGCAAATAAATTATTATCAGGCTTGACCGGTATCGACAAATTAATTTGTCACCTTCAGAAGCTTAGTACTGGTTTAGCAGATGTCAATATCTTCTTCATAGAAGTATCATGTCACGGTATGTCCTGAGATGTGTTTGTTGTATGTGATTATTGTAAACACAGTTTGACAGTTTACAGTAACTGACTCACATATTAAGCTTCTGAAGATGATGAATTAATTTGGCGAAACTGGTAAAGCATAATAAAAATTTATTTGCGACTGATGACTGAATTTTATCCAGAAACTATAGTTGCTATAAATTACAGCCATGAATAAAATAATAACACTTGGGATATTTGGAGTCTACTTCTGAACTGCACCATACGTTAAAATCGTCTGGTACGTTTCCACATCAAAAGTTCGGAGAAAGGCATTCCAAATAGAACAATGGAAGGTACTGAAACATAGCCCAACTTTATACGTTATTCACATCAAGATGACTGATGTAAGATTCATCAATTTTGTTACATAAATTTGCTATAAATCTGTAGTTGACAGCGGCATGATAGCAAGAGCAGTGGGCAATATCGTTTATAATGCCTCTTTTAACAAACTGGTGTTCTTAAACATCACTAATAAGCAGCAATTTCTGTTTAGCGATTTTTAGTAGAGCCTCTTCATTTTGTTTTTCAAAAAAGTGAGTATGTCTCAGTTCTGCACGGAACGGTATGTTGACAGAGTTTAATTTGTTTGTACATTTATTATACTTACCTATATACTCCATATAGTTATGTACAGGATATAAACGTACCAGAATTGAATACTTAAAACATACATTGTCATATGGCTGAACATTTATTGCTGCGTGTTTATCTGCTACCACTTCGGACAGTTTCGTTTACACAATGCATAAAAGTCCTTATTTTCATCCACACTGACATACAGATGTACTATTTCGTTCAATTTACAGCCGTAATCTCTCTCTTAAAAAGTCTCACGTTTTTAATGTCTTTAGCTGGGGACCACTCTCACTAATTTCGAACGTAATTAATCTCACATTTTTTGTATTGAGGTACACATGATTTTTTTTGCATGTCTTGAGCATGAGAAACTTGAGACTCGCGAAATATGATTTTAAAAGATTGTTTAATTAGGTGAAATCTGATCTCAAAAAAGTGAAAACAGGCATCCTAAAAATGTCTAGGCTCCTTAAAACCAACCTTATTAGTTATCATATCTGTACATATTCGGCATCTTGCAGAGTCAATAGCAAGTCGTTCATATCATCTAAATTTATGCATTTTGGTACCCATTTCCCCATTATTACTAATACAACAGTATTACTGGATTAGTCTCAGTCAGCAACGACGACGTTCACAATGTTCAGCCCACTGGGAGAGTTTATGTTGGCGGTCACCTCATTCTTCATAATGAAATGATAATTAAATGACGATCCTAAACTGTTGACAAGCGTTGATATACATCAATGGGGCGGTTGAAAATGTGTGCCGCGACCTGGACTCGAACGCGGGATCTCTTGCTTACATGATAGACGCTCTATCCTTCTGAGCTACCGAGGGCACAGAGAATAGAGCGACTGCGGGGATTTATCCCTTGCACGCTCCCCGTGAGACTCACATTTCCGACTTAATGTCCACACACTACATTCATAGTGCCCCTGCCCATTACACTGATAACTCGCGGCAGACAATCTTACCGAGTCCCATAAGAGCTCGGGAAATGCATGTGCATCCAGCACAGAAGAAGAAGGTCAACGGCCGGTTAGCCTTAACTATATATGAAGATGGTATCTGTTCTTTCGGACATGTCCGACGTGAATGTCACACAACAAATACCATCTTCATATATTATACTTCATAGGTCAGGTCCTTCGTCTGCTGAAGACTCCCTAATGCCTGTCAATCGATCGGCTGTATTTTAGACAGGCACTGCTCTGTCTCCAGCAGCTTGCAGATTCTACTACACTGAATGAGAAAAATAATGTCCTAGGAAAGATAATGTAGTTGCGTTGTATAAAATGGCAATGAATGAATAGACAGGAAAATATATAACAAATGACTGAAGGAAAAAAAGAGAAAACTGGAAAAGACTTTGTGAACGATCTGCATTAGCAGAAACAGTTTAGGTCAAGCAGTAGTGAAAGAAGTGACGTATACGTCAAACTTATATAATTTGGAGAGTTACCACACATCTCAAAATTTCCTGACGATCGATTATTTGGATGTACATTCTACAACACTGAATCAGAAAAAAAGCCTATCTTTGTTAGAGCAAGTAATCAGTAAGAGAAAAGATATAAGGTTGTTAATAGCAGTATATATTAGACTTACAGTTTCTGGAATGTAATAAAAAAATAAGATTAAGAAGAATTAGGAAGCATTTAAAAGATAGCTCTGATGGTTCAGCATCAACACTTCGCCATAAGAGTATGCTACCATTTTTACAACCCACTTCCAGCTCTCAACAATTGCTGATGTCTGTACATCAGCACTGATGCTATTTTGTTTTTCACTGACTCGACAAGTCCAAAAAATTTGAATCTTGCAAAAAAGCGTTGTCAGCGAATTCAGGTTCGCCAGAGCGTAATCGGTATGCGTGTCGCATTGTGCCGTTTGGATGCCACAGCAAGGTATGACTTGTCAGAAGAAGCAGAATGTTCGGTAAGCAAGTTCGTTCTTGCCAGTGCCTAATCGGCGTGTATTTCACATTACGCCAACCTTAATGTCAAATGCAGTGTTGAAAAAAGCATGAGGTGCCCAATATTTCCCAAAATTTTTTATACAGACATCAAGCATTATTTCATTAAGCATCATATCATTAAACTACATCCATAAGATGGTTGATGATTATGGTAAATAATAGAAAATTATTAAAATGTCCAGCAAATCATTTTCAAAACTTTGAACGCAACACAAAATTCAGATCGTTAGAAAACTTCTAACGTGACGCAAAATTCGACACTTTTTAACAGGCTACGTTACTGCTTGTCAGCGGTGTGGCGTGGCAGTGGGCGGCATGTATGTCTCACATAATCTAAGCTGTACCTACATTAAATCTCTGGTTTCAAAGTTGCCACAACGATCTCACTTCAGTGGTGACTCTTATTGCCATCAAGAAAACTGCTCAATAACAGATGCCTGTTTACTGGAAAGGTTTCTTCATGATTAATTACAAATATCCCTACGTATACATGAGATATAATCCTGGTTTAAAGACGTTTTTACCAATATAAAACACTGAAGTATGCAAACTATCGCCTGTGACATTTATATCAAGATGCCATACCTCAGTTGATATCGGTTAATCGTGTTGGTGTGTCTGCAAATCCATGTCTTGTCGTTCCCAGACACCACCGGTTAGGCGCTGTACCATGTCCATTATTCAGACTATATATTTTGCGGTTCCACCTTACAGTGCTTATACCATCACCTGTGATACATATCTATTTCAGAATTTCATAATAAATTTTTCTGTTACCAATTACGAGAGCTATAAATTCCTGAAAAATACAATGCACTGAAACCAATACAGGAGAATTAACAGTGTAATAAATACTTAAAAACAGTGCAATACATAGGTTCTCTTTATTGTGTGTGGAAAATTGTAAGTTCCCGTTGAGAACTTTTTTCCACTGCAGCAAATCCACAACGCGTCTCTTGCATTGTGTTTTCAGTGGGAACAGTGAAGAAATTTTTTCCACTCGATAATTTGGTGTTGTTGGTGAAGACTGTTTTTGATGTTTTATCAACAGTTATTCACATATTGTCTTTGTGTCCATTCATTTAATCCCTTAAAACGTTCGCATTTTTGACACGATGCAACATATGCAATATTTCCTGCATAGTTTCACTTTAGCTATGAAAGTGATATACGAGAAAATAAAAACATATGATCTACTACGAGCTTTCTTATTAAAGGCATATTCAGTCGGTAAGCAAATTATGCGATGTGTAAAAAAAGAGGACTATTTTTACTTAACTGTCCTGTATTGTAATGTAGGATATAAAGGTTGACCGTTTTGTCAAATTGTGCCAATGAGTACCATGGAATGAGTTTCATTAGATTGCCGCGAAATATCATACTCTGTAAAGATGAGAGAGAGAAGATCTCTGCCACTAGAATAGTCGTCGGTTGTTGAGGTTCAGGTCAGATCTGATATTAACCTGTAGATCTTTGGGACAGAAATACGAAAGAATACCAAAATGGCGGATGCTCCATCAGCTTCTCAAAATGTCATAGCTATCTCAAGCACCATATACCAACCATCAATTAATAAAACCTGCCCGTTAATAATGGAAAGGTGCGCAGTGTAAGCAAGACTAGATTTTAAATGATGGAACTTCTGACGTGAGCAGATGCAAATTATGAGCGACATAGAACCTGGCAAATTAGAATTTTAGGAGCATAAAAAGAATGTATTAGACTACCGAACACTTAACTGCAGTGTTTGACAGTCATGGTGACACTCATACTACGTCAAAACCCGTCTCTCAGTGCTAGTTCAATATTCATAATTTTACACATATTTCGGCTGTTACTATGGAAAGGAACAGGTAAACTAAATTCTTGCTGAATGGAGTTTTCAGTTAATGCATTAGTTTTTGTTTTACGCTACGGCATTAAATACAGACACTACGCATGTGTTTTGAGCATCATATGCGTTCATACTAAAAGTATTATGTATTTTGGTGAATATTAATACAGAAAATCTTTATTTTGACGTAAAGTTGAATTTTTTCATTCAGAATGAGAGGTCTGTAAACATATTTGTATATTACATTAAGCAAATTACATATGTTTTACACACATGCAATTACTTTTCATCCCAAAACACCTACTTAGGCAGGAAATTTAACGTTTTATGTGAATTAAAGTGGCACTTATATTGCAGGTTGCTAGCTATATTTGGTCGTTGCGCAGTAAAGCTAAACAAACTGATCGTGTGTAGGTAACATCTATTTAAACAGGAGGAGGAAGTGTCATGTCAGTTAAACGATGTAAACACTTCTCACGGGTTAGGCTTTATGCCTGTTCCGACTGGCTGGCTGTTGGCTACAAGGAAGTACTAGGAGTGATTTCTGATTGTGGGATATGTGATCTGCATGTCACCGATCCCTCCAGCTGTTATTGTCAGTAGCAGAATCCTGATGATACCGCTGCTTCTTTATTCAAGCAGCTTCTCAAACTGACGTCACAAGGCTTGAGTTGACCCTATATTAGACTTCCCCACGTCAGAAAAAATCGGAGAAGGATTTGCTGCAAATAAAATATTGCCTTTTTATTCATGTTCTAAATCATTTTCATCATAATATTCATCTGTCTATATTTTGAAAGTTAAGTAGCCTGTTTGTATTTGCGGCTACTAGATGTAACTCCTACTGTAATGTTCACCTGCCCGTAATTGCTAACGCGGGCTCCTCAGTCTGAAGCTACCTGTAGCTCGACATGTATGAGCATCCCATAGTGGCTTGCCTTCCATGTATTCTATTTTAAAATTTTGTGACTAAAGCTTTACCGCTGATATTTATTTAGTAAGTGCCAAGTAAGTACTGTTTCTTTCTTGTACTATTAGTCAGTACTTCCACTTAAAAAAATTTTTTTTCCTATAATTTTGTACTTATGTTATAGGCCAGTTTCAGTGTTTTACTTCTGATGATGGCACTCACAGTAGTGCCGAAACCTAGGTCAAAAGACTTCTTTTTTGCGACCGAGGGTTGTTATTGTTTTAATTTTACTTTGTAAACGGTCGCTTATCACGCCGCCGTTTTCAAAACTTTAAGATTGCTGCCTGCCCAAGCATCCAAGGCTGCCTCTAAATATAAGGATTTAAAGAAGAAACTGCTAAGTACAGGTATGGCCTTTCAGTGTAATAAGCAATGTGAAAAAGGGGCTAGCCCCTAATTATGTGAAAGCCTATATTTTAAGAAAGATTCCAAGGTTTTTAGACCTGTAGTGATGGTTCAAATGGCTCTGAGCACTATGGGACTCAACTGCTGTGGTCATAAATCCCCTAGAACTTGGAACTACTTAAACCTAACTAACCTAAGGACATCACATACATCCACGCCCGATGCAGGATTCGAACCTGCGATCGTAGCGGTCGTGCGGTTCCAGACTGTAGCGCCTTTAACCGCTCGGCCACTCCGGTCGGCAGACCTGTAGTGAAAAATCTCATTTCTGATCATATTAAAAATCTGTATGCTATAAAAGATGTTCTCAATGAAGAGGCAAATTATCTATAATTAGAGCTCACAAATATCTTCCATATCAATTATAATTTTAACGTTGATGATTTCTGGATACAGATTAACGTACATTAAGAAATTTGTAAACAAGGCATATTGCGTAAGCACGAAAAGAAGCATAGTAAACTTTTTGTCCGTTTCCTACTTAAAAACGTTCTCAAAGTACTTTTAAGAAAGGCAGTCATGTATTTTATAAAAGATTTTAAATTAAGACTAACATTACTTTTACACAGAAGAAACTGTCTTACTTGAAAAAGGCCTTAAGTACAATGTCATGCCCAACTTGGCAGACAAAAATGTAACACAAAAGATGCTTGTCGGCTTAAAAATTGGACTTGATTCTATAAAAACAGAATTCATGTCGTACTAAAGTTGCCTTTGACGTAGCTAACATTCTCACTAACAACACAGCCTATTTTCGAAATGTTACGCTTAACGTTGGTTAAATCATTTAATAATAAACTTAAAGAAGCTGATGCTTTAATAACTAAGTCTGACAAATCTAGGGTTTTAGAAATGTATCCAGAATTGTAGGCAATAACGCCTACAATTCTGGATACATTTCTAAAACCCTAGATTTTTTAACGAAAATAATATTTTGGAACTGCATGAGGATCCACTCCGGAATTACAAAAACAAGTCAGGCCAGCTATCAATGACGCAAAATTTTTAATCAAACTTTTTCATAAGAAAACGGTTGTTAACATGAACCATCAGCCCCCAAAACTTCGTTCTCAATTCAAAATTCACCAACCTAACCATCCGATACGCCCGATTTCAAATAGTATGAATAGCGCGTACCATGATTTAGCGAAATTTTCGCATGAAACTTTGAAAAAGTCATTCGTCTTCGAGAACAATTATTCCATCCACAATAGTCATGCCTTAGTTTATAAAATGAAAGATTTACAATGCAGGCCAGATACCAAGTTGTTTTCATAGACATCAAAAATCTTTATACGAGGGTTGGAACTTTAATAGTGGCAACTATTTATTTACAGCTCGTACAAAGTAGATACGTGTTTCAAAGTTTTACTGACCTTCAGAGTAGTCACCAGCATTGTGTATAACACGATGCCAGTGATGTGGAAGTCGTAGGATACTCTTAGCAGTGCCAGTTGTGTTCACAGTTCGAGCGATGCGGGCTATTGCCCGATGAAATTGTAGCAGTTCTGAAGCGAATTCCGTGAAGTGTTTCCTTCAGTTTAGAAATCGAGTATGTCAGGGGAGTGCAGTAGGTGGTATAGCCCCGTGCTAGTAGTGCCAAAACGTAGGCCAAAAGACTTCTTTTATGCGACCGAGGGCTTTTATTGCTTTAATTTTACTTTGTAAACGGTAGCTGATCACGCAGCCATGTTCAGAACTATAAAATCTGAGAAGGTATCAGGAACTAACCCAGATCCTTTTGCACGGAAGGGAGCGACGCTAACCATTCGGCTATGGAAACCTTTAACAGTAAAACAATGCAGCAATATTTTGGTGGTCTTTTCCTGCAAAGGGGGAAATGGTCAGTGTAATAGAATGAGAGGAATCAGAGCTAACATCAAAATAGTTAGTTTTTTAAAATGTGCTTTGTTCACTTTGTTCCACGTGCTATCCATGGGGTGGAAGGGTCGAGAAACACCTGTGAATTCTGTGCCACGCTCTTGGGTGTGAACTACAGTGTAGTTTGCTATATTCATTTGGTACAGCGATGTATGAAGTAAACTGTCACAATTCTGTTTACTTGTCTGTAACTAAGAATACTATCAGGAATCCTAGAAGATCTGTTACAACAATAAATTGTGATGCAAGATTCGATGCTTTTGGTTAACACCACAGATTTTGAGACAGAATTCACTGATTTTTTTCTTAGAGTTTGAAAAATTTAAGTCTTTAGTACTGCTCCCATGTTCCCACAGGAAACGTTGACTTCGATCTAAACTTGAGGTATCAGAAATACTATCGTTGCCCAATAATCATGCATTCCACCCCACGCGCAGCGGTCGGAAATGGTTGCTGGGGTGCGGTAGCTGCTGCCGATGCCAGCCTCGCACTTTGACAGCGACCACCACTGATGGACGAACAGACGCCACATCGCGGCTCTGCATGGCGAGTCTGCAGGTGTGCCACTGTGTGTAGCAGTCACGCAACCTACTGCAGATGCTCACATAACTGAGATAAAACGTCGAAATATGTATAAAACAATAGCCCAACCCTAGAACAAAATGCTAGCTTCCGTCCATATCCCACTACACGAAGCGGCAGTAACACCGTAGCTAATATTTAAATAGAAACGACCCGATTTGGACAATTTACGGTTAAGTAACTATTTTACTGTTCTTATAGAAGAACGCGGTATTAAGCTGCTTTTTATAACTCTATGGTGATGCTAAGCGTTTATAATACTAACAAGCAATATTTTGTTCAGCAGTGTGTTCACTGGGATTATGTGACTACCATAGAATGCATATAGAAGTTGGAGAGCAATAGGCAGGGTTTTAAAAATGATGGAAACGCTATATTTAATTACTATTCGTTTCTTAAAGTGTGTAACATGCGTGTGAACTACATGGAAATCGATTACACAGTCTCCAACACTATTTACATTGCGGTTAACATTTTACAGATTTTGTATACAGAGCCTAAGCAACGCCATTATTTCGAGAATGGTGGTTAAAGCTTAACAAAAAGAAGACTGATTAGGAAGTATTACAAAGTGTGAGTGTCCCATACAGGAGTCGTTGACTGGCGGGTGAGGCATTCCTGGATACGGTAGCCCTTCCGAAATGCGTTCCGTATGGAATTTAGGGCCACAGATCAGTGTACCACACAATGTAAGGCATTTAAAGCGCATTCTGTAGAATGTCTTTTCCATAGCAATTATCACACGAATCGAAGTAACTCATTCCAACTTTATTATTTACGGAGCATAGTCACATGCCACACTGATTCCTTTGCCTACAACTATAGTAATGACCCAATTTTCAAAGAAACAAGGTGATCCGAACTTTTTTTAAACGTGCACTTATATCTGCTATGTAGCAGTTATCATGCAGCATACAACAACACAACTAAAATTTGCAAATCCCCACCGCTATGCGAATGTGATGATAAAGTGTGTATTAAAAATTATCTCCCTTAGTGATTATTAACTGCAAAATAACGTAATTTATGACAAATAGGCTCTATTTTTCTTAACATATAATTACGACAACTTAATAGTTTTGCACTTCCATGTTCAGTCGTATAGTTCAACAGAATATGAAGAAGCCTTTGTAGTGTCTCACACGGAAGTACACATCTTCCTCTAAGATACTATGTTTACATTACAGTCACACAGCTTCTGCTTCAAGTTCAAGTTACTTACTCTGTATACTGTTTCTTCTGAGTGTACTGAAACGACTCTGCGTAAGTCGCTTCATTGACTTCTAGGGCTGATACCCTCTTTTAAATTTCTGAACAGCATCGCTTATGTGTCGATTCAAACTCACAGAAAGACGATCAGCTGAGTGATATATCTGGCAGCCTTACTGCTATTTCAACACTAAGTTACCACATCTGAACTGTATTTCGTATCTAAATGAACTTTCACATTAGCTAGTGACTTATTGAGTGTTTAATCTGAGAAGAAAAGCATTCATAGTACACACTACTGGCCATTAAAATTGCTACACCAAGAAAAAATGCAGATGATAAACGGGTATTCATTGGACAAATATATTATACTAGAACTGACATGTGATTACATTTTCACGCAATTTGGGTGCATAGATTCTGAGATATCCGTACGCAGAACATCCACCTCTGGCTGTAATAACGGCCTTGATACGCCTGAGCATTGAGTCAAACAGAGCTTGGATGGCGATGGCGTGTACATGTACAGCTGCCCATTCAACACGATACCACAGTTCATCAAAAGTAGTGACTGGCGTATTGTGACGAGCCAGTTGCTCGGCCACCATTGACCAGACGTTTTCAATTGGTGAGAGATCTGGAGAATGTGCTGGCCAGGGCAGCAGTCGAACATTTTCTCTATCCAGAAAGGGCCGTACAGGACCTGCAAAATGCGGTCGTGCATTATCCTGCTGACATGTAGGGTTTCGTAGGGATCGAATGAAGGGTAGAGCCACGGGTCGTAACACATTTGAAATGTAACGTCCACTGTTCAAAGTGCCGTCAATGCGAACAAGAGGTGACCGAGACATGTAACCAATGGCACCCCATACCATCACGCCGGATGAAACGCCAGTACGGCGATGACGAATACACGCTTCCAATGTGCGTTCACCGCGATGTCACCAAACACGGATGCGACCATCATGATGGTGTAAACAGAACCTGGATTCATCCGAAAAAATGACGTTTTGCCATTCGTGAGTACACCATCGCACGCGCTCCTGTCTATGATGCAGCGTCAAGGGTAACCGCAGCCATGGTCTCCGAGCTGATAGTCCATGCTGCTGCAAACTTCGTCGAACTGTTCGTCCAGATGTTTGTTGTCTTGCAAACGTTCTCATCTGTTGACTCAGGGATCGAGACGTGGCTGCACGATCCTTTACAGCCATGCGGATAAGATGCCTGTCATCTCGACTGCTAGTGAAACGAGGCCGTTGGGATTCAGCACGGCTCTATTTTTCTTAACATATAATTACGACAATCTACCGATTCCATATTCTGCTAACAGCCATTGGATCTCGACCAACGCGAGCAGCAATGTCGCGATACGATATATCGTAATCGCGATAGGCTACAATCCGACCTTTATCAATGTCGGAAACGTGATGGTACGCATTTCTCCTCCTTACACGAGGCATCACAACAACGTTTCAGCAGGCAACGCCGGTCAACTGCTGTTTGTGTATGAGAAATCGGTTGGAAACTTTCCTCATGTCAGCACGTTGTAGGTGTCGCCACCGGCGCCAACCTTGTGTAAATGGTCTGAAAAGCTAATCATTTGCATATCACAGCATCTTCTTCCTGTCGGTTAAATTTCGCGTCTGTAGCACGTCATCTTAGTGGTGTAGCAATTTTAATGGCCGGTAGTGTATTTGCGTTGTCACTCTATGTTTCCCTTGTTTCGTCTCTGTGGTTGTCTTCTTCGAAGCGAGTTGTCGTCTGCTGGTTTCTATACGTCTTTGAACTCGAGGTAAGTTTCCCTAAAGGTAGGGACAGCTTAGCCAACTTTTGTGTGTAGCAAAGAGGAAATCTTCTGGGCCAGAGTTACACCAACGAGCAATGGTCCGTCGCTTTTCCGGGTACAATGTGCATATTCAGAAATTAAGAAATTCAACCTTCAGTTGTAAGGTAAAATTTTATTAGTTAACCTATGTTTCGATGCCAATAATGGTAACTTCTTCAGAACAAAAATTAAATTATTTTGAGGGCCAAACGTTGGCCATATCACAGAATCAAATTAAAACACATTAAAGACGCATAGTCATAAGATTATGTCTGTCAAAACTAAAAACGTTAAGGCAAACGTAGGCGAAGCTACGCCGGCCTAGGTAAACTAATAAAGTTTTACCTTGCAATTGAAGACTGAATTTCTTAATTTCTGAACAATTCACTATTGCTGAAGTGCTGCACTATGTTAATGATTTGTAAATATGCATATTGTCTGTGCGCTAGCTTCCAGCTCGAGGTAGGGACTGTGGGTGAACAGCGGGCAACCTCCTCACTAATCTCGGAATCGTGGAACAGGTAATGCCTAGTTTTAGTCCGGAGGGTTGTAATTTTTTGAAAGTGTCAGTTTCAGCTTAACTGTGTCCTTAATACTCCTTAGTAGGTTTCATCTGTCACAGGATAGCTCGGGATACCTTGCGTAGGCAGGAATTAAGAATAATTTCACGATTCTGGGAATTTATAGCAGTGTCTTATTTGTTCTCTATAACTTTTTGACTGTGCGGCTCGAGGCCACATGGATCTATGAGTGTGACTAGATTCATATACAAATTGTGTAACTAATTTAAACAGTGCGTATGGTTTTAACATTCAGTAGATATATTAAGAGAAAGGCCACTGTGTTTTGTGCAGATTTGAGAGTGTTTTCTATATGCGTGGCTAGCAGCCGTTACGACGTGTTTTGTTCGTGAGATTGCGCTTTAGTATTCCTTGCCAGCAATTGAACCAGTGTCCTTGCGTAGCTAAATTCTCGGGTTTTGTTGTAAGGTTTCGTGATGTTGCGTGGCTAGCAGCCGTTACGACGTGTTTTGTTCGTGAGATTGCGCTTTAGTATTCCTTGCTAGCAATTGAACCAGCGTCCTTGCGTAGCTAAATTCTCGGGTTTTGTTGTAAGGTTTCGTGATGTTGCGTGGCTAGCAGCCGTTACGACGTGTTTTGTTCGTGAGATTGCGCTTTAGTATTCCTTGCTAGCAATTGAACCAGTGTCCTTGCGTAGCTAAATTCTCGGGTTTTGTTGTAAGGTTTCGTGATGTTTCTTGTCATGAATATTTGTTATATTTTATTACTTTGTAGTGGATAGCTACGTGGTTATTATTGATTTTCGGTGACGCCTACATTTTAGAAGAATGACCCACAAGACATATTACCCATTCATAGTTCTTAATTGAAATCTCACGTAATTTTTTTTATAAATTTGGGAATAAATTTCTGTTAACATATTCGACCATCAAGGCTAGTTTCTGTAACTCATTTTGGAACTTGTTTCCCTTATTAAATTAGTAAACGATTTTTTCCTCTGTGATGAACTGTTAGTCTGAATGCGTGCGTGTGTAACCCGACTTTCTCATGGAACTCCCGATTTCAAATAATCGTGTTATTCATGTACGCGTTTCGGGCCTTTTTAACAACAATATTAAGTCCCAATACTCCATGGTAGGTTAAGGTTTGTTGTTCGTGCGCTTTCCTTTTAAAGATTTAATCATGAAATATATGTATAATAAAAGCTATTCCTAATGTTCAATATATCACCTGCTATATATCCTGTTCCCTGTCGAGCCTCTTCCAGGCCACCTTAGCTCACACTTTAATGATTTTTAGTATGTTGAAGGGCATTTCCCAAGCTGATTCTCCTGCAGAATTAATCAAGAATTATCAAGATAATGAAAATTTCATTAATTTTCCCAGAATTGAGGGCTATCCGCAAATTTTTTTCTTTACAGGAATGCATTCAGGGTAATTAAGTGGTAAGTCAATTCAGGTGGCGACCCATGGTATCTTCCGTAATAAAGTACTAATTTAAATTCACATAATAATATACCAGGTTACGTAAGACAATAATTTTCCTTCAGTCAGCCTAACTATGTAAATAAATAGGTACATCATAGTGTCTATATCAGTGTCACATTTCTAAAGTGGGAACTGCAAAGTATTCTGACATGGTTGTAGGCTACGAATTTTAACTGTTATATTACGGAGGGTTTGTTGTGTACCGGAACCGGTTATTTTCCAGCCCTCTGCTGCTTCCAGTCGTTCGTGGGTTAGTGGAGTTTAAAGTTGGCTCTTCCCAATATATTTTAACTGCACTCTGGTAGCCAGTTCTCACATGGAAAAGCGGTTGTTAAACTGTTGTCACATAGGAAAGAGCTTGTTAACATATGACACAGAACAGTAGACAACATACTCCACATGATCAATACAAACAACACTAAAAACACCCCTTCGCCTTTGCGTGCCAAGCAAGCGCGTAAGGCAGTACCCAAGTTGGAAAGTAGATAGATAGCATTGTGTTCTCTTCTCTGCAGATTTCAAGATACGCATTATTGGCGAAGAGCGAGGAAGCGACCAGGTACCAATTCCGTGCCAGACAAGCAGTCTCATGGATTCAGCAGGGTGATAAGAAAGTTCTCTTTTCAGCTGGTATCATGTATGGATGTCGGACACCTCTCATTGCTACTGCGGGATACTTTGAGAACTATGCAGATCTGGAGAGGATTCCAGATCCTACAGCCCAACCACACTGTTAAAATTTCAACGATGGTTTCTTCTAATGTGCGAATACGCTGTGCCTACCTCGTGAAGACTTTCTTCCAGGAGACGGGAATCAACTCAGTGGTGTATTCTTTGACATCTCGTGGTATAAACTCGATGGAGAACGCTTAAGGAAAAGCACTCAATGCATAGTTAAAGGAACCATCTTCACATAGTAGATGAAGCCAGGAGGGGCTCTGATGTACAGTGGAGCAGGTTTGATGAACAGCTTCTGGATAGCTTTGAGCACAGATAACCCAAGCAAGTAAAAAAAGGAACAGAGCGCAGCAACACAGTATTGAATATTACCCAGCGCCAGATTTTGAACTTATGAATGTTCAGTGAAGTGCACTTTGCAAAAATGTACCTTCAATTCAGTTAGTGATTTTTTTTTAATTTAGAAGAAAGTTCCTTTATTTTGTTTACGTATAGCATACTCTGCTTTTTTGCTCACCTCGACTCTAAGCTCACACAAGTTCGCATTTATGCAAGTGGTGATGAAACATGTCTGTCAGATCTCTCTCATATCGTTTTGACTTTTCAACAGTTCATTTGCTTTTGACACTTGCTAATTTTTTTCAAATTTAACCAACTTCTCGGCACTGTGTTCCTTAGGTTTGCATATTTGATAAATTAGAATCTGGTTCCGCGCTCCAGAGTACTTTCCTAATCCAGCTAATATGAAAATAAGATGCAGGCTTATGTATCACTATCTGCACTTTGAGTGAGACATGGCCTGCTGCGAATAAAAGTCGGTTAATTTTGATTTCCACCAGTAATTTCAGAACGAGCATGAGCAGAGCATATTTTTTTGCTGTTAGCCTGGCTAGTAGTTGGCGCCTTTTGGCAGAATCTAGGTACATGTCTGATATAATATTTTCGGCTGACTATTTTCTCTCTTCAGTCGAATACCTCTAAGGGCAGAGCAACCCATTGTTTCCCTGAGACAGTGGAGACACTCACGCCTTGAGCATCCGCTTACGAGTTCTTTTCTAGCCTAACAGTGGTCTGTCATGGTTTGGGTTCGGCGGAACGTGCAGTGGTGCACAGCCTTCTGATTAGTGCTGGAGTTACTCCTCTTTCAGGCGTGCTGGCAAGAGCTACGAAGAGACAGTTTAAAAACTGACGACAGGATGCGCCCACGACAAACTTGCTGGCGCCAGCTGAGAGAAGACAGTTCTCTGACTAAGAATGAAGTTACATCCTCGCCATACTGAGCCTCACACAACAGACGCACAGCAAACTCGACCGTGCACGACTATGCAGCCACAGTCGTGCAATGGGCCTGTTTGCGGTTAGTCCGTATCCACACAGAAAATGCAGTAACGTCTGACTCACTGCGGACTATCGGGTGGCGATCATTGTTGCGGCTTCCGTTGATGGAGCAGCAGAGAGATGTGTTCCTTCTGTGATGGGTATAACGACAACAGTGCGCGTAGGTGCAGCACCACTTCGTCTTTTGAGCATACAGTAGCACGATGGACGTATCCCTCTGCGAGGCTTCTGAGAAGAATAGACGTACTGCATTCGTCATTTTCTTGGTGATACGGTGTGCCGTTGGTTATATAACACATTTTCATCTCTGGTTCGCACAGTAGTTAATTTGGACACCAAACAGTTATACTTCCAATGCGTCAAGGCTGGTGGCTATGCTTTACCTTCGAGGTCTTTGAGAGATTGTCTTTCAACCAGATAAGGCCAGGCGGCGTGTTGTCCCTGCCTTCCTGATTGATTTCTACACAGGTGGTGTTCGACTGTTGCGTCTGGAAGCATGTTCAGCAGATCTCTCACACAATGAAAATTTTAATCTATGGGTTGCTGAGTGACTGGCATACAACTACTCACCAGACACTGCCATAGATGAACACGGTCACAGGACTGAAGCAGCATTCAGCCAGATTAAAGCTGTTATTTGGCTAGATGAGACAGGTAAGTGTACTAAATTTCGCAGTCCGTATACCCTCTTATCCTACTCTCCTGTACACGAACAGGAAGTAATACTTAGTTATTATGAGGAACATTCCGATAGTAAGTAGTTACTGTTTTTTCACATAGAACCATTATTGCCAAAAACAAATGTATGATTTCACTGTGACCATTTCTCGACTTAGTCGGCACCGACATTTAGACGTTCGTAGTCGTGTGCAGTCAGTTTAAATGAACTAAACTGGTAAAACTAAGTGCCGTGCGATGCAAGGAATTATCACACAGAATTCTCCATCTCAGCATTGGTGGCTTACAGTGGAGGGAACAGGCGAAAGTCTGATGAGCAAGATCGGGGCTGTAGTGCAGGTGATCCAATCTCTCCCATGCAGCAACGAATATGATCCTGTGCGAACATTGCTGTGTGTGGTTTTGCGTTGTCGTCTAAGAGCCCTGGTCAGTTTTGTCGAATGGTGGACCTGAGTTTGGTGAGGGTGTTGCAGTACCGTGCCGTAATGATGGTCCCTTGCTCGAGGAAGTCAAGGAGAATCACACCTATCGTTTCTCAGTACACGGTGGCCATAACATTTCATGTAGAGCGGGACACTTAGAATTCTTTTTCACTGATGAAAAGGGATGTTTCCACTCCATTTTGAGACTGCCTTGGATTCTATGGTAAAGTGATGCATCCGTCTCTCACCGCCTGTTGTGATACTGAACAGGAACTCATTTCCCTATCGTGTCAGTCGCAACAAGTGAACGAGGCTCATTCCCATTCTTGCACTGCTACGGTAACGAAAGTACACTATGCGATCAAAAGTATCCGCACACCTCCAAAAACATACGTTTTTCATGTTAAGTGCATTGTGCTGTCACCTACCGCCAGGTACTCCATATCAGCGACCTCAGTAGTCATTAGACATCGTGAGAGAGCAGAATTGGGCGCTTCGCGGAACTCACGGACTTCGAATTGGTCAGTTGATTGGGTGTCACTTGTGTCATACGTCTGCACGCGAGATTTTCACACTCCTATACACCCCTAGGTTAGGGTGACCAAACGTCCCGGAAAACCGGGATTGTCCCGGTTTCCATCCCTGTGTTCCGGTGTCCCGAAAATTTGTTTCGGGACGCTCAAAAGTCCCGGAATTCAGTTTTTAAATACATTTCGTGAAACTTTCTCAAATTTTTGAGATTTCGCTATATTAAAGGAAATACAACACAGGAAATTAATATATTCTAGCTTATTTGTCTAAAACCTCCATTGTCCCATACTAGTAATCACAGTATCAGTATTGATACACTCAGGCAATAATTTACTTTAAGCGGTACTTTGGCCAACAAGTAGTAAGTTGTATTATTGTAACAGAGCTATGAAACCGTCCGATTGTCGCGCCACTTACACACTCATTGTCAGAACAGTGTAGTAGTTGATGTTTGGTCAGACAAACTGCAATACTTCTTTCTCATATTAGTAGTATTATTGCTGCAGTACTGTGAAACGCAATGCCGAAACGTGCCTGCAAGTTCAGTGACTGTTATTCCAAGGAATGGAATTTCATTAAGAAAGGTCGTTTTGATTAAGAAGCAGAGTGTTCCGTATGTAGCTGTTTTATTAGTATAAGTCATGGTGGACGTTCCGACATAGTTGATCACATCAGCTCATAGAAACACATTAACAGATTCAGTGCACCGAGCTCCAGTAAAACTCTACAAAATTATGTTGTGAAACGTCAGTCAACTGAAGAGACGAAAGTTCGAGCAGCCGAGCTTACACTAGCCTACCACACGGTAAAACATCACCAAACTTATAGATCTAGTGATTGTACTAATAAGCTTAACAGCATTATGTTTGATGATTCTTCCATTGCAAAAAAGTTTAGTTCAGCAAGAACTAAAGTGTCTGCCTTAGTGAAAGGAGTTATTGCTCCCCAGAGTGTAAAGGAAAGCCTTGAATACATCAAAAAGTCTTCTTTCTACGGTATATCCACTGATGCCAGCAATCATAAAGCCACTAAAATATTTCTGTTTGTTGTTCAGTTTTTCGATATTAATCAGGTAATTCAGACCAAACTTTTGAAGGTGAGTTCCCTACCTAATGAAACATCTGACGAAATTTCAAGATTTTGTATGAATACTATCGAAATGTTTGATCTTGAGAAAAATAAATGTGTGGCATTTTGTGGAGACAACACCAACACAAACTTTGGTGGTTTAAAAAGACAAGGCAAATGCAACGTATTTACGAAATTAAAGGCAACATTGCGTGAAAACATTGAAGGCATAGGGTGCCCTGCACACGTTTTACACAATAGCGTGCAGACATCTGCTGACAGTTTAAGCTGTGATGTTGAAACTATCGTCATGAAGGTATACTCACACTTTTACATATATACTGCTAGAACAGAGAGGGTTAAGGAGTTCTGTGATTATGTGGGAACGGAATATATGAATGTAATGTGTCACTTGAAAACTCGCTGGTTATCACTGTTTCCAGCAGTTGAAAGAGTAATCCGCCTGTTTGAACCGTTAAAAGATTTTTCCTAAATGAAGACAAAACCCCCAAAATATTGGTTCAGTTTTTCAGTAACCCTTTGAGTGAAGCCTACTTATGGTTCATTCACAGTCAGCTTAGCACTTTGCAGCATGGGATAAAGGAAATTGAGGGAAGCACGAAAAGTGTAATAGAGGTAAATGATGTTTTGAAAAATACTCTGGAAACTGTTACTAAGAGGAGAGAACAGCATTTCATTTCTTTTAATGTTAAATCTGTTCTTAAAAGAGCAGAAGTATCAGAAGCAGCGGAAAGGAGTTGTTAACAAGTTGTATGACACATGTGTAGAATATCTCAGCAAGTGGAGCGCCTCATATTTATCCTCATCGTCGGTGTTTGATTGGATGTTAATGAAGAGAGTGCCAAAATGGGAAAGTGTTGAAGAGACAGTGTCTTATTTGAAGAGTAAAGAGATTGAAATCGATGATTCCATTCTCTTTGATCAGTTCAGCATACTGACAAATTTTGTTGAAGACAGTCTTCACAAGAGGAATGATGAAAAAAAAGAAACACCGTTGGAATGTCATGAGAAGTGGGTGAGTTTTTTTTAATAGCTGTGACTGTCTTCAGCAATAATCTGAGTTGGTAATAATTGCAAGGTATTTATTTGCAATCCCAGCCCATAATGCCAATGTGGAAAGAATATTTTCGTTCATGAATATCCAGTGGACTGATGAAAGAAACAGAATGGAGGTGGACTCTCTTGAAGCAATCCTGCAGATCCTGTACAACTACAAAATGGATTGTGCCGAGTTTTATCACTGTGTCTCAAAGAACAAAGACATGATCAAGAAGGATGGAGGCAGTGAAAAATACCCTTTTCTCCAAGGACAGTCAATTCCATCTACAAGTGCTCAGTAATATTAAAGTTCATGTTAATATTAATTGATTAAAAGTTGAATGGCTGTAAAATTTTGTAAAATCGTAATACATTTCTTTATTACTGTATATGTTTATTAAATGTCATTAATTGTACAGATAATCTAGATTATATCAATCTTTTGTATCCTCTTACTAGTTATAATAATCGGTTAACAAAATGTATCAACAAAATATTAATATTTAAAATTAAGAAACCCGGGTACATGTAGAATGAGGTGTCCATTGGCACCCGGGTGAATGTGTCCCGGTTTCCACCGAAAATAATTTGGTCACCCTACCCTAGGTCCACTGTTTCCGATGTGATAGTGAAGTGGAAACGTGTACGAACACGTACAGCACAAAAGCGTACAGGCCTATGTCGTCAGTTGATTGATAGACACCGCCGACAGTTGAAGAGGGTCGTAATGTGTAATAGGCAGACATCTATCCAGACAATTACACAGGAATGCAAGTACTATGACAGTTAGGCGGGAGGTGAGAAAACTTGGATTTCATGGTCGAGCGGCTGCTCATAAGCCACACATCATGCCAAACGACGCCTAGCTCGGTGTAAGGGGCGTAAACATTCGACGAATGAACAGTGGAAAGACGTTGTATGGAGTGACGAAATAAGGTACACAATGTGGGTGTGGCGAATGCCCAGTAAAAGTCATTTGCCACCGTGGGCAGTGCCAACAGTAATATTCGGAGGCGGTGGTGTTATGGTGTGGTGGTGTTTATCATGGAGGGGGCTTGTACCCCATGTTGTTTTGCGTGGCACTATCACAGTACAGGCCTACATTGACGTTTTAAGCGCCTTCTTGCTTCCCACTGTTGAAGAGCAGTTCGAGGATGGCGATTGCATCTTTCAACGCGATCGAGCACCTCTTCATAATGCACGGCCTGTGGTGGAGTGATTACACGACAATAACATCCCTGTAATGGACTGGCCTGCACAGAGCCCTGACCTGAATCCTATAGAAAACCTTTGGGATGTTTTGGAACGCCGACTTCGAGCCAGGCCCCACCGACCGACATCGATACCACTCCGTGAAGAATGGGCTGCCATTCCCCAAGAATCATTCCAGCATCTGATTGAACATATGCCTGCGAGAGTGGAAGTTGTCATCAACGCTAAAGGTGGGCCAACACCGTACTGAATTCGAGTATTTCCGATGGAGGGCGCCACGAACTTGTAAGCAATTTTCAGTCAGGTGTCCGGATACTTTTGATCGTATAGTGTATTTGCTAATTTTTCCAGTAACTTGGCTCGGCAGACAGCATCGGATCATTCATCAAGGAAGTGTCCATTGTCGTCGGACTGTGATTTTTGTGCACTGCTGAGCAAAGCGGCAGCCTGGAGCCTGGGAGGGGGAAGTGGTGCGTGCAGTAGGCAGCTTAAGCGCTCTGTTCCGCGAGGCCGGTCGCGGCAAGGCGCGCAGCGTCCACACAGCGGCGGTGGTCAATGAGGCATTTCCGGCAGCCAACTGCCGCGCAAGCAGGCCGCAGACAATGGCGGCCGCCGCGGGCAGTCGCCATTGTGGGGCGCGGACACTGGCGACAGCGACAGCGGGACAGCCAGTCTGTCCGGCCAGGCTGCGCTGGCATGACCTGTTGCGTCCCAGCAACTGTGTCTTAATGGCCGTGGATCCCAGGCTGTGCTGACGTCCTCCCACACAATATCCAGTTTCACAGCTATATTTCGAGTAAAGTAGAGGAAAATTAAGCTTACCGGACAAAAAAAATCAGCCACTCGTAGAGAGATCATTACAAGCCTCATTTAATACCATGTAATTCCACCACTGGATAATCGCCTGATGCAAGTTAAGCCACTCGCTGAGGATCTGCTCGCTTAATTCCACGGAGTTTCAGCGAGCCTGATTGTAACACGCCCGGGAGTACGAATGGGTGGGGTGGTACCTCATACTGGTTGTCGTTTCGACAGTGCGCCCTGTCCACACCACGTAGCTGATAATCCCGCGGCGGTCGTATTGTTCTGCTCCACACTGCTGCTGGCTTGCCTGAAATTATGTATGTAATAAGCAAGCAAGTTAGGGGAGCCACTCAACGTCAAAGCACAACACTGGTTCAAAATGGTTCTGAGCACTATGCGACTTAACTTCTGAGGTCGTCAGTCGCCTAGAACTTAGAACTAATAAAACCTAACTAACCTAAGGACATCACACACACATCCATGCCCGAGGCAGGATTCGAACCTGCGACCGTAGCAGTCGCTCGGTTCCAGACTGTAGCGCCTAGAACAGCACGGCCACTCTGGCCGGCGCACAACACTGTTCTACGTCTGGTATGAACAACTATATTCTGAGGCGATAAGAAATCACAGGTTGCACTGCTTACACTCTAAGTCGTAAATGTTTATCTCAATTAACAATCTTGATGATTATCTGTCCACAATATCACTTGGACGAGCGTACGCGTAACCGACACGACGCGGGTGATTGTTGATGATTCGGAAGCCGAATGATCGCACGAAAGTTCTTACGCTCGTCACGCATACACAGATATTTGGTACCAGTCCTCCTTGACACAAGTAATAAATTTTAATACTGTTCACAAAGTTAAATTTACAGTTCACAGTTCTCAGTTGTACGAGAGTGCACGTAACCATCGCGGTGCGTTTGATTGTTGATAATGGGGAAACGCGATGATCGAACGCACGTCCTCACGCTCGCTACAAGACACTGGCACTTGTTTGCACTCTTTTATGGTGAATAATTTTTGCTGATTCACATTAGTTCATTCTGAGAGACTGATCATGGCACGGATGATTGATACTGTACGGTACGACAAGCAAAGAGAGGATACACAAATACGTTATCGGCCGCACTGCTCATTTTTAATTACATCTTGACGCACTTTCTTCTGCCTCACTTCCATATGGTTCAAATGGCTCTGAGCACTATGGGACTCAACTTCTGAGGTCATTAGTCCCCTAGAACTTAGAACTAGTTAAACCTAACTAACCTAAGGACATCACACACATCCATGCCCGAGGCAGGATTCGAACCTGCGACCGTAGCGGTCCCGCGGTTCCAGACTGCAGCGCCTAGAACCGCACGGCACTTCGGCCGGCTCACTTCCATATTTCATCACTTTACCGTAATAGTACTTGTAGCAACACTTCAACCTCCATACTAACAATGCTTCTTACATGCAAAGCTACCCACAACACAACATAACAGTTCCATGTTCCGTGCTCGACTCTACAGACGCGGCTGCCCGCAAAGATACTCCACAACTAAGCCAGCGATATGACAGTACGCTTACATGATGTCATCGTTCTACCCCCTGGTCGCGCATGTCCCACAGATTTTCTGTGGGGTTCAAGTCAAATGGTTTTATGGGCCAATCGCGGTGCAATAGTTCAGGGGCGTGTCCAGAACACCAATCGCTTATTTTTCAGCCCGATGAACGTTGCTGCCATTGTCTTCCACAATGTGGTTGAGCAATGGCCTTCTGAGTGATGATCGACTCCAAATGTGTATTTTATACAAGTCCTGTCGCAATGTTATCTCACTAATAAGTTGGGATGGACATTCGTTCATGGCCTGCTCCAATTCCAGTCGGGTTTGTAAGCTGTTTTGATTCACAAGCCGTGAAACGCGTCTCCAGTCCCTCTCGTCGGATTTTTTTCGACTACAATTCTGACCACGTGTTTTATGGACACGTGTGTTACACCATTTCTTGTAGACACGTTGAACTGTCCGCCGCGAAGCACTAGCAAATCCAGCAACTTCACACACTGTATGGCCAGGGACACGACAGAATGCAACTGCCCGTTTTTGCCACTCTGTGCGTCGTAACTTTTACCCATGTTTACGCAGAATGTCCGCTTGCAACATAAATGTCACTGATAATTACAGCCTTATGCTCACGTAGAGGCAATGCACGCGCGCTTGATCACGTGACGCGTTCGCCAAGCCATCTACAAAGGTTTAACGAATCATCGGTGCGTGCACACTGGGTGACTAATTTTTTGTTCGGTGAATTTAAGACTACTAAAAGTGGCAAGGAGTTCTAGAGCTTACAAGGTACGTTTTTCACAGAGTAGCCCTCACTAGAAAGTGCACAAAATAAGTTGGCTCCTACATTCGTAGACTGCATGGCGGGGGAAGAGACAACGGAGGGGAGGGAGGGCTCCGTTGTGAATGATCGTGTTAGGGGAGGCACAGATTAATAGCTCATGCCTACGCTTACATACATACCTCGATTAACTTGAAACGTCTCTTTGGAGTCGTTTCATAGAGGCTTGTCTCACTGGATTCTGTGTATCCTATTCTGTCCACCGCCTGATTGCGGTTTCATTTATTAACTCTCCCAGAAAGACTGAGCAATCAAACTAAGCCTTATTAAATGATATCATGTTTGATTTTTTTGTGTTTCATAGGAAATCATGATCTGTATTTATTACGTTTTCCCCCTCACCATACCCTATGTGTGCGTGAATGTGACTGAATGAGTGTTTTTACGAGTGGTTTCGGGTATCTTTTGTGGGGGACGCTGAGTTGGTTGTCGTCAACTAGGAGAAGGTAATGTTTGCCTCGCGTTTGGAGGGTAGCACAGGATGATCACCTCAGGATCCCAGTACCTGGACAGAGAGGTTTACCCCCTTTAGTCTGAGGTTGGTTTGTCTGTCAGGTTGGTGCCGGAAGCCTACCCCTCTGGTAGCTTCCGTTGTACCGGTAGTTAGGTGAAGCTCGGTGAAGAAAGGACTCTCTACAGCTAGCGTTTGGTGAGTACAGTTCGTAGCTCCTAGAGAGGGTCTCTGCTGACAGGAAGTAGGTCGAATTAGAACTTCCCTATGTTAAATTCATGGCATATTTAAGCACTTCAGCTCAAACGAAGCGTGTGTAGTTATGTATTTTAGGAATGTGGCATAATTATTTTGTTAAAAATCGGAGATGATGGTGGTTGAAATTAAAAGTGTGGAAGTTGCTTTATTCCTGTCGGACAGTCGTGGGTATGTAGATGGAATAATTGAATTATTGTGTTCCACTTCCCTTTTGTGTGTTTCTCCTTTTTGCGCGATTCTACAAATTTTTTTGCGAATTATTTAGCTAAATTTTTTTTATCCAGGCACCAGTCATGTGTATTCATAGGATGTGCATCAAGTTCAGTAATGAAATAAATGTGCTACGTAAAAGATAAACTCTGCGTCCTTTATCTTTCTCATTATTAATTTAATTAAACTGATAATTTCGATTTCAGTCTTTTCTTAATTGTTAGGAAGGGCTTGGGCTGGTGGCGACCCTGTAATTTTTAAATTTATAATTGTCCTTGTGAGGTGGCTTAACCAGAAATTGCCCACAAGAGTTACATCTCCATTATTCTTGGTACGTAAAGTATGTCGAGCCTTGACTAGGATCCGTTTACAGTTCTTCATACATACTTAACAAACTTATAAGCTACAGTTTACTCCTCTGCAAATGCTGCTGTTAACATTATGCCAATACGACCAATAAGTAGACAAATATAGATATTAAATGTTGACAGGCCACGTATCATCAGAAATAAATCTCATGAAACAAAAAAGTTTTAAAAAATGTGGCATACTGGACTACTGACAGTGCTAGGTCGAAAGAACGCATACCACATAGAAATTGTGTGTCAGTCTGCTAACAACCTGTTTGTCAATATTACCTAAATATAAAGTTTTCTTCTCCTTCTTCCGTGTCGTTGCTGAAGTATAGAAGCCTGGAGCAGCACTCGTGGCATTGTTTTCCCACTCCTTCCTCATTCACTTTATTGAGTGATTCGAAAAGCTGGCAATTTCTACAGTCCTCCCAAGTGCACTCTGAAATAATCACACGTACATGATTATGAAGGACTTTGCCTGCGCGTGTGGTGAGCGAAGACTGACGTGTCACGCCGCCTAGTGAAGGACCCCTTCAAATGCAGCCACTTAACAGCGCTGCCGAAGGCGAATGCTGCAGACATACGAGCAGTTTCGCACGCAGCCACAGCCAATGAACGGTGGCGCTGCCAGTCGTCTCGGTGGTCCGCTTCGTCGCGAGTGGCGACCGCGAAAGATGGCTCCACTTGTGACGATGCAAGAAATGTAATGGGAACGTTCAGACTTCCCCACGGCCACACTACGGTTCAAAACGCGCGAGCGCAGCGCCACTAATGCACGAGGCATGGGCTACTTTATCTCTAGCGCAATGGCCGCTGCACTGTCGTAGACAATGCTATGCATACGGCAATACACGGTCCAAACATCAATACAGAGAGTTTGTTACTGAGACTATTATTTATTTATTCGTGTCAGAAGTACCAGGACACAGACTGTGCTGATTTAAAAATATACGTATTTGTATACATGAGTAATGCCGGCCGAAGTGGCCGTGCGGTTAAAGGCGCTGCAGTCTGGAACCGCAAGACCGCTACGGTCGCAGGTTCGAATCCTGCCTCGGGCATGGATGTTTGTGATGTCCTTAGGTTAGTTAGGTTTAACTAGTTCTAAGTTCTAGGGGACTAATGACCTCAGCAGTTGAGTCCCATAGTGCTCAGAGCCATACATGAGTAATTCAAAGACATATAAACGTAATGAAATGAACGCATAGGGAAAAAGAGTACGAAATAATATTCACATAATACACACAGTAGTAAGAAATCAATAATCATAATTTATGTTGTGTTGGCTGAAGAGCCAACAGCGTGTTTCTAGCGGAGGCCGAAATGCACGCGTTTTAGCTCACGCAGGCTGGCGTGAGGAGGGAAGAACTGTACTGACGTGAGGTCTGGAACATGTCAAGAAATTAGAATTCAGAAAGCGGAAGGAATTAGTTTCATACTTAACTTTAATCCATTAATGATGAACGTCGCTCTTGACGGTAAATGATTCACAATATTATCTGTTCAGAATAGTAACTGAATATGGCGCCTTGCTAGGTCGTAGCAAATGACGTAGCTGTCGTCTCTGCAAATGAGAGCGTATGTAGTCAGTGAACCATCGCTAGCAAAGTCGGCTGTACAACTGGGGCGAGTGCTTGGGAGTCTCTCTAGACTAGACCTGCCGTGTGGCAGCGCTCGGTCTGCAATCACTGATAGTGGCGACACGCGGGTCCGACGTATACTAACGGACCGCGGCCGGTTTAAAGGCTGCCACCTAGCAAGTATGGTGTCTGGCGGTGACACCACAATTTACATAATATGCACAGCATTAAGAAATCAATTTTTACATAATAAACACACTTACGCTAGTTCTGTCCAGTATTTGGTAACACTGACTGCGCTGCTATAAGCCAAGGCCAGTTCCAGTCCTGTACAAGAGTGTGGTCAGAGACGACACTTCAGGACATAGCTTGTAGTTTGATCATATCCACACTCACACAATGTCTCTCCACCTTGTGCGATGCCCCATTTCTTCAAGTTGTCCTTCGTTCTTACAACACCGACGCGCAGTCTGTTCAAGGACTTCCATGTGCACCATCCTTCTTGGTGACCAAGTGGCAGAGTATCTTCAATTACGTCTCGCTCTGGATGGACAGGATGTCTTTTATTCCACAGTTCAACCCTGGATATACTTTGGTCTCTGTCAACTGGAACAGAAGACTGTAGAAATTTCTTCCTGATGTTCATGCAAGGGGTGGGCCGGGTTATTGCAGACCTTTTGCCTCTCGTTGCTAGCAGCTATCCCGCGTCTAATATCGGGTGGGGCTATACCTGCAAGTTTATACAGCTTCTGTATTGGCGTTGGCTTCAGACAGCCTGTGATCAGCCTGCATGTTTCATTCAGGGCGGTGTCCACTTTTTTTTTGCAAGTGCAGAATTGTACCACACTGGAGCGGCATATTCGGCAGTGGAGTAGCAGAGTGCCAGGGCAGTTGTTTTTACTGTCTGGGGGTGGGCACCACATCCGGAACCAGTCACCTTCGCAGTAGGCAATTTCGCGATGAAACCTTGGCTTTAAGGTTGGTGCAGTGTGCCTTGAAGGTCAGGGAGCGGTCCAGGGTAACACCAAGGTAAACTGGAGCACTGCAGGGTTCCAGCTCCTTTCCATTACGGTTCACATGCAACTTGAAACATCCCCGTTATTTCCTTTTATTGGGTTTTGTGCGATTTATCGATGCCTCCAAACAGTTAATTATTATGATTATATGACCATGTGCTTAATGGATGAAAGGCCACCGGTTTTTCTGCTGTGGTTACGGGGGTATTTCAACAGAGTGCGGCTGTTCTGAGGCGGAATAGTTGATGATTGAAAGTTTTTCTATTAATAAAGACCACAAACGTAGCGATATACAAACTGATATGTATTTTCTATTAACACACAAATTCTGAGGCAGTTGCTACCTTCGTCTTACACGTTATATTAGGGTTATATCTATTATTGGTTGCTGATTTTAAGTACTTCGTCATACGCAATGATGATGGTTAACATTCACAACAATCCTAACTGCAATCCATAGTTGTTGTAGGCCGACGCGGTTGACGCGAAACACGTAATTCGGCACTTGTCACTTTTGCTTTTATGTCACTCAGGAATCCGTATTGATGAGGGTCAACCCACGATGATAAGGGGGAAGCGGTCATTTGTCACACTCCGGTGGATTTACAATTAACTCCTCACTCGGCACATCCGCCATTGACATCATACACAGCTGTTTCCCGTCTTCCCAGTATTGCCCTCACTTACCACTAGTCCCACTGCCGCCTGCAGCGCTCGACATTCGACTCCTGTCTGCTATCGACCTGGGGCTCTGATATTAATATCTATGTTCGTGGGATCACGGATCCCTTACAAGCTGTCGAGAAGCTTCTTTGTTCTTCAGATGAAGAGCACATGTTTTAGTTTTTGATGGGTTTGGCTTGAGATGGTTTTCCTCATGATATTCTGAGAGAACCTTCAGAGCAGCAGCGAAATTTTCTTCTACTGTCTCAGAATTCTTACCCTGAGTTGTCAATGCCAGGTCGTCTGGGTATAGGAAACTGCTTGTGTGGAGAGGAAGTGGTTGGTCACTGGTGTAGATATTAAACAGCATTGGTGCTAAGACATTGCCTTGCGGGAGCCCATTCTTGTGTATTCTCCATCTGCTCCGCCTGCTTGAAATTATGCTAAGAAACGTCGATTCTGCAGCAGGGTGGCAACGATTTGCATACCGCTGAAGTCCATGGTAACGTAGTAAATCTTCCTTAGAATGATTTGATGTTGTACAGTGTCATAGGCTGAAGAGAGATCGACAAGGGCCACTCCAGCGATATTTCCGAGCTGAAAACCATCTTCTATGTGCTGTGTCAGATTAAGGATCTATACACAGCCGTTATTTCCTGGCCTAAATCGAGTTTGCTCTGGGATGAGAAGAGGTTCGACCAGTAGTGTTATGCTGTTCAATAACAGTCTTTTGAAAACCTTGTAAAGATTGCACAGAAGTGATATTTGCCTGAAGTTCTTTGGGTCTATTGGCTGCTTTCCAAGTTTCAGAAAAGCAACAACTTTAGTCTTCCTCCAGATTTTAGGGATTTGGTATCGTTCCAGGCAGCTATTGAAGAGCTGTAGAATCCATTGCTTGGTAAGGTTTCCAAAGTAATGAACCTGTTTCATACACATGTCATCTAGTCCGGCTACCTTGCCTGTTTTACTCTTTTTTATGGCGTCTTCCAAGTCTTTGATATTGAATGGGTTGGACAAGTTAGATGCTTCTTGTTCAACATTTCTTTGAATCTTGGATGGTCTTGTTTTATTTGTTTTGCCACTTATCAAGAGTTGATGAGCAATCTGATTAGGTGTAATGTTGGAGTGCAAGGGGCCTTTCGTGGGGTCATTGTTCAGAGATTTTATTAACTTGCAGGCCTCTCTGCTGTTTTTTGCCATGTCCAATTCATCCATCAACATAACCCAGCGTTCTCTCTTTATTTCGCCCATAGACTGAATTAGTTGTCAGCCAGTTTTCATAGTGTCCTCGCTAAGTGGGTTGTCTTCCTAGAAGGAGATGTATTCTTTTAACTTATTTGCTGTACTGAGGTCTAAGCCCTGTATATGCTGAGACCTACAGCCTCTTGTAAATGACTTATGAGAGTATTCTTGCACAGCAGTAGTAAAAACATCATATTTCTGTGGGACAGGTTGGATGTGTGCTATCCTTTCATCTAAGCATTTTGTGAATTTCGTCCAATCCGCTTTTTTGATACATCTCCTCCTAAATGGGACATATTGTGGGCGTAATGCTGATACAACTTGGCACATGATGGATCTGTGCTGTGTATTGGGTAAAGGTTCACAGACGTTCTTCACACACTGCTGTGATATAGCCTCACTGACAAAGATTGTATCCGCGTCTCCATCAGCCACTGTTGAAAGGTGCAGGTAGTTTGCTGTCGTGTATTAGAGATAGTTCATAAGATTCTGCCCATGTAATTACGGCTTCACCACCTTCGTTGTCTTCACTGTATTCTCACTTTCAGCTATGGCTGTTGAAGTCGCCCACAATGAGACGGATCTTCTCCTCTCGCCCTGCAACTGATTCGGGAAAGTGGAAGGGAACAGTCGGTGCTTTGAATACAGATGTTATTATACAATTAGATAGTTCAACCGATAGTTGAGTGCCAATAACGTGCCTCTGCAGCGGCACAAACGCGCGTTTGGAGTGACACTCATGCTCTGTAGCAGCGCCAGTAACGTCAGCAGAAGAACTGCCCGCGAACCACTGAGCAACGCTGCAAATTGTCCCCGCGTAAAGCCGGCCAACGAAAAAGCACAAAACGAGAACAGTCGAAATTCGCAGGTCACATGGTGACAGTCAGCTGAGAGAACCGCCAGTTCGGAAGGGAGGGACGGAGTCGCCCAGAGGTCTGGACGAGAATGCGTTTGTACTCTGGGGCCACGTAATTTCTCGTATGGACGAGGACCTGCCCACGTGGATGGATTTGTGGCCCGAGCAGTGGCATTCCAACGAGGTAACGGTGCACGTTCGCAGTACATAGCGCGAGGCAGCATAGAGGCCGACGTCTCTAAGGTAGACGGAAGAGACCGCATTCCATCTAGTTAGACACCCGCTCAGCCATGGTCTACACGTGCGTTCTTAGTCCCAGTCATTACGGAAACACGCATATTTCGACCTTAATATCTGCAAATTAACACTCCAAGCTGCGAGAATTTGTTGCTATTATAGTTTTTGCATTAATTACTTGACGTATGTAGGCTTATGTCAACAATTTTCGAGGGTATGCTTTTCATCTACATCTACATGACAACTCTTGAATTCACGGTTAAGAACTTGGCAGAGGATTCATCGAACCATGTTCAAGCTGTTTCTCAAACGTTCCACTCTCGAACAAGTCGAGTGAAAAACGAACACTTACATCATTGCGTGCGGTCTCTGATTTCACTTATTTTATTATGATGATCATTTTTACTGTGTTCTGTGAGGAGAAAGCAGGGGCTTGAAACCTCATGAGGAGATCATGCCACAACGAAAAATGTCTTTGTTTTAATGATTGGCACCCCAGTTCGCGTATCATATCTGTCGTACCCTGTCTCCCGTTTCGCGATAAAACAAAACGAGGTCCTTCTTTGAACTTTTTAGATGTCATTAGTCGATCCTAATTAATGTGGAACCCATACTGCACAGTAGTATTCCAGAAGACGGAATATAACAGTTCCTTCAGGAATGCCAGATATTACTTCTGTTTTACTCCATGACTTTACATGAATTACTCCGAACTGTGACCATTCTGCAGCAAATCATGAATACAGTCCAGCAACTAAGACGATATTCCATAGGCATGCAATCTGAGTGGAATTCGCTTCTGGAGAACGGTGGCAAAAGTATTCTGGAATCATAAAAATATGGCATCAATTTGAGATCCCCTGTCGATAGCACTCATTACTTCGTGAGATAACAATAGGTAGTTGTGTTTCACTAGAACAATAATTTATGTCAATACAACGTTCTCTTCGAGGCAATTAATAATTTTTGGACAAAGAATATGGTCCAAATTCTATTGCAAATTGACGTTTGTGATGTGGGTCTGTAATTCAGTAGATCAGTCCTGTTCCCTTTCTTTGTTACTAGTGTGAATTGGGAACCTTTCCAGTCTTCAGGTACTAATATTTTGGCGATTGAGCTTTATTATTATTATTATTATTATTGTCATTCCTCTCCTGTGCCAAACTTTTCATCTCATGGTAGCAATTGCAACCAACATCCTCGATTATTTGATGGATGTATTCCAAACTCTGTCTTCTTCTACAGTTCTTACCCTCTATAGCTCCCTCTAGTACCATGGAAGTTACGCCCTGATGCCTTAACAGATGTCCTATCATCCTGTTCAAAAAATGTTCAAATGGGTGTGAAATCTTGTGGGACTTAACTGCTAAGGTCATCAGTCCCTAAGCTTACACACTACTTAACCTAAATTATCCTAAGGACAAACAAACACACCCACGCCCGAGGGAGGACTCGAACCTCCGTCGGGATATCATCCTGTTCCTGCTTCTTGTCAATGTTTTCAATGTATTTCTTTAATCGGCGATTCCGTTGAGACCTCATCATTCCTTATCTTATCAGTCCACCTAATTTTCAACAGCCTTCTGTAGCACCACATCTCTTCCTTTCCGGATTCCCACAGCCTATGTTTCACTACCATACAATGCTTTACTCGAATTCCACATCCTGAAAATTTTTTTTTTCCAATTAAGATCTATGTTTGGTATTAGTAAACTTTCTTGACCAGGAATGTCCTTTTGTCATTGACAGTCTAGTTTTTGTGCCTCCTTCCTCCGTCCCTCATGAGTTATTTTGCTGCCAACGTCGTAGGATTCCTTAACTTCGTCTGCTTCTTGATCCCCAATTCTCATGTTAAGTTTTTCGTTGACTCATTTCTGTTGTTTCTCATAACTTCCGTCTTTCTTCAATTTACAAAAACTGGTTGCTCTGAGCACTATGGGACTTAACTTCCGAGGCCATCAGTCCGCTAGAACTTAGAACTACTTAAACCTAACAAACCTAAGGACATCACACACATCCATGCCCGAGGCAAGATTCGAACCTATGACCGTAGCGGTCGCGCGGTTCCAGACTGTAGCGTTTAGAACCGCTCGGCCACTCAGGCCGGCCTTCAATTTACACTCAATCCATATTCTGTACTTATTAGACTCTTTATTTCATTCAACACATCCTATAATGCTTCTTCACTTTCACTGAGGGTAGTAATGTCTTCAGCCAATCTAATCCTTGATATCCTTTTACCCTGAATTTGAAGCCCACAGTTGATCATCCTTTTATTTCCCTCATTGCTTCCTAGATGTATAGACCGAACAGTATGGGTGAAAGACTATATCCCTGCCTTACACCCTTTTTAATCCGAGCACTTCGTTCTTGGTCTTCCACTCTTATTGCTCCCTCTTGATTCTCGTGACCTGGTTATGCCGCATTCCACGTGTTATCATTGTCGTATGAGGTATACGAAAGTATCGTCTATGAGATATAAGAATTTTTAAACCAACAGAAGTTATACGCTGAAGAGTCAAAGAAACTGGTACATTTGCCTAATATCGTGTAGGACCCCCGCGAGCACGCAGACGTGCCGCAAAACGACGTCGTTTGGACTCGACTAATGTCTGAAGCATTGCAGGAGGAAATTGACACCAGAAATCCCCCAGGTCTGCTCATAAATCCGTAAGAGTTCGTTGGGATAGAGAGATGTCTTCTGAACAGCTCGTTGCAAGGCATCCCAGATATGCTTAATAATGTTAATGTCTGCGGCGTTTGGTGGCCAGTGGAAGCGTTTAAACTCAGAAGAGTGTTCCTGGAGCCACTCTGTAGCAATTCTGGATGTATGGGGTGTCGCATTGTCCTGCTGGAATTTCCCAAGTCCATCGGAGAGCGCAACGGACATGAATGGATGTATGTTATCAGACAGGATGCTTAAGTACGTGTCACCTGTCAGTGTCGTATCTAGACTTATCAGGGGTCCCATATCGCTCCAACTGCACACGGCCCACGCCCTCACAGAGCCTCCATCAGCTTGAACAGTCCCCTGCTGACTTGCATGGTCCATGCATTGGTGAGGTTGTCTCCATACCCGTACACGTCCATCCGCTCGATACAATTTGAAACGAGACTCGTCCGACCAGGCAACATGTTTCCAGTCACCAACAGTCCAGTGCCGGTGTTGGCGGGCTCAGGTGAGGCGTAAAGCCTTGTGTCATGCAGTCATCAAGGATACACGAGTGAGTCTTCGGTTCCGAAAGCACATATCGATTATGTTTCTTTGAATGGTTCGCACGCTGACACTTGTTGATGGCTCAGCTTTGAAATCTGCAGCAATTTGTGGAAGGGTTGCACTTCTGTCACTTGGAACTGTTCTCTTCAGTCGTCGTTAGTCCCCTTCTTGCAGGACCTTTTTCCTGACGAAGCGATGTCGGAGATTTTATGTTTTACCGGATTCCTGATATTCGGGTGCACTGGTCAAATGGTCGTACGGGAAAATCCCTTCATCGCTACCTCGGAGATGCTGTCTCTCATCGCTCGTGCCCTAACTATAACACCACGTTCAAACTCACTTAAATTTTGATAACCTGCTGTTGTAGCAGCAATAACCGATCTAACAACTGCGCCAGACACTTATTGTCTTCTATAGGCGTTGCCGACCGAAGCGGTGTATTTTGCCTGTTTACATGTCTCTGTATTTGAATACGCATGCCTATACCAGTTTCTTTGGGGCTTCGGTGTAATTTTCCTTCCAGTTGATGATGGCTTAATTCACCGAAACCAGTCAAGAATAAATATTGCATATACCTCTGATGACAAATCCTTAATATTAAGTGCATATTTAAATTATTCTGTCATTCAGCATGTACCACATAACAGAACTAAAGTTTCATTGATATCAACGCATTCTCCGGGCTACGACGAGAAATTCTCTCTGTGCAAACATCGCGATAACACTATCTCCAATTGGAGGTCCGTGGTCTGCGGCTCTAATGCCGCAAATGTAACAGTCTTGTTGTACTTGTACTATTATTAGTTTATGCTTACCTTTTCATATATAAAGATGATCTTTGTGAGCTGATACTCTCAATTGACTGTGTGACATGAACGATCTACAGCAATATTTCAATTGTCTTACGTGATTCTGAAAAACAAATAAATTGCATTATAACTGCTACTTTATCAAGTACCAACAAATGTCGCCATTATGTAAACAGAACATTTATAATGGAAAGGGAGACACGCAGTTTAGACTTAAATCACTTTAAATAAACCACGTGGTTAACAATTTGGAACTGTACTTGTTTATCATTCCGGGCTTTACCACTTCAAGGCAAATTTTGGGTTGTTAAATTCTTACTCTGTAAATACTGCGAATTGTATGTTTAAAAGGTACCTAACAAAGCGTTATCCAAAAATAAATAAAAATGAAAAAAAATCTTAAACAGTAGTTATAAGTAAATAACAAACAAAGAATTACATTTCAATATACCCGAACATAAAAGTGAGCTCTGTGTTATGGGTGTTGTATCAAGCAATGAAAATAGGATAACAACAGTTATTAGTAATCGAAATGAAATGGGCATACAAATTCTTCGGAACGAAATTAATCTTCGGACAAAGAACTTTAATAGACAAGAAACAAATCTGGTGGAACATTTACTTGGAGCTTTCTAACTTGAACTTGTTGGAAAATGAAAATCAAACTAGAAAACAGGTTAAATCTGAAACCGCTCGAACTCAGAAAAGAATGAAAAGGAATATATCGTTTTGGAAAGATGAAAATTTTCGGATTGATGTGTGGATCAGTGGAGCATTAGACTGGGGCACGAGACTAGGGTTAAGAGACGAGCAAGCGTATACTACAATGCAGATGGCAGTGAAATCACAGAGGTATATGCCGGAGATACCATTTCAAAATATGGCGGGAGAAGAAAATCAGAACCACTGGATTTGGTCTGTGACTTTTATCACGTTTCGTTACCTCCCCGAGAAGTGGTGCCTTAGGCGGCAGAGGCTTGTGCATTCTGCTGTGGCCTAGAGCATAAGCACCTGGCAGGACAACACAAGCCAGACAGGTGCCTTAGGCAGGAATCAGACGAAAAGCAGTCCACTATATAGACGGGTGAGGGCACTACGCAGAGTTCTTACGCATAGGGAAGCCAACCCTTCTAGAGGAGACAACCTTGGTGAAAAGCAGCGATGGACACGTGACAAAACGTGGCCATTGTGAAGTCAACCGTCTAAGGAAGACAGCACCAAAAAAGAAACAGCTGCGCTGGGATGTCTGCTGGGTACCTGGTGGCAACCCCACCACATAGCTACCCAGGCTACGTGGCGGTATCCTGTAAACGGGAAATCATAATACACCACTGGCCATTAAAATTGCTACACCAAGAATAAATGCGGATGATAAACGGGTATTCATTGGACAAATATATTATACTAGAACTGACATATGATTACATTTTCACGCAATGTGGGTGCATAGATCCTGAGAAATCAGTACCCAGATGAACAACCTCTGGCCGTAATAACTGCCTACATACGCCTGGGCCTTGAGTCAAACAGAGCTTGGATGGCGTGTACAGGTACAGCTGCCCATGCAGCTTCAACACGATACCACAGTTCATAAAGAGTAGTGACTGGCGTATTGTGACGAGCCAGGTGCTTGGCCACCATTGACCAGACGTTTTCAATTGGTGAGAGATCTGTAGAATGTGCTGGCCAGAAAGGCCCGTACAGGACTTGCAGCATCCCGTCGTGCATCATCCTGCTGAAATCTAGGGTTTCGCAGGGATCGAATGAAGGGTAGATTCACGGGTCGTAACACATCTGAAATGTAACGTCCACTGTTCAAAGCGCCGTCAATGTGAACAAGAGGTGACCGAGACGTGTAACCAATGGCACCCCTTACCATCACGCCAGGTGATACGCCAGTACGACGATGACGAATACACGCTTCCAATGTGCGTTCACCGCGATGTCTCCAAACACGGTTGCAACCATCATGATGCTGTAAACAGAACCTGGAATCATCCGAAAAAATGACGTTTTGCCATTCGTGCCCCCAGGTTCGTCGCTGAGTACACCATCGCAGGCGCTCCTGTCTCTGATGCAGTGTCAAGGGTAACCGCAGCCATGGTCTCCGAGCTGATAGTCCATGCTGCTGCAAACGTCGTCGAACTGTTCGTGCAGATGGTTGTTGTCTTGCAAACGTCCCCATCTGTTGACAGGGATCGAGACGTTGCTGCACGACCCGTTACAGCCATGCGGGTAAGATGCCTGTCATCTCGACTGCTAGTGTAGTGATACGAGGCCGTTGGGATCCAGCACAGCATTCCGTATTACCCTCCTGAACCCGCCGATTCCATATTCTGCTAACAGTCATTGGATCTCGACCAACGCGAGCAGTAACGTCGCGATTCTATAAGCCGCAATTGCGATAGGCTACAATCTGACCTTTATCAAAGTCGGAAACGTGATGGTACCTATTTCTCGTCCTTACAGGAGGCATCACAACAACGTTTCAGCAGGCAACGCCGGTCAACTGCTGTTTGTGTATGAGAAATCTGTTGGAAAGTTTCCTCATGTCAGCACGTTGTAGATGTCGCCACCGGCGCCAACCTTGTGTGAATGCTCTGAAAAGCTAATCATTTGCGTATCACGGCATCTTCTTCCTGTCGGTTAAATTTCGCGTCTGTAGCACGTCATCTTCGTGGTGTAGCAATTTTAATGGCCAGTAGTGTATTACTCAGTATCTATAGAATAAAGCAATCCGGGCGGATAAATTTAAGACGAGCATGACATGCATCAGGAACAAACGACTTGGAATAGACAGTGTCTTTAAATTGGTTACTAGGAATGTCAGAGATAAAGAAACTAAACTGGGAAATAAACTAAATTTACAAAATATTTTGATCATCACAACAGAAACCATAAGAATCTGAAGGTTCTATGACAATAAACAGATATGACGTGATCTACATCGGAGTCCCTCAAAAGGAAAGAGTCTTTGTTGAATTTGCTGTTCTGTGAAAGAAGACATTAACAAACAAAAGTATACTCTTACATCTTCGTCAGTGTTCGAGTAATTTCCGTTATAATAAAGATATATAGAGGTTATTTATCGGTAACTGGAGTATATGCTCCGGAATAGTGCCAGGACAATAATGCTGAATAATTTTACGACATTTGAAAAGAACCCTTTAACTGATAATAGAATGAGATCTAATAGCAAAGGTGGGCAACATCCTCGTGGTAAATTTTATTGTTTCTGAACGGGAAAATTACAGTCTCTGTGATAACAAATGAGACTTGGCCTCTAGTACAAGACGCGAGAGTATTCAGAGGTCCATATGCCTCTTCAGATAATTTCTTGGTAGTCTCAAAAATAAAATTACTTGAAGGATGCAAGATAACTTCTAACAAGGAACAAAATAATTCTGAAATAACATTTAAAGTGCATTCACTTGAAGAAGAGAGCATTCTGAAGCTATAGCAGAAAAGGCTTGAAGAGTATATAAGTTTAAAATGAAAAATAAATAACATCGACCAGGAACAGAATAATAAAAGTTAGCACTAGCTAAAGCACCGCTTAACACAAGAGAGAAAAGGTTTTTCAAAAGGGTTTGCAGTAGTGATCCGATGAAAAACGTGTAATACTTCAAGGTAAGAAACATGTCTACTTAATAGTATTAAATTCCTCAGATCAAATTCCAAAACTAGATATTTAAGAAAATCAGCTCTAGTGGAAAGGAATATCAGGCAAGTTAAAAACCGTATTTGGATAAAATGTATTGCAGATATTGACATTGATGTAAGAGGAAGACAAAATAAAGCACAGAAAATAAAGAAAGATTTAGACAAAGAAGATAAGGACAATCTAGAAATGTACACAATGTCTGAAGCTAATCGGTTACAATTCTACAAAAGACTCTGCACAGACGTGTAGGATGCTCAGATGGTTCGGGCTGCAGCAGATGAGAATGTAGACTTAATAATGTTGCAGGAACTACTGGATGTGGTTACTTTTAGTAAGAATAACAAGATCCTAGGATGTGATACAATAACTACAGAAATGATGAAATATACACCTAGTGGTGCAACGTTAAGAACACCCCATTTCTGAATATGTGCTGGTAATGTGCTTATGTATCTAAATAAGAGAATGTAGCCCAGATATGTCCAATTTATAAGAATGGAATGAGATGTGAACGTCGCGAGTACAGGGGTATTAGCTTTCTAAGTACATGTTATAAGCTGTATGCTAGAATTCTTACAAAACGACTGTCGTCACTCACTGAAACTATATTGTCAGATCCCCAACACGGTTTTCACAAGGAAGCCCATGCTACGGCCATATATGCGCTGTGACTTAACTAAATATAAAAACATAATGAAATCAGTTTGACTAGTATTTTTTGCTTTCATTGACTACGAAAAGGCGTTTGATGAAGAAAACTGAATCAGACTGTGGGAAATATTAAGAAACAAATGCATCCCATCACATCTTATAAGAACTGGACGGGTATATATAAGAATAAAAAAATACATTGGCCAGTAGGCATGCTATGACTGAAATGTACCCTGGAGCAACACAACGGTGTCTCCTTTTATTCATTGTTTTTTATGGATATAAATGTCGGTATGTAACCAAAACTTGGGTACAGACAATGAAACATTTTAAAATTAATATTGTTGATGTCAGTGCACTGATTTTTGCTGACGACCAGGTAATTGTCAGTTAGAATTAAAGCGACTCACGTGGTTTCTAATTTATATGAAATAGCCAGAGAATACAATTTGAACATCTCCATTATGAAGACAAAAACAATAGCATTTTTTAGAATACCAGCCCATATGAGTTAAAATCGAAACTAATTAGCAGATCATAAGGCAAGTTAATGCAATGAAATACATCAGTTGCAGTATTATAAATAAAGAAATAGTAAATAATTTGGAGCTATTTCTGTTGATCTATACTAAGAAGAGAAGAAAGTCCACAGAGATTACTTATGTTCTATAAAATGTAGTGCCGCTACCTGGTCTTTGAGTAAAAATTATGTTTTTAACAAAAGCAATGGGAAGTAGATTGGAAGACGCCGTGTTGCGTTAAAGGCTGCGAGTTGTAGCCGCCAGTGCGTCGACATATGGTTTACTTTAACAGACACATAGGGTTTTAGTCTGGTTAGTCTGATGAACAGATGTTACAGATAGGGAAGTTACGTTTTACAGGTGAAGCGAAGTCGTTTGTGCGGTGCGTGGAGGCGCCACTCAATGCACAGACATTTGACCAACTCAGGCTGCGGCTAGAGCAAAGACAAAGGAAACAGAACATTGAACGGCTTTCCCGTGAGCAGTTGAGTTCAGCTTCCAAGAGGCGTAACGAAGAGGTCGAGGGTTTCGCGGATAGTACTAGGAAACTAAACATACGTATTTATGAGATCACACAGGCTGAGGAGTTGAAGAAAGTATTATTACTAGAAGACGACAATGTGGGCTTGACATTTTTCTGAGAGTCTGGAGCGAGAGACGTGTAGGAGGATCCATACTGGGGCGCCGAAAGATCTCCATGCAGCGTTCAGTCTAGTACTGGAGTATGAGGAGATTGATGTTCCCACACGTTAAGGAATAGGAGAAGAGTACTTGCAGCTAATGTAAGATGTTTTAACTGTTGTCGTGCATAGAACATGCAAATACAATGCTGCCAGCCACAGAGGCATAATAGGTATGGCGCGGACTCCAGATGATGCAATGGAAATGGTAATAGGGGTGGTATAGGCCAAGTGCTATGCTGTCGGGGAAATGAGAGAAGTGGTCTGCATGGTGGATAGTGTCCGGTAAGGGTAACCTTAAGGCGCTGGAAGGAGCTCCCGCTAAAGGTGAACACAGTAAAGATGAATGCAGAGATGGAATGTGCCATAGTGGGTGTCACAGATGGCAGGGAATACAAAGTTCTGTTGAACACAGGGGCGCATGTGTCGGTGGGCTCAACGGAGTTAGTGGGTTGGGAGCATTGAAAACCACCACGGTACAATTTTTGTGGGGTAGGAGATGCAATATATGGCCATTTTGACCAGTTGTGATGAAGCTCTCATTGGAGGCAACCAAGTATAAGCAATTTGCGGAGGTGGTGTATCATGTATCATGATCCTAGGATTAGACTTCCTGCATCAACATGACGCCATATTTGACCGTCGGCAACGTATAGTGGAACTTAGTGGAAAGAGTTCTTCTTACATGGGAGCCGCAATTCTACAGGTCCACTTCAAAAAGTGAAGATAGTTGCTTAATCCTGTGTACACGATCGGTTTCGGAACACTTAAAGTTCCATCACTTGGTGTAAACTGTAATAATAAAAACCTTCTGTTACACACGAATGGGGGGGGGGGGATCCCGAAGTCTGAAATGACAGATAAGGAACTATGCAGCGAAAGTTTCTAAGCTGAAACAAATTAAAAGAGTGAAAAGGACATTAATAACAAATAAAATCACCCAATCATATGAGGTCATCTCCACCCCAATGTTGTAGTGGAAAAAAATGTTCCGTGTCGATAGGAACCTAACAATATCCTAAAAAATGAACATCACTACCGGACATAAAAAGTAACCAAAACACTGAAACTGTAAAATGCAATAAAATGGGGGGGGGGGGGCCGGAGAAGTCACACATTGCGTGGAATTATTTACAAAATTCCATAACAACTGTTACCCAATGCTGTGCGACCGGGAACAGAAATGGGGGACTATGTAATAATAAATACTAACCGTTATGCCGCACACGACCCTAGCGCAGACACGGCACGAAACAGACATGAAAGTGGTGCACAGTTTAAAGTAGAAAAGCGGGAAGTAAAAGCAGAAAGGGGACGGAATCATCACAACATTGAAAGGGAAGAGGATCTGTACATTTAAAAAACAAGAAAAAGTATTACGTTATATGTACACCTTAATCTGCCTGCATAATGTCACAATTAATTAAAATATTTTTGTGATACAGGTCTTTCGTTCATGAATTGTTTCGAGAGGATGGGGGTGAAGACTTCTTAAGGTTTCAGTTTCTTCCAGAACAATGAGCATCCGACCTTTCTCTCAGTGTGTAAGACAGTGTGCTGCATCAGTACTTATGGGCAGTATTTATTATTACACAGTATTCCTGATTGCTTTTCCGATGGCGCAGCACGGTGGGATAGATGTTATGAAATTTTTGTAAGTAAATTCACGCAATATGTGACTTATGACCCCTCCATTTTTATTGCATTTTACAGGTTTCATAGTTTTGGTAACTTTTGGTGTCCTGTCTTGATGTTTGTTTTTTTCGGACCTTTTTAGGTCCCTTTTACCATTTTGACGTGGAATCTTTCTAGTGCTCCCAGAATTTTACGAAGGTTTGGAGACACTTGTGTTCCAGACGTTTCGAGCACGCGTTATTTTAAAGCAGGGCGTAAGGATGAGCATGGGATACTGCACCCATTTATTGTTTGTGCAGGCGAAGCTGGAAGGGACATAGTTCGTCGGCGCTGGCAAGTGTTCAGCGCGACCTGCGAAGAATAAACACATGCGGCCCGGAAGCTCCGTGGCCGGCTGCAAAGAGTAATGTAACTTTGTATCGTTGAAAAACAAATGGAGTGACTCGAGATAGTGACTGTTTATTAGACGTTGAAATGCTGTTGAGAGTACGTGGACTGGACGTGGATAGTCAGCCACGATAAAAGCTTATGTATTAATTGTGTTCAAAAGTGTGTAATGAACTGATCTTGGGTACCTGGTAATGTGTGGGATTACGTCATAAAGTTTAGTTGTTTTTTTGTGCAAAGTGGAAATAAATATGTTCTGGTACATTGAATGATATTCCACGAGTCGCGTATTTTTAAATAAGAAGAGACAGAGAGAGAGAGAGAGCGAGAGAGCGAAAATTTCCCCTTCCTAGCAGTGAAATCTTCGGAGAAGCGTCCGGTGCTAGCAGAAGACATCGGCGCTGCAAGAAAGCAGAACCAGCATTCTTCAACAAGTAAGTCCACGAAAACGCTTAAGCTGTATAGAGGGAGCTTCACATTACACCGGGCCACCGCACGTTCTGTTCTATGATAGCACTGGGATGAGAATGACCTTAGATGACTAATTTTATTTTTGAGTAATTCGTTAATTTGTTTGTTTATTTGTAACTAATTTGTTTTGATTTAGAAATCTTCTCCCAACAGTTCCTTGTCTGTTATTTCAGACATCAGGATCCCCTCCCATTCGTGTGTAACATAATGTTTTCATTATTGCAATTTACACTCAAGTATGGAGTTTTAAGTGTTCCGAAACCGTTCATGTAGACAACAAACTATCGTAGATTAATGCGGCTTCTTTATTTATCAGAATTAGTGGGAAGATATTCCGGCTAGGAGAACCTGTTTTCAATGTTGATCCGCCACTAGGTACGTCTTGTGTGAGACAATCCAGTTAAACTACGAGCAATGACATTACCGTTTCAGTCAAATGATGGTGCGTCGGTAGGCACTGTAAAGTTGTTACGGCTGAAAGTGGAACCTGACTTACCACTGGAGGTATTGAAGTATTGGATACGGCTTTTTGTTCGGACAAACATAGTATTGTACGTGTATGAGAGAGGGACGGAGGCAAAGTAGTTCCCGCTAATATGGGTACTTTTTGCACTGAGGAGGTTAAGTTGTTAAAGGGAACATAATCAGCTACACTGTTGCTTCTAGATGAGGCGAACTGCCACTCCGAAGCTGTAGGCTATAAGAGGTCACAGGGTGCTGCTAGGACTGTGTTTAGTGAGAAGTTGAAGCATTTAAAGGGGCAGACACTACGCAGACGGAGGACCTGTTGCCAGGATTGCAGGGTTTGTTTTTTCCACGTGGATGGCTCCCTGGTACACCAGAAACACTACTCGAGGTTCCGACAAGGAATGAAGCTCCGGTGTATTGAAGGCTGTACGATGGGAATTAACAGACTTTGAATGCGGATTGGTGCTTGGAGTAAGATGCATGGTCACATTTCATTTCAGAAATTGTTAAGGAACTCAAAATTCCGAGATCCGCAGTATCAAGAGTCTGCCGACAATACCAAATTTCAGGCAGTACCTCTCACCACGGTCAATACAGTGACCAACGGCCTTCAATTAACTACCGAGACCGACGGCGTTTGCGTAGAATTGTCAGTGCGCTGATGGTAAGGTTTAAGGGTAGCGCAGTTCCCACGAAGCCGTGGACACAAGTTGTCAATAAGGCACTGTGCAAGCTGGTGGGCCGGCCGGAGTGGCCGAGCGGTTAAAGGCGGTACAGTCTGGAACTGCACGATCGCTACGGTCGCAGGTTCGAATCCTGCCTCGGGCATGGATGTGTGTGATGTCCTTAGGTTAGTTAGGTTTAAGTAGTTCTAAGTTCTAGGGGACTTATGACCACAGCAGTTGAGTCCCATAGTGCTCAGAGCCATTTGAACCATTTTGCAAGCTGGTGGGGCACTTAAATGGTGTGAGCAGTGTTTACATAGAATGGACCGGGTCCTCTTGTCCAACTGAATCCATCATTGACAGGAAATGGCTATGAATGGCTACTTGGAGACCATCTGCAGCCATTCATGGGTATAGTGTTCCCAAATAATGACAGAATTTTTATGTGACAATGCGCCATATTAGTGGACCACAATAATTCTCGTCTTGTTTGAAGAACAACCTGGATAATTCGAGCGAATGAGTTGGAACCCAGATCGCCCGATATGAATCTCATGGCACATTAAAGAGACATAATCGAGAGGTCATTTCGTGCACCGAATCCTACACCGGCAACATTTTCCAATTACGGACGGCTGTAGAGGCAGCAGGGAATTGTATTCAAAGCATCCTTGGTCAAGAGTTCAAACCCCGCCATCACTGTCTATAAATGTTGAATGAAAATCATTAGCAAGGGTGACTGAACACTTCCGACATAAGGAATCCTCTCATTCAGCCAACGGCCTTGTCAAAGAAGGAGGAGGAGCGGAAAGGGGTTCACGGCACTCTCTTGCTCTTGGGCTGGGAAACTACCAATGCAGGTGGAAGAATCAGCAGTGATCAACAGCGTGAGGATGCAGAAGGCAACTGAAGCCACTGTATTAAAGGCACATAACGTTTATCCACAGGACATGTGGTTTGTATTTGAGAAAGTGTCTTGATAATCTCTCCTTTGACAAAAGATTCAGGGTTAGTCCCCTATTCGGATCCCGAGGAGGGGACTGAGATGGTGACAACGAGGAGAATATTGAATAACCAACGAAAGGATCACGTTCTGCGAGTCGGTGCATAGAGTGTCAAAAGCTTGAACACTGTAGGGAAGCTAGAAAAGAGGTATGCTAAGGCTCAGTCTGGATTTAGTGGGGCTCAGTGAAGTGAAATGGAAAGAAGACAAGGTCTTCTGGTCAGATGAGTTTAGGGTAATGTCAACAGCAGCAGAAAATGAAATAACGGGAGTAGGATTCGTTACGAAGAGGAAGATAGGTAACAGAGTGGATTACTGTGAACAGTTTAGTGATATGGTTATTCCAATCTAAATCGATAGCAAACCAACACCGACAAAGATAGTTGAGGTATACTTGCCGACAACGCAGGCAGAAGATGAAGAGATAGAGAAAGTATATGAGGACTGAACGGGTAGTTCAGTACGTAAAGGGAGACGAAAATCTTATAGTCATGGGGGACTGGAATGCAGTTGTTGGGGAACGAGTTGATTAAAGGTTTGTGGGGGAATATGGGCGTGGTACTAGGTGTTAGAGCACAGAAAGACTAATTGAGCTCTGCAATAAATTTCAGTTAGTAATAAGGAATGCTCGACTCAAGGATCACATGGAAAGGGCTGAGAGATACTCGAAGATTTGAGTTGGCTGACATCATGGTCAGCCGAGATTCCGGAATCAGATACTGGATTGTAAGGTGTACCAAGGAGCAGATCTAGATTCTGATCATAATGTAGTAGTAATGAAGAGTAGGCTGAAGTTCAAGTGACTAGTCACGAAGAGTCAGTGGAGAAAGAACTGGGATACGGAAGTACTAACGAAAGAAGAGATACGCTTGACGTTCTGTGAGGCTACAGATACTACGATAAGAAATAGCTCGGAAGGCAAGAAAGAATAGGCAGTCTCGGTTGCAAAATGGTTTTTTTATTTATTTAATTTGTGATGAATTTCACTTTCACAGGAGCATCATCAGAAATCGGGTAGAAACACACGAGGACCACTGGCAAGTCTACAGAAAGTCTCCAAATCACCACAGATGGCACGTATCTTAGTAGGCAGTTCATTTGAAGGGGAATGTACAAATCTAAAAAAAGGCAATCGCAGAAACTTGAAAGAGAAATATAGGTACAAAAAAGGTTGATTGATGAAAGAAGAAAGCACAAGAATGTTCAGGGTAGTTCAGGAATACAGAAATACAAATCACTTAGGAATGAAATGAATACGAAGTTCAGGGATGCTAAAACGGCTGCATGAAAAATGTGAAGAAATCGATAAAGAAATGATGGTCGTAACGACTGACTCAGCATACAGAAAAGTTGAAACAACCTTCGGTGAAACTAAAAGCAAGGGTGATAACATTAAGAGCGCAATGGGAATTCCACTTGTAAGTGCAGAGGAGAGAGCCGATAGGTGGAAAGAGTACGAGGGATAAGACTTCGCAATGACGTGATAGAAGAAGAAACAAGGGTCGATATAGAAGAGATAGATTTTAAAAGAGCTTTGTGAGACTTAAGGTCGAATAAGACAGAAGGGATAAACAACATTCCATCAGAATTTCTCATTGGGGGAAATGACAACAAATCGGCCGTTCACATTGGTCTGTAGAACGTATGAGTCTCGCGATATATCAACTGAGTTTCGGAAAAGCATCTCCCTCACAATTCGGAAGATAGCAAGAGCCGACAAGACAGGGAATTATCTCGCAATAAGCTTGACAACTCATGCAGCCACGCTGCTGACAAGAATAGTATACGGAATAATGGAAAAGAAAATCTGGTGTGTGTTAGATGACGATTAGTTTGGATTTAGGAAAGTCAATGTACCAGAGAGGCAGTTCTGCCGTTGCGGTTGATAGTGGAAGCAAGACGAAAGAAAGTAAAGTCACCTTCATTGGCTTTGTCGACCTGGGAAAAGCATTCGACAATGTAAAATGGTGTAAGATGTTAGAAATGCTGAGAAAAGTAGGAGTAAGCTATAGGGAAAGAGCGGTAATATACAATACGTGCAAGAACCAAGAAGGAAAAATGAGAAAGAAGACCAAGAACGAAGTGTCGAATTAAGAAGTGTGTAAGAGAGGGATGTAGTCTTTCACCCCTACTGTTCAATCTATACATCGAAGAAGAAATAACGGAAATAAAAATAAAGTTCAAGAATGGAATTAAAATTCAGTATGAAGGATATTATTAAGATTCGCTGATGACATTCCTGTCTTCAGTGAAAATGAAGGAGAATTACAGCATCTGCTGAATGGAATGAACACTCTAATGAGTACAGAATATAGATTGAAAATAAATCGAAGAAAGTCGGAAGTAATGAGAGCAGAAATGAGAACAGCGATAAACTTAAGGATTGGTGATCCGTAGTAAATCAAGTTGAGGAATTCTGCTACCTAGGCAGCAAATTAACCCACGACGGAGGGTGCAAGGGTAAGGGCAAAAAGGCACTCCTGGCCTAGAGGAGTCTATTGATATGAAACGTAAGCCTTAATTTGAGGAAGAAATTTATGAGAATGTACGTTTGGAGCACAGTATTGTATGGAAATGAAACATGGACTGTGGCAAAGGCAGAACAGAAGAGAGTTGAAGAATTTGACATGTGGTGCTATAGAGGAATGTTGAAAATTGGGTGGAATGATAAGGTAAGGAATGAGGAGTTTCTTCGGAGAATCGGTGAGGAAGGGAATATAAGGAAAACACTGATAAGAAGGAGGGATATGATGGTAGGATATCTGTTACGACATCAGGGGTAACTTCCACGGTACTATGAGGAGCTGTGAAGGGTAAAAATTGTAGAGGAAAACGGAGACTGGAACACATCCAGCAAATAATTGAGGACGTTGACTGCAAATGCTAGTCTGAGATGAGGTTGGCCCAGGAAAGGAATTCGTGGCGGCTGCATCAAACCGTCAGAAGACTAACGACTAAAAAAAAAAAAAAAAGGGCCGGTATGGCCATGCGACGTCGAGCTGCTGTACTACGCTAGGCAAAAGGATGTCCGATAGGATATTAGAAGGTATCCCATGACTTTTGTCTCGTAGTATTAGTGAGGGTGAAGTAAGAAGTGATCCCACGTCAATGACAGCAGTGCAAGATTTTTCCAGTATCAGGAATAATAAAGGAGTAGCAACCCTTTCTAGGCCCCACGAATTATTATAAGAAATTCGTCAAGGGATGTGCGGATGTAGCAAAACCATTTGCGCAATTGCTGAGTGTTAAATTTCTACGGTCGAAGGAGTGTCAATGAACACTTGATGATGAAGTCCCATACTCCGAGGAGCGTACGGGACGATGCGGGAGACCCGCTCCGCTGTACCAGGCAAGGTCCTAGTGCAGGTGGTTTGCCATTGTCTTCCTCCGACCGTAATGGGAATGAATGATGACGTAGACGACGCAACAACACCCAGTCATCTCGAGGCGGGAAAAATCCCTGACCCCGACGGGAATCGAACCCGGGACCCCGTGCGCTGGAAGCGAGAACGCCACCGCAAGACCACGAGCTGCGAACACTTGGGGAACTAAAAAGTATTTTAACGTCGAGACCTTTGTTGGTGTTTCCAGACTTTCAAAAATGGTTCAAATGGCTCAGTGCACTATGGGACTTAACGTCTGAGGTCATCAGTCCCCTAGAACTTAGAACTACTTAAACCTAACTAACCTAAGGACATCACACACATCCATGCCCGAGGCAGGATTCGAACCTGTGACAGTAGCGGTCGCGCAGTTCAAGACTGAAGCGCCTAGAACCGCTCGGCCACAACGGCCGGTTCCAGACTTTCAGAAGGAGTCGAATCATGCTCTTGGGTGTAAGGCAGGAAGTAGGGCGCAGCAATATCCTGTTACCTTTGCATCAACACAGTTGCAAGTAATAGAAAGGAATACTCCACAATCGAGAGGAAAGTGTGTATCTTCGTGTACAGAATAGTATACTTCCGATATTACCGTAATGGTAGAGAATTCAAGGTATGATGGACCATGCTGCTTTGAAGGGTTACTAGGTTTGGATGACTAATCCAGTAGATTAACGAGATGGGCATTGAAACTCAGTGAATCTGAGTACGAAGTAATCCACAAACCTGGGAAGTAACATGGAAATGCAATAGGTTGAACAGGAAGATAGTGGCAGTACAAGCACTAGGTCAGAACCTTGGGGAATGACTTACAGCACAGAACGCTGAAAAAGAGTATACACAATGTGGGAAGCAACAGCAGTTTGGAGTGTATGACAGATTATTACGTAGAGGAACGAAACTAGGCCGTATGTCGCGGTGCCAACCAAGTTGAATCTAGAAGTATTACGTGAAATACATGACCACATTTTATCAGGCCATGGGAGATGCAGGTCTACAGATCGGAGAGGGGCAGTTACGTGTTGGAGTAAGGGAAGGAAGAATGATGTTAATCAGCTCGTCTGAAATTGTGTGGGTTGTGTACAGTTGATGGAATCAAATCGGAAGCAAGTATTTTTACAGACATTGTCAGAAGCAACGGAAGAGTTCAGTTTCATTACGGTGGGCCTGTTGAGCCCATTCAACCGAACACCAGCAGGTAACCTTTTTTGCGGAACATAATAGGCCATTTTTCTTGTTACACAGCGATTTAAATCGCAAGCAAGTACTGTTACAGAGATTGTCAGAAAGCAATATGGACCTATTGAACTGAACACCGAACACCTGCAGGTGATCATTTTGCGCTGATCATAACAGGCCATTTTTCTTGTTACATAGATATTTATATCCCAAGGAAGTACTAAACACCTAAAACACATTTTGCATCACCCCGGTTAGCAGAACTCCTGAAGATAGACGTCGACTGTGGATACTGTATCACAGAGACAGTCCTTTTGCCTGTTTAGAGACGTCACTAAACCCGCTCAAAGATGTAAACAACCATGCATGAGGAGGCCTATTAGACGGAGAGGTTCCAACAGCCGATCAGTTCCAGTCATTCCACCAGGACGGTTCGTGTTGTCTGTAGTTCAACTGTGCCTAGACGGTCAGTAACGCGGTTCGTTCGCTTCCGCATTGTTAATTCGTGCCAGGAAAGGCTCTCAACAAAGTGAGTTTTAAGGCGTCTTGGACTGAACCAAAGCGATGTTGTTCGGACATGGAGGAGATACACAGAGAGACAGGAACTGTCGATGACATGCCTCGCTCAGGCCGGCCAAGGGCTACTACTGCACTGGATGACCTGAACCATACTTTCAGATAGCGGATTTACTTTGTATCGGATATACTTGGTGTATAATGACGTGATGGTGGTTGCTAGTTGCTGTGAGCAAGGAAAACTCAAGGGGGTAATGCGTTTGGAATTACGAGGTAACGGACCATTAATCAACAGGGCTATTGGTGAAATTATGGGTCCCACGCTCCATTTATTATTTGGAAGGGAGTTACTCTGCTAAATGTAACACAGACACAGCTGTCTTGGCCAGACGAACCTCAAGAGATGTTGTCCACACTAAACTTTACCTTCCTTAACGACGTGGAAACCGAGCCCGCACTCTTCATTAAATCAAATAGCAGCAGGGCAGGAGCGGCATATCACCACGGAGCAATAGATGCAGCATGAGGAACAGTATCGGTGTGGGAGATGTTAGGTAACCTTGACCTTGAAAGTTGCAATTCCTAGTGCCGTGGTGAGTGATTTTTCTCCGTTTTATGGCTGCGGAATTTGGGCCATTAAGAAGAGAGATGAAAGGAGAACAGAAGCAAGTGAAATTACCTCTGTTAGAAACACGACTGGATATACTTTAATGGATAAAAAGTGAAATGATGTCATTCGAGGTGAACTGAATATTTAAAACACAACTGAGGTAATAAAGCAATATCAGTTAACACGGAAAAAACTCATGAACCGCGTGTCAGATGGAAGAATAAGTAAAATGATAAAATAATACTAAACCAAGAGCCAGAAGATCTTTAGGAAGACCAAAGAAGAGACGACCTGACGATTGTTGAAGGAGACAGAACAGATGAAAACGCCAACCCTTGATGTAGATGAAGATGGTGAGCCGGCCGGAGTGGTCATGCGGTTCTAGGCGCTACAGTCTGGAACCGGGCGACCGCTACGGTCGTAGGTTCGAATCCTGCCTCGGGCATGGATGTGTGTGATGTCTTTAGGTTAGTTAGGTTTAAGTAGTTCTAAGTTCTAGGGGACTGATGACCTCAGAAGTTAAGTCCCATAGTGCTCAGAGCAATTTGAACGATTTTTGAAGATGTTGATTTTTTGCTTAATTTCATATTGCCAGAAATGAATGTTTACTGATAGCATTAATGTTTGTGTTTTTACCTTTAGTATGTCTTATTGGTAAATAGGATGGGCCTACATATTTAGAAATTTCAAATACTGATAGCGTTTTATAGTATTAAGTTCTCCATTAGTGTGACGTGTATTGAATGGACTAAATTCTTTTCTTTTCAGCATGGTTAATGTTAACAAGAGCACTTACTATGTACCTACATGTTTAGTTTGACGTTGATACTACATGAGGATATTTTATGATCTGAAGATGGCAGTAGCCGGTAATAGTGAAGTATAAAAATTTGTGTGCTCAAGACGGACTTTTAAAATAAAGTGCCAAAAATATGATCACGGACTCATTTTCAGACTTTATGTCTTCAATTGATAATAGAGCCATTGTTGTTAAATTATTCAGTTAACTTTTATTTGGTATTTCTGTGTATTGAATTAACTCATAATTCTAGCCAATGCACAGGCTATCTCAGTGCAGGGTCACAGCTGCATATTATTATTTGCAGTGAATTAGCTACAGGGAATGAAAGCGGACGAGTGCAGCTTGACCCTACCACTACACAGAGATATTCTTTTTAAACAGGGGTATGCGTAAGCCAAGTACCTGAAGTATGAGCAACCGCAGGTTAAGATGCATGCAACTGGTCAGGTCACATGGGATGCTGCTAGGAAGAGCAACTAACCTTGCAATAACGATTAGGTACCAACACAACACGAACTCTGGAGCCCCATTTGGATGCTTGAGAAGAGACTTCAGCCCACAGAGATTTGTCAGTGCCAGAACCCACATTGAACTCTAATTTTCGATCTGAATTGTACAGCCTGCTCTTTCGTCCCCCCCCCCCCCCCCCCCCACACACACCCCCATCATTCTTTTCCTAAAAATTGCTCCCTGTGATCTATCTTCCTGATGTCACAGGCATTTGTACCATCCACGCATTTTTGCAGCCAGTAGCTAGCCTCACATCACATGTCTTAAGAAAGTAAAAAACTGAACTGAAGGCTAGACTCTTATTTTGCTGCATCCCATAATTCTTTTGGAAAGCATGCGATTGTTATCTGCTTAAGGCACCATCCTAAACGTGGTGGATCATCGGTCTCCCACTCATGGACGCTCTTTTCCTCAGCAGTGCTTGGCCGCTAGCCTGAAGATGTGTCATAAATGAATATTAGCACCAGTTCTCTGGGGACTCGCCCAGCGTCGCAACTTTCACCATGACCACACTTCAAGCTACTTGTCCTGTTTTTGTGAATGCCAGACTCCCGTCTGGCTGTTGGGGCCTGCTTCCTCTTTACGTCATACAATATCTTGTCTGTTCCGAAGCATTCTCTGAAAGCAAAGAAGAAAAGAGACTCACGCCATGTTAAATGTAGTTAAGGCCATGAAGTTAGTTAGAGATCAGTATAAACAGGCACTGCAGTCCAGTTTTCTTTATAAACTATTATTGTAATATCGTAGGGCAACGGCCTTGCCGCAGTGGATACACCGGTTCCCGTGAGGTCACCGAAGTTAAGCGTTGTCGGGCGTGGCCGGCACTTTGATGGGTGACCATCCATGGCGCCATGCGCTGTTGCCATTTTTCGGGGTGCACTCAGCCTCGTGATGCCAATTGAGGAGCTACTCGACCGAATAGTAGCTGCTTCGGTCAAGAATACCATCCTACGAGCGGGAGAGCGGTGTGCTGACCCCACGCCCCTCCTATCCGCATCCTCCACTGAGGATGACACGGCGGTCGGATGGTCCTGGTAGGCCACTCGTGGCCTGAAGACGGAGTGCATTGTAATATCATGATTCCTCGTTATCCTCTTACGAGCAGGACACAGCAAGTACCTTCACTCGATTTTTCTGAAGCTTCGCTCAATACAAGAGGGGTCGAAATAAACGAACATGGGTCTCGGCTTATCCGTAGATACAGGACAGTTTCTGAACAAATGACAGTCACAGTTTTGGGGGTATTTACAGGTACTTCATGAGCATTTTACCGTGCAATATTCTCAGACGAAATGCTGACAGTGTTGTTAGCATTGCAGCTTCTCAATTTTGCGCCCTGTGCTGTGTTCGAAACCAAATTATGACTTGTATCTTTGTTTTCATTTACATACACATGTATGTAGAAGGTTACTACACGAATGTTTCCCAGTGTATATTGATGTAAGGTAGTTAATCGTCTACTAATCGTATGTCACATGATAAATTAAAAGAAAAGAAAGAGGAACTTCTTTGAAATAGTTTTCGGTGGAATTCCTAATCGTATGTCACATAATAAATTAAAAGAAAAGAAAGAGGAACTTATTTGAAATATTTTTCGGTGGAATTGCTGTAGAGCACCTTGATTCATAGTCAGCTGCAAGCGCCAGTTTACGGAAAAGTGATACGTTATGCTTAGCTTATCGCAAAATTATTGGCAACTTGCAAAATTTTGGCCAGTGTTAACGTTGTTTCTTTGCCGAGTGAGATTTACTCGAAGAAATGTCTCTGTGGCAAACCTTCCTTCGCGCTATGCTCGTGGCGTTCGGAGTATCTGTGTTCCGAATGGGCCTACGATCGAAAGCATCGAATGGAATGCACCAAATAGTCCAGAAGAATAGACATCTGAATAAAATATAGGAGTTGATATAAAAATTGATACGAGGATGAAATAATGGAATGTGAGAATTTGAAAAGATTGTATCCCCTCAGGACACCATACAAACATATATCACATAATACAGGGCTATTACAAATGATTGAAGCGATTTCGTAAATTCACTGTAGCTCCATTCATTGACATATGGTCACGACACACTACAGATACGCAGAAAAACACATAAAGTTTTGTTCTGCTGAAGCCGCACTTCAGGTTTCTGCCGCCAGAGCGCTCGAGAGTGCAGTGGGACAAAATGCCGGCAGGAGCCGAGAAAGCGTATGTCGTGCTTGAAATGCACTCACATCAGTCAGTCATAACAGTGCAATGACACTACAGGACGAAGTTCAACAAAGATCCACCAACTGCCAACTCCATTCGGCGATGGTATGCGCAGTTTAAAGCTTCTGGATGCCTCTGTAAGGGGAAATCAACGGGTCGGCCTGCAGTGAGCGAAGAAACGGTTGAACGCGTGCGGGCAAGTTTCACGCGTAGTCCGCGGAAGTCGACGAATAAAGCAAGCAGGGAGCTAAACGTACCACAGCCGACGGTTTGGAAAATCTTACGGAAAAGGATAAAGCAGTAGCCTTTACAATTGCTACAAGCCCTGACACCCGATGACAAAGTCAAACGCTTTGAATTTTCGGCGCGGTTGCAACAGCTCATGGAAGAGGATGCGTTCAGTGCGAAACTTGTTTTCAGTGATGAAGCAACATTTTTTCTTAATGGTGAAGTGAACAGACACAATGTGCGAATCTGGGCGGTAGAGAATCCTCACGCATTCGTGCAGCAAATTCGCAATTCACCAAAAGTTAACGTGTTTTGTGCAACCTCACGGTTTAAAGTTTACGGCCACTTTTTCTTCTGCGAAAAAAACGTTACAGGACACATGTATCTGGACATGCTGGAAAATTGGCTCATGCCAGAACTGGAGACCGACAGCGCCGACTTCATCTTTCAACAGGATGGTGCTCCACCGCACTTCCATCATGATGTTCGGCATTTCTTAAACAGGAGATTGGAAAACCGATGGCTCGGTCGTGGTGGAGATCATGATCAGCAATTCATGTCATGGCCTCCACGCTCTCCCGACTTAACCCCATGCGATTTCTTTCTGTGGGGTTATGTGAAAGATTCAGTTTTTAAACCTCCTCTACCAAGAAACGTGCCAGAACTGCGAGCTCGCATCAACGATGCTTTCGAACTCATTGATGGGGACATGCTGCGCCGAGAGTGGGAGGAACTTGATTATCGGCTTGATGTCTGCCGAATCACTAAAGGGGCACATGTCGAACATCTGTGAATGCCTAAAAAAACTTTTTGAGTTTTTGTATGTGTGTGAAAAGCATTGTGAAAATATCTCAAACAATAAAGTTATTGTAGAGCTGTGAAATCGATTCAATCATTTGTAATAACCCTGTAAATATGTGACACATTTTGTGAAATCGATTCGTAATTTTACAATTAATATAACGCTCTTGTATTCCATAATTTGATAAGAAATATTCGTGTAGTAACTTCATACGGGCATGGGTAGATAAATGAAACCAATAAAAAGAAAATGAAATACAGGTCGCACAATACCAAGTCGAACTGATATGCGTCTCAAAGAAACAGTGATGTGCCGCCAAATCACAGTCCACTGCAGCAACAGAAACTTGCATTCTACGACGTTACAGGTGACACTACGCAGGAAAAAGCATTAGAAATCCTTGTAAGTAGGCTGTTTAGGTTTTTATGTTGGTAATGTCACGTAGCGCTCTGTAAGAAAATCACTGACTGTGCTGTGTGCTGATTGGTATTGTTGGAATATTCTCTATTGTAGTGTTGGGCAGTTGGACGTGAACAGCTCGTAGCGTTGCGCATATAGATGGGTCGAACTCGTTCATTCCCGTGAACTACTTCATTCATTCACTCTTTGCGTGAAACGTTCAAATGAAGTAGTTCATTCATGAAGTACGGAAGCCTGGCGAAGTTGCCCAGTTCGCCGCTCAGCCGCGGCTACGCTCGCTTCGCCTAGTTCGTACAATAAAGCTTCGTAATACTTCATAATTTTACCAACAGATGGCCGAACTATGCAGTAACGTGCACACAACGTTTTACGCTCGTACAGCGTCTGAGTTAATAGTAATAGAGCATGGTCAAAGGGGACAAAGGAAAGATAAACAGAGAAGCCTGTCACATATAAAGAAGGTATTACATTTAATCTTGCTCGACATTTTCTCATGAAGTGCCCAAAAAAGTCTCTTATCTGCAAAGTGAAACCTTATTTGTTGTATTCATGGACTGAAAACTAGGGCTACCAACGAAATGCAGTCCAATCATATGTTCCTTTTAAAATTTAATCCAAAATAGAATGAATATGTTTACCACTGTCACAAAGTCTATATATGTACGTGAAGTAATTATTCAGAAGTTTTCCTGTGTTTCTATTCTTGTTGAGAATAATAACCCTCCAAATTCAAAACGTAAACTGTCACCTGTAGTCATTGGTACGATTTCACGTAAAATCCCTCTCTATTGTATTCGGAAAGAAGTTTTTGTGTTTGTTCACTCTTATACAATGGCAAGCAACTCGCGATCGCGTAAAAGTGGTGAAATTTGTGGTTTCTTCGCCGATTTAGGTGATGGGAAAGCAAAGTGCAGCTGCTGTTCTAAGTGTATTTCATATAAAGGAGCAAACACATTTAATCTAGCGCGTCATGTTCGAGTGCTGCATCCAACAGTGTCATTGTCAGTCAGGTGCTTAGCGCCCCCTGTTCTTGCCTTTTCCGATATTTCTTGGACAATCCGGAAGTAACATCAGCAATTGCCAGAAGCGAACAGCAGTCGGTGCCAGGAAATAAGTTTCACTTCATTATCAGACAACAGATATCAATATCACGGAATATTACCTATGTATTTTCCGAAACCTCTCGAACAAAAGAAATCAGGAGATAGATTTCGCACTTCTGGAGACTGTTGTAAAGGATTATTTGCCCTTCAACATAGTGGAAAGAAAACATTTCCAAAGTTTTGTAGGCAAACTGAATGGTGCTTACAGAATGCCAGCTCGGAAGACCATTTCCAATACACTACTACAACAACAGTACGCCACGTTGAAAGAAATTGTGAGAGTCAAAATTAATTCTGCGGAAGCGGTTGTGCTGACAATGGATGGGTGGACCTCAACCACAAATGAGAGTTATTTGTCGGTGACAGCACACTACGTTAAAGACCTAGAGCTGGCGTCTTCCCTCCTAGAGTGCTTTAAATACGACGAAAGGTACACGTCAGAAAAAATCTCCGAAGAACTGCGACGTGTCATAAGGGAATGGGGCATTTAAGAAAAAGTCGTGTGTGTTGTTAGCGACAATGCTGCTAATATTGTGGCAGCTATAAGACTCACAGCCTGGAAAAACATCCCCTGCTTTGCACACACACTCAATTTAATTGTTCAGAATGGGCTTCCGCACTTTCAGCCCATTGTGAATAAAGTAAAAAAAAATGATGAATTTTTTAAAAGACGTTCGCAGGCCTGCACGAAACGGAAAAAGATGCAGGAACAGTTAAAAGAGCCAGTTCTGACTCTAAAACAGGGCACTGTTACATGATGGAATTCAACCTATGATATGCTGCGAAGAATAATCGAGTTTAAGAATTCCCTAATGACAGTTATCACTCTGAAGTATCCTGATCTTCCAAATGTGACTGCAGAGGACATTGCAAATGTAAAACAATCCTGTGACCTCTTGAAAGTTTTCAAACACTGTACCGAGGAAATGTCAAGTGGAAATGTTGTCACTGCTTCTCAAGTCATACTCCTTAGTCGCTCGTTGAGAAAGTGGTGTCGCAGGTTTGTTAATAACACTGAAATTCATGTAGACGTGCAACAGATGGCCGAAAAGTTAGCTGAAAACCTAAAACGACAGTTTCGAAATATAGAGGAAAATTCCGTTTTCGCAGAAGCGACTTCATTGGATCCCCGGTTCAAATTCCATGCTTTTTCTGGTGAAAATTCTGCTGAGAAGGTGAAATTAAACCTGATCAGGCACTGTGAGAAATTTGTGACGAACACATCCACTGCTACTGCAACAATCTCAGTTCCAACCACTGAATCTACTTCTAGTCTCTGGCTCGAATTTGATGAAGTGTTTTCCAGGCTGCAGAGTAATCCACACCCGAGAGCTGCTGCAATAGTGGAAGGCAATCCACTTCAGTGGTGGTCTGAACGGCTGTCAGTATACCCCTCGCTCTTTGAACTTGCAAAAATACGACTGCTATTGTTGCAACCTTCACGCCGTGTGAAAGAGTGTTCTCGAAGGCAGGACACCTTATAACTGATAGAAGAAATCGCTTGACAGGAAAAAGTGGAACAAATCATGTTTTAAAACGGAAATCTCTGAACATTCGCCAAATCCATTGATGTTTATTCATAAATATTTATGTATTTTTTAAAATTTAATTAGGACAATCCTCAAATTGACCTTTAGTGTAATTATTTCAATAACGTGTACGAGATAAGCATTCCTACATGAACTATTATCTTTCAAGTGTGGATTCCATGCATGCTTCAGTTCCAGACTCACAAGGTAAGCATTTTATTTTCGTGTTGGCTGTGCGTGCTCACACAGGTAGTGGTGGGGAGCTCGTGAATGAGTCGTTCAAATGAACGCTTCACTCCAGTGAAGTGTGAACTAACCACTCAATTTCAATGAACTGGTACTTCAAACTCTCCACAGATAGCACACTCCACACTTTTTTTCTAGTTCGTTCACTCACTCTCTTCCCCTCTCCCTCTCCCACTACATTGGCGCTACGTCACTCATTCTCCCTTCACTTCAGTCCTCCCTCTACTGCCTGTCGCCGAATCGCGCGGTGAAATACACTTACAACAACAGCTGCACTTTGCTTTCCCATCACCTAAATCGGCGGAGAAACCCCAAATTCCACTACTTCTACGCGATCGCGAGTTGCTAGCCATTGTATAAGCGTGAACAGACACAAGAACTGCTTTCCGAATAAAATAAAGAGGGATTTTACCTGGAACCGTACCAATGACTACAGGTGACAGTTTACGTTTTGAATTTAGAGGGTTATTATTCTCAACAAAAATAAAATCTGCAGGAAAACTTCTGAATAATTACTTAACGTAGGTATATAAACTTTGTGACAGTGGTAAACATACTCATTCTATTTTGGATTAAATTTTAAAAGGAACATAAAATTGGACTTAATTTCGTTAGTAGCCCTAGTTTTCAGTCCATAAACACAACAAATAAGGTTTCACTTGGCAGATGAAGACTCTTTTTGGCGCTTCATGAAAAAATGTCGAGCATGTTTAAACTTAATACCTTATTTATATGTGACAGGCTTCTCTATTTATCTTTCCTTTGTCCCCTTCGACCATGCTGTATTTAAGTTACCTCAGACGCTGTAAGACGCAAAACGTTACGTGGACGTTACTTCATAGTTCGGCCATCTGTTGGTAAAATTATGAAGTATTACGAAGCTTTATTGTACGAGCGAGGCGAAGCGAGCGTAGCCGCGGCTGAGCGGCGAACTGGACAACTTCGCCAGGCTTCCGTACTTCATGAATGAACTACTTTATTTGAACGCTTCACGGCAAAGAGTGAAATGAATGAAGTACTGCACGGGAATGAACGAGTTCGACCCATCTCTACACACAGGCAGCCTCTTCCTTTATACCTTTAATATTCATTTGTCTGCAAGCGCTGCCAACGGTAGGCTACCCATAGACGCGAAGTATAACTCCACAAATAGTCACGGACTCACGGGTAATGATGTCAGCACTGCAGGAAGCAGCTGTCGCTGCCTTCTCCTCGCCCCTCACCCCCCCGCCCCCAACTCCTCCTAAACCTGTCGTTCACCACAAACACCGCGCGATTCGTCGATAGGCAGTAGAGGGAGGACTGAAGTGAAAGGAGAATGAGTGACGTAGCGCCGATGTAGTGGGAGAGGGAGAGGGGAAGAGTGTGAGTGAACTAGAAAAAAGTGTGGAGTGTGCTATGTGTGAAGAGTTTGAAGTACTAGTTCATTGAAATTGAGTGGTTAGTTCACACTTCACTGGAGTGAAGCGTTCATTTGAACGACTCATTCACGAGCTCCGCTCCCCATCACTAGTTGCGCAGTTGGAGGTGAGCTTCCAGCAGTGGTGGATGTGAGGAGAGAGATCGCAGAATTTTGAGAGCGGACGATCTGGACGTGTGTCTGTCAGAAAAACGAAATTTGTAAGACTGGATGTCATGAACTGATATGTATACACTACTGGCCATTAAAATTGCTACACAAAGAAGGAATGAAGATGATAAACGAGCATTCATTGGACAAATATATTATACTAGAACTGGCATGTGATTACATTTTCACGCAATTTGGGTGCATAGATCCTGAGAAATCAGTACTCAGAACAACCATCTCCGGCCGTAATAACGGCCTTGATACGCTTGGGCATTGAGTCAAACAGAGTTTGGATGGCGTGTACAGGTGAGACATCTGGAGAACGTGCTGGTCAGGGCAGCAGTCAAACATTTTCTGTATCCAGAAAGGCCCGTACAGGACCTGAAACATGCGGTCGTGCATTATCCTGCTGAAATGTAGGGTTTCGTAGGGATCGAATGAAGGGTAGAGCCGCAGGTCGTAACACATCTGAAATGTGACGTCCACTGTTCAAAGTGCCGTCAATGCGATCAAGAGGTGACCGAGACGTGTAACCAATGGCACCCCATACCATCACACCGGGCGATAAGTCAGTATGGCGATGACGAATACACGCTTCCAACGTGCGTTCACTGCGATGTCGCCAAACACAACCATCATGATGCTGTAAACAGAACCTGGATTCATCCGAAAAAATGACGTTTTGCCATTCGTGCACCCAGGTTCGTCGTCGAGTACACCATCGCACGCGCTCCTGTCTGTGATGCAGCGTCAAGGGTAAGCGCAGCCATAGTCTCCGAGCTGACAGTCCATGCTGCTGCAAAAGTCGTCGAACTGTTCGTGCAGATGGTTGTTGTCTTGCAAACGTCTCCATCTGTTGACTCAGGGATCGAGACGTGGTTGCACGATCCGTTACAGCCATGCGGATAAGATGCATGTCATCTCGACTGCTAGTGATACGAGGCCGTTGGGATCCAGCATGGACCCACCGATTCCATATTCTGCTAACAGTCATTGGTTCTCCACCAACGCGAGCAGAAATGTCGCGATACGATAAACCGCAATCGCCATAGGCCACAATCCGACTTTTAGCAAAGTCGGAAAGGTGATGGTACGCATCTCTCCTCCTTACACTAGGCATGACTACAACGTTTCACCAGGGAACGCCGGTCAACTACTGTTTATGTTGAGAAATCGGTTGGAAACTTTGCTCATGTCAGCACGTTGTGACTGTCGCCACCGGCGCCAAGCTTGTGTGAATGCTCTGAAAAGCTAGTCATTTGCATATCACAGCATCTTCTTCGTGTCGGTTAAATTTCGCGTCTGTAGCACATCTTCGTGGTGTAGCAATTTTAATGGCCAGTAGTGTATTATGACTTTTGAACACTATTGAGGTAAATAAATTGTTTGTTCTGTATCAAAATCTTACATTTGCTAACTATACCTATCATTAGTTAGTGCCTCCAGTAGTTAGAATCTTTTATTTAGCTGGCAGTATTGGCGCTCGCTGTATTGCAGTAGTTCGAGTAGCGAAGATTTTTGTGAGGTAAGATTATTGTTAGTCACGGCCATTCTTTTGTAGGGATTGTTGAAAGTGGGATTGCGTTGCGCTAAAAATATTGTGTGTCAGTTTAGTGATGATCAGAATAAGTAAAGAGAGAAATGTCTGAGTACGTTCAGTTTTGCTCAGCTGTTTGAAAATCAAATAACGTGAGAGGTTTGTCAGCACAGTCATTTATAATTTTTCTAAGGGGGTGTTTTATCCTTTGTCCGCGGCCGGCGCGTTCGTGGGAGTTTGGTGCGAGCGTAACTGAGTTCCATAATAAGAGCCGCGAGGTTTGCAAACGCGAGTGTGAAGCTACCGACCGGAACCAGGGAGAGAGGGACACTGGCGCAAGGACGGCAAAGCCCAACACTGTGCCATTGTTTATACATCGTGGGCATGTGAAGTGTCGCCCAACGACCACGGGGCTACCATTTCTTCTGAGTATATCGCGTAGTGAAAGGCACCTTAAGTACCTCGAAAATACGTCGAAAACTTTGACCATCGTTGTTTCAGAAATGGTCGAGTATCTACGGACAAGTCAAGACACGTGTTCGCTTATTTTGACCCCTCTTCCACTGACTGAAGTCCCTGGGAAATCTGATGATGCCACTTGCCGTGTTGTTCTCGTTAGCAGGATGTAATTAAGAAATTCTTTATTGAATCATTATAATTATACAAGTTAAGCTTCTACCTAAATACATTAGTAGGTCATAATTCCAACTATTAACAATTGACAATTCTGCAGCTTTAGTTTCTAACACTACAGGTTAATACTACAATTTCTTCACCACTATGGGGACTGATCTGCTGTTATTTATTATACATGTTGTTCATGATGATTGAATTATATCTTCCTCTACAACTGTTAGAGTACTACTTTTGGTATGTTACTGTAATTACTCTACGTGCAGCGTTACAGGTGTGCCAGTAGAAACAAACCTAATTTTAGTGGTCTTCCCCAGTGCCGCTGGCACTGGGCTGGCCGATGACCTTTTCGCTGCAGTTCCTATTTCTAATCCTACAACCAGTCTATCTCTATCTCTACTGTTGTGATCGGTGTGTTGTCAAGTCCGGTGATGATTTACAACCCCCCCCCCCCCCCCCCCTACCTAATCCAAAAAGATGGTGGACTCTAGCCGTGAGGCGGCTGGCGAAGTCCATGTCCCGGCGGAACAGGGAAGGAGCACAGAGTCTAAGTCTGGTGTTGTTTATTCTTTTGTTTCTTAAGTATTCTCTGAGGACTTTACTTGAAATCGCATCTGATGGTTTGTTCAAGACGTTAAATGTGTCCTCTTGGCTGAGCAGGTGGTGCGTGTCGCTGTTGGGTAATTGTTCTCTAAATAGTCGTGCAACATCGTCGAAGAGGGGGCACTCATACAGCACATGGTATGGAGTGCCCTGCACTGCTCCACAGTCACACGTTGGTGTAGCCCGCTTCCCAAACCGACACAGATATGTCGGGTAGGGTCCATGTCTAGCAGGATGTATTTATCATATTAAATGAAAAGGGACACACAAGATGGCTTGCAGCTTTTCAAAGTGACAGGTATGGAGAACCGCACCAAACAATAGTCGCGGATTGTTCTTATTGTCCGTCTAATGTCAGAGTTGGAGGGAGAGATGGGAGTCGGACTCGCAGCTAGGAGAGCGCGCAGAGGGCGGTGTGGCTGTCAGGAGGAGGTGTGTAATTTCCGAGAGGGCTGGCGTGGAGACGGACGTGGCGGAAGTTGCGCAGCGGGCTGCGCTGCTCCCCGCTCTGTCCTGCCCTGCCCTGCCCCGCCGCTGCTTCATTAGGAGAGTGCGGCGGCGGCGGCTGCGGCTGCGGCGCCGCGCTGCCCCTGTCAACAGACCGCACCGGCTAACGACCCGCCAGCCGGCCACCAGACCACTGTGCCGGCCGTGACGGCGCCGCGCATCGCGCCGCGCCGCGCCGCGCCGAGACCCATCCCAAGCCTGGGCTGCCCTCCAATGGGCGACCCCTGGCCGCCGCTGCAAATACACTGCTCACCGCGCTGACACGCTTTTACACTGACAAGCAGAGAACCAAGTCTCTCTATGACACGGGACTCCTCCTGCAGTCGAGAGAGTGCCTTTTTTGTTAAGAAATAATTTTTTTAGATTCCACCAGCGAACCTGGCAGTGCTTCCCAGTGGCTGAACATGAATGGAAATTCAATATACCTTATGATCTCCTTTTATCCCCTCTCTGTTCATCAGCTCCTCCTCCACCTTTTCTGTTCACGTTCTCTTCCGCCCCTGTCCGCTCCCCGACCCTAACATCTCCCCACCTTTAGCGTTGCACTCTCGATGTCCATCTACACTACTGGCCACCACGAAGATGACGCGCTACAGACGCGAAATTTAACCGACAGGAAGAAGATGCTGTGATATGCAAATGATTAGCTTTTCAGAGCATTCACACAAGGTTGGCGCCGGTGGCGACACCTACAACGTGCTGACGTGAGGAAAGATTCCAACCCACACACAAACAGCAGTTGACCGGCGTTGCCTGGTGAAACATTGTTGTGATGCCTCGTCTAAGGAGGAGAAATGACTACCATCACGTTTCCGACTTTGATAAAGGTCGGATTGTAGCCTATCGCGATTGCGGTTTTCCGTATCGCGACATTGCAGCTCGCGTTGGTCGAAGATCCAATGACTGTTAGCAGAATATGGAATCGGTGGGGTCAGGAAGGTAATACGAAACGTGATGCTGGATCCCGACGTCCTCGTATCACTAGCGGTCGAGATAATAGGCATCTTATCCGTATGGCTGTAACGGATCGTGCAGCCACGTCTCGATCCCTGAGTCAACAGATGGGGACGTTTGCAAGACAACAACCATCTGCACGAACAGTTCGACGAAGTTTGCAGCAGCATGGACTATCAGCTCGGAGACCATGGCCGCGGTTACCCTTGACGCTGCATCAGAGACAGGAGCGCCTGCGATGGTGTACTCAACGACGAACCTGGGTGCACGAATGGCAAAACGTCATTTTTTCGGATGAATCCAGGTTCTGTTTACACCAGCATGATGGTGGCATCCGTGTTTGGCGACATCGCGGTGAACGTGCATTGGAAGCATGTATTCGTCATCGCCATTCTGGCGTCTCACCCGGCGTGACGGTACGGGGTGGCATTGGATACACGTCTCGGTCACCTCTTGTTCGCATTGACTGCACTTTGAACAGTGGACGCTACATTTCAGATGTGTTACGACCCGTGGCTCTACCCTTCACTCGATCCCTGTGAAACCCTATATTTCAGCAGGATAATGCACGACCGCATGTTGCAAGTCCTGTATGGGCCTTTCTCGATACAGAAAATGTTAGATTGCTGCACTGTCCAGCACATTCTCCAGATCTCTCACCAATTGAAAACGTCTGGCCAACGGTGGCCGAGCAATAGCTCGTCACAATACGCCAGTCACTACTTTTGATGAACTGTGGTATCGTGTTGAAGCTGCATGGGCAGCTGTACCTGTACGCGCCATCCAAACTCTGTTTGACTCAATGCCCAGGCGTATCAAGGCCGCTTATTACGGCCGGAGGTGGTTGTTCTGGGTACTGATTTCTCTGGATCTATGCACCCAAATTGCGTGAAAATGTAATCACATGTCAGTTCTAGTATCATATATGTGTCCAATGAATACCCGTTTATCATCTGCATTTTTTCTTGGTGTAGCAATTTTAATGGCTAGTAGTGTATTTCTATCGCCCTGTCTTACGTCGTAGAGTCTTGTACCGCAAGGAAGGAAGGGAGAGGATGTTGTTATGAATGGTCAGCATCTTCTTTCTACAACAGAATTGCACACATGGATTAATATGGTTCTTTATTTACTTGTAGATTTACTTAACTTGAATAGAGTCTAAGTGTTGTACTATGAACTCATCAGTAATAGTCCTCTTGCAGACAATATTGGTAATCTTGATGTTATAAACTGTAGTCTCCCTGTTGGTACAGTAAAAGTCCCTCCATAGTCGCTAATCTGGTCGCTAGGTAGTGTCGCAGCTTGTGGCTTGAAGAGAGCCTGCTCTGCGTGTAACTGACAAACGCCAACTGAATGACATAGTGCCTGAGTCCGAGCTTTGGAGTGAGTGAGACTCTTCGGTCGGTGGCGGCGGCCTAAATACACGCTGCCGAGAGGCCGTTGGTGGCATGCTGCTTGCAGATGTGTCTCTGGTCTCTATCGTGATACACGCGCATGATCCAGCGTCTACTAATCGATCTTCGCTCCATCTTTGCCGACTGGTGTGCTAGTCGCAGCTTACGCCAGTACGCACCTTGAGTCATTTTTATTATTATTTCCAATGAAACCTTTATCGGAACTGAGGTTGCTAAAACTGAATGTAAATATCAGTTGGGATCACAGTTTGTGGGGTATGGAAGACCAAACCCAGTGTTAGATCTACGAGGATAGTAGCTGTCGTAGTTGAAACTGATGGCGAGAAAGGAGAAGAAGCCACATATTTTTCCAACCACAGCGTTTTCTTTCTCAGACTTAGTTATAATAGAAAACCCATACGTTGTTGTTTAAAAAAAATGTATTGTCTGTGCCTGTCTGAATGTTTATTAGAGTATCATATAAAAATCTAAAGTAAAACAGACAAGAACTTTTCGAGGTTTTTGGTAACAACGTTCCCGTTTTATGTTGTACGTATATACCACAAATATAAAAAAATTATGTAGCCTACGTCCCTTTGAGCGTTTATTAGAGGTTCACGTAAAATTCTGAAGTAATTCGGTCAAGAATGTTTCGAGATTTTTTTGGTACACAACTTCAAGCAGTAACTTGTCTATATAGTAGTATAGAAGAGGTACATTATTCGTTGACAGACCTTTGTGGATCTGGAACATATTGTTAAAAGAATATAGTGTAGGGTATGTAATGCAGATAGTTATAATTACATCTAAATTTCATGTTTATCGCACAGGTCCTTAGTGTTAGTTCCATAAGGAGCAGAAGAACTGAAAGAATTTAAGATTTTATTTTCATTTGCAGACTAAAACAATAAAAATAGCAGGTTATTAGAATAGCTGTCAGAGACATATAACATTGTACATAATATCAGTTATAGCCAAGCATCTTCAACACTTTCAAAATGGCTGCTGAGTTTCACTCGTGCATTGGTATAGTCACTCCGCGAGTGAGAATCGGGCACCCACACGAAAGGTTAACATTATGACACGTCGAATCATTCACAAGAACAGAGTCATCTTTATTGTTATTGACGGAATCACTTGAAAATACTGCCGCCTTACTTGTCTTTACATGTCATCGTCACTGCAAACCTCCTGAGAACTGCAAAAACATTCATTCACACAGTGATCCGGATCTTCATTCTCTGAATAATCATCGTCAAAAACTTCCTAAAGTATTTCAGATTCGCTCATTTCCACCCGTTTTCTGGATAGGGTCGTGTCCAAATGCAGGAGGAACTACGAGACGAAAGTAGTAACTTTTTGAAGCGGCAAAACACAATCAGTATGCAAAATAAGTAAAAATTACATGAGGACAATCAAGTCTGACTCATTGAATACTAGTGTGAACACCTAATCGGAAGAAGTACCTAAAATATATCGCGGCATATGGCATCTACAGAGAGCAAAACACGAGTTATCTAGAAATCTGTACGTAACGGATGACGCGCTAAATACACTATGTGGTCAAAAGTATCCGGACACATGGCTGAAAATGATTTACACGTTCGTGGCAACTTCCATCGGTAATGATGGAATTCAGTATTGTGTTGGCCCACCCTTAGCCTTGATGACAGCCTCCCTCTCGCAGGCATATGTTCAGTCAGGTGCTGGAAGGTTTCTTGGGGAATGGCAGCTCATTCTTCGCGGAGTGCTGCACTGAGGAGAGGTATCGATGTCGGTCGGTGAGGCCTGGCATGAAGTCGGCGTTCCGAAACATCCCAAAGGTGTGCTGTGGGATTCGGATCGGGACGCTATGCTGGCCAGTCCATTACAGGGATGTTATTGTCATGTAACCGCCAAAGGCTGTGCATTAGGAACAGGGCCTCGATCGTGTTGAAAGATGCAATCTCTGTCCCCAAATTGCTCTTCAACAGTGGGAAATAAGAAGGTGCTTAAAACATCAATGTGACAGTGCCACCCAAAAGAACAAGAGGTGCAAGCCCCTTCATGCAAAACACGATCACATCATAACACCACCGCCTCCGAATTTTACTGTTGGCACTAAACACGCTGGCAGATGACGTTCACTGGGCATTCGCCATATCAGTACCCTGCTATAGGATCACAACATTGTGTTCTGTGATTCGTCACTCCAAACAACGTTTTTTCACTGTTCAATCGTCCAGTGTTTACGCTCCTTACACGAAGGAAAGTGTCGTTTGGCATTTACCGGCGTGATGTGTCGCTTATGAGCAGCCGCTCGACCATGAAATCCAAATTTTCTCTCCTTCCGCCTAACTGTCATAGTACTTGCAGTGGATCCTGATGCAGTCTGGAATTCCTGTGTGATGGTCTGGATAGATGTCTGTCTATTACACACTACGATTCTCTTCAGCTGTCGGCGGTATCTGTCAGTCAAGAGACGAGGTCGGCCTGTACGCTTTTGTGCTGTACGTGTGCTTTCCCGTTTCCACTTCACTGTCACATCGTAAACAATGGATCAATGGATCTAGGGATGTTTAGGATTGTGGAAATCTCGCCTTCAGACGTATGACACTAGTGACACCCAATCACCTGACCACATTCGAAGTCCGTGAGTTCCACGGAGTGCCCCATTCTGTTCTCTCACAATGTCTAAAGACTACTGAGGTCGCTGATGTGGAATACCTGTGAGTCTGAGTCAGCACAATGCACCTAAAACGAAAAACGTATGTTTTTGGGGGTGTTCGGATACTTTTGATCACATAGTGTACGACTAAATTCGGGATTCGTTCAGTATATGTTAACATGTGACATATTAGGAAATAAGGGGATGAAATAAGATATGTTTAAGGTATCGGAAAGTTTTGACTTTTAGTGGTGGAGAAGGAAGCAAAAACCACTGGCTACACCAACACTATCTTCCTTATTTGTAACGCCATCGTAGCAACGACGAGGCTTGCTGCCACCAAACCAGGTCACCAAAGTTCTTTGAGGACAAGTCTATGACCAAAATGATGTGTGTCCTGAAACACATTTTCTTTAAATGTTGCACATAACATATTCTCTTAACATGTCCAAATTATTATACTCTGAAATGCAGCCTGCCGTCATTATTTGAGGTGCCACATGTGACCATCTCTAATTTAGTAATATTGGTATTGTCATCTTGTGAGCGTGGGGTTGCTATTCTGTCATTCTGCGCAATGGATTAATCTGAGATGTACCCTTTACCCTGTGGCTCCTGCAAGATGCAATTTCCACCCCACACTACTACAGAAGTCAGACAGACGCTTCTAACGTTCTAAAGAGAAATGCCTGAAAAACTTTCAGCAATGAATATCTTCTGGAGTCGTTCGCTGTAAGGAAATGACACAGAAATTCACAAAATTTCTTGCTTAACTAGTGAGATACTTGGGTACTGGAGTAGTGCTAGTTAGTGAAAGAAAAACAAGAAACTAATGAAAATTATTATTTATTTTGCTAAAATTCTGAGAAATCACAATGGCACCTTTAGTTATGAACTGAAGTTATTTCTGGGTTCTTTTTGGAATGTGAAGTTACCTCTGAAGGATAGGATTCGCTAATGAAATTTCTATACAAAATTTAAGATTCTTATTGACTTGGCAGAATGGCTGAGAGCCGTACCTACTTAACTTGAATAATTATCCGTTAGAATGTTGCTAGGTACTGTTGAGGCTGTCGCGTGTGAAATGCAGTGAAGTGTAATGTTGTGGAGGAAATATGGGGCTCGCAAGAGCTGTAGTGCACAATACTGTAAGCTGCTATGACTGCTGTCTGCGCCGCTCGCTGCTGACAAATAAGATAACTCTCGTTCTATCTGGATTGACCTTCGCCAAAAAAACTCTCCCTATGCCTTGATGAAGTCAAGGACTCCTATTCGCCCCTAGTCTAACTATTGCCGTGGTACACCGGTCAGATAACCAGTCAACCACGATGCCACTCAAAAATTCGCTCGCAGGCGTTTAACTATAACTCTGTCCATTCACACCGCACAATAAGTGTGTCGGCCAACACAATGAACAACACTTAATTGCAAGGACTCAATATAGAGTCTCACTTCGATTTGCTCTCGACAGAGGTGCTCTCCCAGTGAAGTGCTGAGGAGAGACTTGTTCCTCGCTCTTTGAGTACACGTACGAGCGCGCACGTTCTCGTTACGTGTTCTCGCTCCAGGAGGGACAACGGAATGGCCCCTCTCCACGCCAGATGTGAAGGGGTATATCTTTTGGTCTCTTCCATTACTCCTTCAGCTCAAGGCGTCAGAAATATCGCCTGCCAATCAGCATTGGTCTTCTAAAACGTGAGAATGACGTTTCGTTTAAGGTGACCAATCCGGAAATCTGTAGCATCGTCATTTGGCGTTTGCTGTCTCCCTGTGAAAATCTCTGAAACTGCGTGCTATATTTGTGAAGAATGCTTAGGTTGGGCACTCCCACACAATGTAGCGGAATTTGCTTTTAAGCCAAACACGGGGGCGTTCCCCCTTTCACTCGGGCACACTCTGTCTGCTCCACAGGCGGCCGTCGGCCGACGTTGATAGCTCCCTGTGAAAACCTCTGAAGGGACCGGCGTCCTGGCGTGTGGTGTTTGCCTCTCCAGAACTAAAAGCTTTTGTGACTGTAGTGTCTTGAATGTGCGTGTGTACGCCAGCCTCGAGTATTTCAACCGCAGTGCGCTTACTTTTTATTTGCATATTGTTTACATGAATTCATACAACATTGACTTTATCTTATCGAGTTGGATTCGAACAAAGTGTCTTGATGTGCGGAATATGATTGTGAGGACGGAATATGTAAGCAATGAAGGTCAGGAGACCATGACGTCTTACAGTCTGGCTACTGAAGCTGTAGCGAGTTTCTCACATTAAAACCTCTGTTTAGATGCGTTATTCTATATACAACATCACCTACTCCAATAACATGTATTTGAACTGTGTAGTAGTTAATTGCGTTAAATCATTGAAACACTTTTCCCTGCAAAAATATGCTCATTGAATGTTTGTTGCAGCAGAATCTATTAGCTATCCTGTATAATCCATTTCACTACTATTCAGCCACTGCTGTAATTTCTCTTATTAAGAAATTAAATAGAATTTAATTTGGTCTGTAGCTGTTTGGAAATAACTTGAAGTGTTTACAATAATATAATAATCGCCTCGATGTTGACTACTGTAAGCTTCTGGTACTTTAAGACAAACAAGACTTGTTAGAACATACTAACACATATTTTTATTTTAAAAAAACTTAATATATTGGAAATCACTAGCAATGATACAGGATCACAGACACACAAATATTTTCAAAGGGAAAAATGGATTGTTGAACTATCAAATTCCAAAATAAAACTATTAAGGAAAACAGCAACATGAATAACATCAGTATAGGTAGTTTCAATACGTTAGAATATAACACTGGTTGGACTGAGGCGTTCTCTGGAATATTGATGTAAGCGAAACATGTGGAGATCGAGATTACAGAATATCAAACGTTGTAAATAAATGTTTTATTCCTTTCATACTTTCATACATGAAATAAATGGAGTCAATTATAAACCAGATATTGTGCTTTGAAAATATATGACGTAATGGTGTAACATGTGAGAATGACTAACTTTATTTCAATTTCAGTTAAGTCGATTTTACAGAGAACGCCTTCGGTAATAATGACAACTTTTATGACAATTTTTCCATTCCAGTATGGCTTCTCATTCTGCAGAGGAACCTGCGCAGATTAGTCATTACATGACATCCGTGAAGACGTTTACCACTGATAAAACAGTGCTCAGAACTGACGACAGATGATGTGTATCTATAACTAAAGCTAAAACAGGATCTTTTGTTAACAATGAGAAAAATGAAAGCGACTTCATTGTTTAATAAGGGTTCATCGACAGGATTACGAATTGCAGTGTTTTGCGAAAGAAAACGTGGTCCGAGAAGACTGCATTACTTTTGTATTATCTGTGTGATTGGCCAGTTTCGATCTTCGGTCATTTCCACGCTCATATCTTAAACTCCCAGCTTCATTTCATATTATAGTACATCGCTGGTACGTGTCTACAGTAATACATCTTACTTCTGTGAGTATGTGACAAAAAACTGTATACTATTGTCCATAGTTATGTGACAGATAGACGTCACCAGGTACAATAGTAAGTTGTTTCTGTGACACATACGCACAGAAGCATGATGTGTTCCTGTCGACATGTACCAGTGATACATGACATTGTAAAATGAAGCTGGGAGCTTAAGATACGTGTTTGTAAATAACCTAAGGTCGAAATTGTCCAACCGCATAGATAATAAAAATGTAATACAGCCTCCTTGGATCATGTTTTCTTTTACAAAACGATGAAACTAGGGACACACAAAAATAAAATTTTGAATTATAGTGCGTTAGTATATTTTTTAATTTAATAATTTATTTGAATTTACACATTCTGCGAGACGCTGGGGTTAAAAAATGTTTTGTGCACACGTTAATTCTAAGGAATGGGCGTGTTCGTGATCATACTTTCAACCCTTCTCCCTCCCTTTAAAACTATCACGATAACTAAAGCATAAGAATAAATACACTCGTAAATAATTAGTGAAGTGACACTGTAAATGATGGTTTCAAAGAGTTGCACACACGCAACAATTTCATTAAATTATGAAATAATTTACTTTCCTTAGAGGTCATTAATCAATATGGGGGGAAATGGCAGCTATTAATTGTCTACTGAGTGACTAACAGTTTAAATATAAAAAAGTAATTTATTGAACTACGGACATGGAGAAATATAGTATAAATAACCATAAATCCTGACAGAAGGGGCACAACGATTGGAATATTGAATAAGATGTCGGCCACGCACTTGAAGGGGCTCCTACTCTCAGCAATCACTTGAATGGATATTATGTAATACCTCTGGTTTCAAAGAAAACGGCTGACTGCACAGGGGCTATACTTTTCATAGACAACTTAACTGTATTCATTTACAGTTTTGAGCAGATTGATTACCCGATTTAAATTCCGAGACAGTGATTCTTCAAATGGCCAGAACCGATTCCTTGGTACCTATAGAGTCTAATCATGCTCGAAGGTTTTTCTTACACCGGGAAATGCCATATTAGTGAAAATTACTATATTCTGAACTAGTTGCAACTAATACCAAAAAAATATTCTGGGCGTACCTCTACACTGGCCCATCATTAAGTTACTTGGTATCTCTCACTCGCCCTCGCACCGTACTTACCATCACTATTTCAATTAGGCTCACAATTAAGTGGTGTAATTGCTAGATTCAAATGCTTGTCAGTCTCTAATTACCATAATTCTGAAGTGACTACAATAGATTGACGCCCATGGAGACAGTCGTATCACATAGCGTATACCATAAACTTTATTTTTTTAAATTTTTTTTGTGTGTTGAAAAGTATCGATACATACAATGTTGCCGTTTTAGGAATATTGGAGCCAGTGTGACACATATACATAGAGATAAAAACTTTATTCACATCCTTGATATCAAGGGCTGTTGAAGGCTACTCTATCTGTAAGTATTCCAAGAGTTCCAGATTAAAGTCGATGACAGTGTACGAGACAGTAAAGGAAAGCAGCCGGTTCTGAATGTCTACTTTCTTTCACAGAGGACAGCTCGTTGCAATTATTGTTCAATGCTTTACAACTTCTCGGTCGACTCGTTGTGCAGTGCGACTTTTGAAAGAGGTCTCGCCCTTTGAGTCGCCGATTTCAGTCTAGAAATTTCCGAGATGCCGGCGTGACACTGCAGTATAGATTTGGGTGGCGAGCTGGAGATAAGAATTCCAATTAGTGGCTGGCGCGCTGCCCGACAAGAACTGGGCCGCCAGGCGGTTCAGCCTCCCCCTCCCCCTCTCCTGCCCAGCCTGGCACCTCACCACGCCACCCCAAGCACTCACCCCGTTCCTTTCTCTCGCGCTGGCCACTGGTAAAGGTCTGCTCCGCTTGCTACAGCCCATAATGGTCATCACACTGGGAATGCTTCTGAGCATTGTCTTTTGTTTCAAATGAATACTTTGCAGTCATTTGTAACGCTGCTTGGTCTGAAACCGACATGATACTTCAACTGTTGAAAGAACATCCTTTATGTATCATTATCAGTCGGTATTTTAACCTATTATAGTTCTGCGACTAAACTCAGGAAGGCACGTGATGCTTTACACCACTGTATCACAACTACTTATGGAGTCAATGAACGTCCATATTGAACTGCACACCAGTCTACCAGACTTTAACATAGGCTTTTTCTTTTAGTGGTAGTAGTAGTAGTAGTAGTAGTAGTAGTAGTAGTAAAACTGCTACTTCCTCACTTGTCACGAAAAACTTTAATACACCCCACTACATTTCAGTTATCAAAGAAAGGTCATTGACACTACCGGGAACCGAAGTCGTGACCCTTTGCTTCACTGACACTAATCGTGCAACTGCGGAGGCGGACTGGACCCTCATTGTACTGTTCTGATTAATTATAGTAATTTTGTGACAGAGTGAACGTATTTACTAGTCTATGTCATCTTGAACACTTCTGCTGCATTTTATAGTTTTAATTTATTTACTGGACGAGTGTGAGACATGATGTTCTTCGTCAGATGTCTCCTATATAAAAGTTAAGGAACCTAACATTTGATCGTAATGACGCATAAAATTTCAGAGTGAAAAATTTGTTATGTGGCAGTTACACCAGTAGAAATTAAACTTGGAATTGCGCTATACGAGTACAGACAAATGCGGCCTACAAGAAGAGAAAAAAATTAGTATTCAGCTTGCCATCGACGAGGGGACTAGAAGCGATGCATCGGACTGCATATATTCCTGTATACCGAAGTGTCCTAGGACGAGACGCTGCAGAAATCCAAGCAAAGTATGCGGATTGCAAGCCCAACATTTTCAAGGCTGTTCACCTGCCTAGGGTCGCAGGTTCGACTCCTGCCTCGGTCATGGATGTCTGTGATGTCCTTAGGTTAGTTAAGTTTAAGTAGTTCTAAGTTCTAGGGAACTGATGACCACAGATGTTAAGTCCCATAGTGCTCAGAGCCGTTTGAACATTTTGTTCACCTGCCTGACGTGACCGGTACTATTACGGCAACAGATCAGACCGCAATACTCAGTGATGACTGCTAAAGCTGCGCACTGAAATTTCGTAAACAACGTGATCTGATATGGTCCCGTGAGCACTATAACCTCAGTGGGTCTCATTGTACTTTCCAGACTGCGCAAAAAGTATCACGTTTTCGAGATCCCGTAATTGGCTTCCACTGCAACGCAAGTTTGAAATTTGGCTCAAACATGGCCACAAGCTTTCTCTGTAATGATGGATGAGCGTGGCTCACCCTCGGGATCGGTGACGCTTCAAACAGCACGGTGTCGACATATGCGGGCAACAGACCACAGATCAGAAGTTAATGTGAGGTATAAGGTGTGTCACTGCTGTCACACTGGCGATAAATTTCACCAAAATTCTGCCCAATGCCATCGTGGACTTAGACGCAATGGAAACGCCGTCACACACTCTCCTCCTTTGGATGCCTAGGCAGTAGATGATAGAACCGCGGCACTCACCGTTGAACTCAAGCTATTTTCTTATGGGTGGCTGAGGAAAATATTCCAGGCTCACCACCGGTCAGAATCGACACGAAAAGTACCCAGGACATGGAATAAAGGAAGGAGATTCATACACTTTTTGCTGCCGAAAACGAGAGTTCGCAGAGCCCTGAGTATCTGGATGACTTTTGACAACGTCCGACACTGCTGACACGGCCAGGACGATTCTGTGCTATTATACAGACATCGTGAGGCTGCAACTTGGTGTGCAGTACAACCACATTTTTGCTCTCGTTTGTGGGATGCAACTACTACAGGCCATTCAAAAATCATTCGACGAAATTTAGACGTGATCTCAATAAGCGAAGGATGTTTATACTTTTTCAGCACTCCACTGGTGTGATCATGGAGGAGCGCGGCATTGACATGTGTATGAATAAAAAGGCCACTGTAAGAGGATTGCTTTAAGACCCCCAGTTTGGCAGCAGCGTTTGCTGTCATCCATGAACCTTTGTTGAGCATGTTAAAAATGTACCTGTTACAGAGGTCGACACCCATTCGGCTGAGTGGTGCCTCGTGGCTGCCATAGTGCCTGAAGGCAGGCAATCACTTCGACAGCTATTACGGGGGTTGCCTACTCTCAGGAGTCACAGACAGCACAGCGTCATCCTCTAGGCCTCATGATATGGTGGCATGCATGAGTTTCCAACAAAAAAGGAAAAGTGCAGAGAGTTAGTGCTGTCCCTGCAGTCTCTCTCATAACCCTCCTTATTATTCCAGGTGCAACTACCCCTTTATGGATACCATTAGCATGCTGCTCCACTACGTTCCACTTACGTGGATAAGATGTGGTTAGCTAGAAGTGGCATACTGAGAAACTGCAAGTGTGGCATCTCCACAGCAAAATTTTGAAGGTCCCTGTCTATTAGAAATAAGTTTGATATTAGCCCCCCCCCCATATCAGAATAATAAATGATAGGAGAACTGGTGTACGTATTTTAGCCTTGACAACGCACAAAGAAAATCACAGAGTACATATATACGAAGATTATTCAGTCACACTCGTGGGACCGGTGGGACAAATACAGGTCAAGAACGTCGACTGATTAGACTCCAACATGTGTGAGACTGGTTCTTCCCACCATAGATGCGCAAGGACGCTCTGTGGGTGTTTTAGGAATTTGGTTTTGCACCTACAGCCTGCAAGGTAGGAAGATACCATCTGATGCATGAAGAGTTCAGAAGAGTGCAACAGTACGGGCAGTGATGTACTCAGACAATGATCTCAGTGTCGGTTCCACTACACTCACTGTAAAGGAAACGTTATCGCTAACAGAAATTAGTGTATGGGTTCAGGCGTAACTATATGTTGCCAAAAATGAAAATCTTAGATTTTCGTTATTAAGGTTTACCTTTACCCTAAGTATGACTTTATGATGTAGCAATATTAGCAAAATTACCTACAGGATGATAAAATATTCATACTGAGTGTTCACAACTATGAAGCGAAATTCCTAACTATTGTTGTTGTTGTTGTGGTCTTCAGTCCTGAGACTGGTTTGATGCAGCTCTCCATACTACTCTATCCTGTGCAAGCTTCTTCATCTCCCAGTACTTACTGCAACCTACATCCTTTTGAATCTGCTTAGTGTATTCATCTCTTGGTCTCCCTCTACGATTTTTACCCTCCACGCTGCTCTCCAATGCTAAATTGGTGATCCCTTGATGCCTCAGAACATGTCCTACCAACCGATCCCTTCTTCTTGTCAAGTTGTGCCACAAACTCCTCTTCGCCCAGTTCTATTCAATACCTCCTCATTAGTTATGTGATCTACCCATCTAATCTTCAGCATTCTTCTGTAGCCCCACATTTCGAAATCTTATATTCTCTTCTTGTCCAAACTATTTATCGTCCATGTTTCACTTCCATACATGGCTACACTCCAGACAAATACTTTCAGAAACGATTTCCTGACACTTAAATCTATACTCGATGTTAACAAATTTCTCTTCTTCAGAAACGCTTTCCTTGCCATTGCCAGTCTACATTTTATATCCTCTCTACTACGACCATCATCAGTTATTTTGCTCCCCAAATAGCAAAACTCCTTTACTACTTTAAGTGTCTCATTTCCTAATCTAATTCCCTCAGCATCACCCGACTTAATTCGACAACATTCCATTATCCTCGTTCTGCTCTTGTTGATGTTCATCTTATATCCTCCTTTCAAGACACTGTCCATTCCGTTCAACTGCTCTTCCAAGTCCTTCGCTGTCTCTGACAGAATTTATATGTCATCGGCGAACCTCAAAGTTTTTATTTCTTCTTCATGAATTTTAATACCTATTCCGAATTTTTCTTTTGTTTCCTTTGCTGCTTGCTCAATATACAGATTGAATAACATCGGGGAGAGGCTACAACCCTGTCTCACTACCTTCCCAACCGCTGCTTCCCTTTCATGCCCCTCGACTCTTATAACTGCCATCTGGTTTCTGTATAAATTATAAATAGCCTTTCGCTCCCTGTATTTTACCCCTGCCACCTTCAGAATTTGAAACATTGTCAAAAGCTTTCTCTAAGTATACAAATTCTAGAAACGTAGGTTTGCCTTTCCTTAATCTATTTTCTAAGATAAGTCGTAGGGTCAGTATTGCCTCACGTGTTCCAACATTTCTATGGAATCCTAACTGATCTTCCCCGAGGTCGGCTTCTACCATTTTTTCCATTCGTTTGTAAAGAATTCGTGTGAGTATTTTGCAGCTGTGACGTATTAAACTGATAGTTCGGTAATTTTCACATCTGTCAACAACTGCTTTCTTTGGGATTGGAATTATTATATTCTTCTTGAAGTCTGAGGGTATTTCGCCTGTCTCATACATCTTGCTCACCAAATGGTAGAGTTTTGTCAGGACTGGCTCTCCCAAGGCACTCAGTAGTTCTAATGGAATGTTGTCTACTCCCGGGGCCTTGTTTCGACTTAGGTCTTTCAGTGCTCTGTCAAACTCTTCACGCAGTATCATATCTCCCATTTCATCTTCATCTACATCCTCTTCCAATTCCATAATATTGTCCTCAAGTACATCGCCCTTGTATAGACCCTCTATATACTCCTTCCACCTTTCTGCTTTTCCCTTCTTTGCTTAGAACTAGGTTTCCATTTCAGCTCTTGATATTCATACAAGTGGTTCTCTTTTCCCCAAAGGTCTCTTTATTTTCCTGTAGGTGGTGTCTATCTTACCCCCCGTGAGATATGCCTCTACATCCTTACATTTTTCCTCTAGCCATCACTGCTTAGCCATTTTGTACTTCCTGCCGATCTGATTTTTGAGACGTTTGTATTCCTTTTTGCCTGCTTCATTTACTGCGTTTTTATATTTTCTCCTTTCATCAATTAAACGCAATATTTCTTCTGTTGCCTAAGGATTTCTACTAGACCTCGTCTTTTTACCTGCTTAATCCTCTGCTGCCTTCACTACTTCATCCATCAAAGCTACCCATTCTTCTTCTACTGTATTTCTTTCCCCCATTCCTGTCAATTGTTCCCTTATGCTCTCCCTGAAACTCTGTACAACCTCTGGTTAGTTTATCCAGGTCCCATCTCTTTAAATTCCCACCTTTTTGCAGTTTCTTCAGTTTTAATCTGCAGTTCATAACCAATAGATTGTGGTCAAAGTACACATCTGGAAATGTCTTACAGTTTAAAACCTGGTTCCTAAAACTCTGTCTTACCATTATTTAATCTATCTGATATCTTTTAGTATCTCCAGGAGTCTTCCATGTATACAACCTTCTTTTATGATCCTTGAACCTAACTATTATAAGGTCATTTAATGTTAAGATGATTGATGACGGTCGATAAAAATACAAGTAAATTAAATAAAGTTGTGGCCAGAGATACCAATTGCGCTAAAATGCGTAATGAAAATACCCTAGTTGAGTGGGGTTTACATAACACCCCACATACAGAGCCCATAATGACATCGCTTTTGACAGCAAAAGATATAAAAATTAGTTACCCTGACCTTGACGGTAGCCACTGGCAACAAAATATTAACACTACTGAAAGTTTGACCAACAGAAATATTAGGGAACTAACAACATCTATTCCACGGAAAGAACTAAATGAAAGACTATCAAATGATCACTTAATCTACGATGAATGAAACTGTAAATAAAGAATTCAAAATATATGCTTTACGAAGATTAAAACCCAGATAAAGTGATCAGAGATAACATTTATCCAAGAAAAGAGTTGTAGCTGCACCGAGCTGTACGTTGGCTGCGACTACAATGAAATACTTCAATGGAGATGTTAATTCGCTCTCTTGTAGACGTCGCGATAGAAGCACGCCTAGTGACCGATACTAGATTGTTTCAGACCGATCTGGAATTTTAAAGTTTTACAAGTATCGCCTTGACGTATTAGTCAAAGATCTGAAGAAAAGTGATAGAACATTTAGCCAGAGAACGGAACAGATATTATACACTTGGGAAAAGTAACTCGTGTGATACTTGACCAATTGTGGGACTTAGTCTTCTTGATCTGTGATCGTCACGAACATTGAAGGACACAGAAATATACCAAACGCCGTCATAAACTCTACTAATAGACTTGAGTAGACTGGACTCGCATTCGGGAGGACGACGGTTCAATCCCGTCTCCGGCCATCCTGATTTAGGTTTTCCGTGATTTCCCTAAATCGTTTCAGGCAAATGCCGGGATGGTTCCTTTGAAGGGCACGGCCGATTTCCTTCCCAATCCTTCCCTAACCCGAGCTTGCGCTCCGTCTCTAATGACCTCGTTGTCGACGGGACGTTAAACACTAACCAACACCACCACTTGAGTAGCAAACATATACACGAAATCATGAAGAATTCACAGGTACGCCGTGTACGCCGTGTTGTCAGAATTGCTGATGTAAATTGTAGCTTCAATTCCTTGAATGACAGATCGGTGAGCTTTCTAGTGCAGTGGTTAGATAATTCAGAAGTTCAATAAAATCAGTTATACGTTTAATACTTCACGTCGTCTACATCATTTAATTGAACTTTATTGTACAACTATGAAATAATTATTTACTTGATAGAAGGCCGAAGCTAAAGGTGTTTGAGTGGCATTATTAACAGTGAACAGCAATTGGAACATTTTATTACGACACTTTATGTACGTTATTTAGAGAATACGTTATCTCTGGATTTACGACGTAGGAGTTGTGGAATTAGCACCGTAGCGACGCATTAACGACGCTATAATACTTCACAAATCAACATCCTCGCAAGACTATAATGTGGCATCGGCTTGAATGGTGGAGCTTATAATTCGAGATATCGTATTATCTACGTTTGAACATTCATTTGCAAACTGGGCATAAAAACTGCTGTTATCAAGTTTCGCCTAAGCTTATAAACCCGTCGCGAACACGCGAAGGATATTTGGTTTATTGTTTCAGATAAAGGAAGTTGTTGCGGTACCGAGTGGTGCAGTCGCTGCGTGTAGCAGTAAAGAAGACAGACAAGCCCTCGAACACCATTGCTTCAATTATAAGCGAGGGCCGCTTATACATTTCGGCGTGCTGCTCCATCGATATGCGGTTATCTGTTAAAGGGAGGTAGTATCTGTAACTAACCAAACAAAGCGAGGAGTTTGTTTTAACAGTTATAGATCGGAGTTGTCGCGATCGACGGACGCCGACCTGTGTCAACCAGACTTGAACAACCATTCCCATCGAGCCGACACACACACACACACACACACACACACACACACACACACACACACACGTCACAGTTGGTAAAGAGCAATCAAAAAGAGGTATACAATTAAAACAATTCATAACTCTGCAGTGGCTGATCCATCCTTTTCGCTAGATAGGATACCTCACGTATCTGCTTCAGTTAAGGCTGAATATATTTAACTTCAGGTCATGGTTGAACGTAAAAAAAAAAAGAGATGGGGACGATCGCAGTCCTGAGTGTCAATTAGATGTCAATTGCTGGTATAGTGCGACAGTGTGTATTTATCTTTCGTCGGCAGCGGCAGTGGCGGTTGTCGGCACGAGCTGTGAACCTGAGGCTCTATCCAAATCTCTCTCGACTGTTAAACCCCAGTCTGACACATTTCCTACTTCTTTGTTGAAGCCAAGACTCCTAGTTGCTCCCCAGCTAAGTTAATTGGCATGGTACACACTGTTTGGCTGGAACAGCACATACGTCGTTGCTCTCAAATCGCTCGCAAGCGTTAACTGTCAGTGCTCGGTGTGGTTCTCCGTACTAGGAGACATTGCAGTTTAACTCCTTATGAGTTAAGACGAGCCTGTGAACAAGTGATCACAAAATGACTCTCGCAATTGTCTCAGCACAGCGTGAATAGCCTTGCTCAAACACTCCTCGAGTTTCTGCAAGAGAAAAAGCGAATTTTTCTCTCTACAATTGGCGTATAACAAAGCTGGTGGCCACATGTTTTCTTTCTGGCCAATCAGAGCATTTTTACTTGTTATAACTCCACCCACTAAAGTTTTTGTAGCCTATCACAGTGTCGTTTGTTTCGTAGGGCAGAGTTAAACTTCTGCTACATAATATTGAGATAAACAGCTTTTCGTTTCATGTGAGTTTAACACAAGTGGCTACAGTGAGCCACCAATGTTTCGAGTTGGATTTCTCCAGACGTTTACCTTCCATTTCTAGCCGTGTTCCTGTACAACGTCTTTCCAAAAGGTCATTGTTAAAAGCAGGGACAAGGGGTGGCTTTTGCCAACGGCCTATGCAGTGGCTCCGGCCTGTCATTGTGTCCACAAGGTGTCTTGCTGCGAAGCTGTCGACCTACTAGGGATGGGCGTTGCCATAATAAAATTCTCCTTCCCTCATAACTGCGGAAATTACTTGCGTGCAATTACTATTGTGCATATTAGTGGTTTATATTCATGAAATGCCGGCTTATTTATTAGATCTGGATACCAATAAAATTCATACAGTTTCACGTAACTACGTTGTGTGACATATCGATTTAATCGGAATTGTTTCAGGAATTCAATGTAAGGTGTGTTATTTGTTTGACACCTTACAAGACAAATAATAATTCTTAACAACTGAGAAAACAGCTTAAGGCCCAATGGTGGATATCTACCGTGGTGAAGCCCTCTCTAGTAATTAATTAATTAATTTAAATGCAAATTTTATTAAGGAACAAGGTGCTTCACCCATAAAGACAAGCTTATGACAACACTGACTAATCTTAAGTAAATAAAATTTAACGACTTTGAGAACTTCAATAATATTTAAGCCAGATACAGGATTCCAGAATCAATGGCAGATGGCCATGCAGACAAGGTGCTTCATGATTTACACGAAATTTGGTCAAGAATGCAAGATGCCCTTTACTAATTACTTTAAGGGACCTTAAGCTTACATCCCAACTCCCCACCGTGGGCAGGAAAGCTGTCAGGCTTATAAACACAGTCAGCATTACAGTGCAGTGGCCGATCAAAAAACACGAAGTACAAGATGTGAAGCTCGTGAGAACTTCGCAACAAATTCCCTAGAACACAAAGGGTGCAGCAAATAGAGGAACCAAACGTATGCTCAGAGCTGCGTTTAGATGGTAGTGCCTGGTATTACTTATTACTGTCAGGCTTATAAACACAGTCAGCATTACAGTGCAGTGGCCGATCAAAAAACACGAAGTACAAGTTGAGAAGCTCGTGAGACCTTCGCAACAAATTCCCTAGAACACAAAGGGTGCAGCAAATAGAGGAACCAAACGTATGCTCAGAGCTGCGTTTAGATGGTAGTGCCTGGTATTACTTAAGTGGGATTTGCAATGAATCAAATCAAAAGACAAACTAATCATAAATGAAAGGGCCCATGACCATTATCATATACAGTTGAGATACAGAATGCCAAAGTAAGACAAACTCTTAATCTCAGCAGGTTATGGGCAAGCAAACAACAGCAGTACCTGATCAAATATACAGAAAGAATTAGTTAAGCCCAGCAGGCAGGAATGGTAAACAAACAAATCACAATATAATTATTATACGGGTGGCTAGCCACAATCAGCTGGACAGTTGTCTTAAAAAAATAGATACCTTTTCCACAGACATGCAAGGAACTTACGTACATTAACAAAAATGTTATGAAAACCAGTAGACCAAATATAGCATACAGTGAGGCATCTTTCTGGGTTCGATTTTGAATTCAATAAATAAGGTATTACATAGTGGCTAATCTTTCGTGTAACACACACACATAAGCAGAATTAAACACAATTCTCATAAAATACAAAAATTCAATAAAAAAAGCAAAGCTGGCCATCAATGAATGGGCAATACGCCAGACAAATACTTTACAGAAAAACGTTAACAGTAAGCGTGGGCTTGTGTACATCATCAACCAAACCACGCCATCCAGTAACATATAAGTAGGAATCAAAAACCAAATTAAATCCATATTCGTCACAAATCACAAATACAAGTCAGGAAATGGGCTGAACATTGCCTGGTAGAAAAATACAAATGAGTACCTTCCCTCACAACAGAATATCGGAGGAACGACCACAGATACCAGACAGAAGCGAAAGGAACGACGATGCAATGGGTCACACAGCACTTAAGAACAAAATTACTGGCTGTTACAGAAAAGAGCTCACCATACAGTCTATGATATATGGACGCAACAGTTCTCCAAGCAGACCCGATTACTCCAGAGGTCCAGTAGCCAATACTCCACAGGCTGGTTGGCCACCTTAGATCTATATTTGAACCAACAGAGCACCCAGGAATCCTAGATAAGACCAGACCTACAACTCTTCACAAGGCTGCCAAGAAATCTCTCCGCTTCTGCCTGCAGCGCTCACCCCTATGTCGCGAAGTACCACTGCTTATGCACACTCTTGTGGGCCGGCGTCCTCCAGTTTCCCAAGAATGTGGCTGATACATATACAAGGCAGATACTGTCATAACTGGGTGCCAAGGAGGTTGTGCTAGTGCTGCACGTCATGGATAACTATCTGTAGTAGTATTCTCCCAGAGACCGAGTGGAGGACTAATTAGGAATCCACTGGAGAGCTCAGCATGACAACTTTTCAGTTATAGGCCACATGTCCTGTGGATGCACATCACGTCTTTTAATGCTTCCATGGCACTAGAGAGAGATGCAGAAGTTAAAACTGTAGGGGCAGACGGAGATTGGATTATATCCAACAGATAGCTGGGTGTGCAAGCTCTTCTATGAAATGAACATCTTGGCACAGCAGTGTAAGTTTTGACGGGCCGCAATCCAGCAATCCAGTTACCTCCCGCTTGGCAGTCCCCTCACGAAATTGCGAATCGCTGATTAATCCGAAATCTTTGGACAATGGAGGACTCTTAAATGCACCTTTTCAATTACAGGTCACATGTCCTGTGGTTACACATTGTGTGGCTTTAATACAGTGCTTTTCACTGCCTTCTTGCGCACTCATGTCGTTGGTTGTTGCTGAGTCTCCTGTTCCGATCCTAGGACAAAAATTTCTTTGAAACTCTGAAACGCTTTGAAAAAGCCGTAGGCGCAACGATGGTCGTCTCTTATATCGTAAATCTTTGACCGCCATTGCTGATACGACTTCATTAGTATTCAGTGATGTCTTCCCTACAGAACGGGAAAGTGTTGCGTACAAATAGAGAGAAAAGCTCGTTATTGTTTTATTATACAGTTACCGAACAGTAATGGGAACTGTCACGTTCATTAAATTTACAGCAGATCGCAAATGCTGTAGAGTAGCTGATCTTCACGCCTTCCCAGAGCGGGTCCTGCTCCTTGCCACCCTCTCAACAGTAATCACGGAGTAATGGTCTGAAGGTGCTCTCACACAGATCGAAACTTATGAACTTTAAAAATAAAAGTAAACTATTTTGTGCTGTCAAGACTGTTGTTTGATTTAAAATTTTAATAATTCTTTTGACGGCTCCTACTTCCATGAACAGTGATTAATCTGATTTAATTCGGTTGCATTCCATTAACCTTGTTTTACTTTTGATGACGTTCATTTCATAACCTTATTTCAATGAACTATCCGTTTAGTTCAACTTATCTTCCAAGTCTGTTGGTGGCCCTGACAAAATTACAGTGTCATAGGTAAGCAAGTATTCATTTCTTCTCCCTGATCTTTAATTCCATTTCCCCACATTGTTTTCTTTTACTGCTTGCTCAATAGACAGACTGAATAAAGCCGGCCGCGGTGGCCGAGCGGTTCTAGACGCTTCAGTTCCGAACCGCGTGACTGCAACGGTCGCAGGTTGCAATCCTGCCTCGGGCATGGATGTGTGTGATGTCCTTAGGTTAGTTAGGTTTAAGTCGTTCTAAGTTCTAGGGGACAGATTGTAATAACACCGAAAATGCAGGATGCATGGCACTGCTACTGATATATATATATATATATATATATATATATATATATATATATATATATATATATATAGTATGTAAATATTTATAATTTAAATGCTTTCTTTTAATAAGTAAGGACATTGGTTCACTGTATGTGTACATCTAGGCAGAAGTCTGTTGACGTATCATTGTATTTATCTGTGTTTTACTGTGAAATTTATAAGCTCTGGGAAAAGGCCAAAGGAATTGTTATTTGCATCGACTAGCAACGGTAACAGCAGTGCTTCTGCGTTGTAAAATGCCTGGGTAGCGAGCTGTTGCGCAGAGCGCGCGGAGAGAGCGGGAGACGGGTTCCAGCGCTTGTTGTGTGCGGGAGTGTGGTGTTGACGCTCTCGCAGCAGAGAGTACCATTTCGGCGGCATCATGTACGCGCGCCGGCCAGATGACTAGTAGCAGGAGGAAGGACAGTTGATATGCGGAAGAGGCTGTATTAATTACGATTGGCCGCCCCTGTAATTAGCCGTGGCCCCACAACATGCTACCGTATTCAACAACAGCAGCAGTTCCAGCAACACAGATTCTTCGTCGGCTCCGAGTTCCGTCGCACGCACAGCACTGAAGTAATACTGTTCATTAGTAGAAAGTATTAACGGCTAACCCAGCAGCTCAACTGAATGTGATTTGATTAATGAACTTTATTTAAATAATAATCAGTTAAACTCAGGGCGATTGTGTCCTCATTGGCCCCAGACATTGTTACCAAGCAGGATCCTTGTTCCCTTTTTTACTCATATGCTAACCCAAGTTTGAGAATCTATCACTGGAAAAAAATCCAAAACTAAAAAAAATGCACAAATTACGAGTGCGGAAGTTTTATTTATTTTACTTATAGCTTGGAGCACAAGGCTGTTTGGTTTGGTACGTATTCTAGTATTTAATTCTGTTAAAGTCAGTAAAAAAGACTCAGTTGTTCAGACAATAATATGAAATGCAATTTGAAAATTAAGTAACAGCAAAGTAAAAAGTGCTTGCCTTGTTTTAAATTTCTTTGATGACGTGATGTTGAGGTCTCCGAAAGTCATTGTTCATATAACGAAGTTCAATATTAACATACAGTTTGAGTGAATATTTTCAAATCATTACCCGATTGCCTTTTTCAAAATGTAATGACAAACTTACCGTAAAAGTAACTTCTCAGTTTTCTTTATCATTACATACTAACTTAAAATGAGTGTCAAAAGACGTGACAACCTTCAGTTGCCACGTCAGTGTTTAATAATAAATGTTTTTCTTTCCCATCATCTTGTACAGGATTTTGGATGTAAATCGCCCTAATGGGCTGGCGACCGTAATTATTTCCTTTTTGTTCATTAGTGTAACTTTTGGATTCATGATCAGTGGTATCCCTTTTCTGTCCAGTGTTATTCGTGAGTGAATGCACAAAATAACTTTCTTTTTTCCAAATTGTAGCCCTGTTCGGTTTAATTACTTTTTTATTTTTAGTAGACTTTTCTATCAGAAAGATCGGTTGTACACTTTCCCCCTGCTTATTAGTATTACTTCTTCGGGAAAGATGGCATTATCCAATTAGAAAAATTCCATTAGGTATACACGCGATCTACGGTCATATTTTATATCGCAAGCAGGATAGACCTATTAGTAAGGGGGGAGGTTATAAGATGACCGCAGATGTTAAGTCCCGTAGTGCTCAGAGTCATTTGAACCATTTGAAGAGACTGAATAATATCGAGGAGAGATTACAACCCAGTCTTATTCCGTTCTGGATTGCTACTTCCCTTACACGATCTTCGGCTGTTATAAGTGTAATCTGGTGTTGGTACAAGTTGTGAGTAGCCCTTCGCTCACTGTGTTTTATCCCTGCTATATTCACAATATCAAAGAATGTATTGCGGTCAACGTTGTCATCGTTTTACGGCGAAATATAAACCGAAGTCTAACTGATAACTCTCGAGATCATGGCGCATTACTCATTTATAATGACGTGCGTTTATTCCCAGTTGCCCATTCCGTCACGGATGTGGCTCTCTAAAACTCCGCATCGTCTGCAAATACAGCATTCGTTGAACATGTGTTACACAAAACGACGACTGCGCATAAAAAGCTCGGCATAGCTATTAACGCTCGAAATGGCACATCTGGGCGTCGCTTCGATGCAACACATTAAATTAAATATTATACATTCGCATGGCACAATGGAAAAAAAAAACCTTCGGCTCAGTATTTCAGGATAGTTCTGTGGAACAGCTAACGCTCTGAATGGAACTGCACCGCAACAGTTGTTCCGTTAATCAACGACAGAGTTTTCCGAAAAGAAACTTTTGCTAAATGCAAGCTGCAGCCGATCGTTACACGATTTGCTGTCGAAGTTTTCTGTGATGTATCTCTTTGCTCTCTGATATTACTGTATTGGTTAACAGATTACATGCCATTTACTTCATTATCATGTGACAGCCAGGTTTGATGTACCTCTCCCCACCTGTCTATCTTCATCTAAGCACGAGTTCTACAATCTGGCCGGCCGCTGTGGCCGAGCGGTTCTAGGCTCTTCAGTCCGGAACAGAGCTGCTGCTACGGTCGCAGGTTCGAATCCTGCCTCGGACAGGCCGGCCGAAGTGGCCGTGCGGTTAAAGGCGCTGCAGTCCGGAACCGCAAGACCGCTACGGTCGCAGGTTCGAATCCTGCCTCGGGCATGGATGTTTGTGATGTCCTTAGGTTAGTTAGGTTTAATTAGTTCTAAGTTCTAGGGGACTAATGACCTCAGCAGTTGAGTCCCATAGTGCTCAGAGCCATTTGAACCATTTGAACCTGCCTCGGACAAGGATGAGTGTGATGTCCTTAGGTTAGTTAGGTTTAAGTAGTTCTACGTCTAGGGAACTGATGACCTCAGATGTTAAGTCCCATAGTGCTTAGAGCCATTTGAATTTACAATCGGCTTATACTATTCAATCCTTATTTCTCATTCACAATTTCTAACACCCACTCTAACCTTCATTACAAAGTGACTATTCCTTGATGCCTCAGGATGTGACCTTTCAGCCCGTCTCTTATTTTGGTCAAGTTTCGTTTCTCCTCAGTTCCATTCAGCAACTCTTTACTAGTTATCAATCCACCTAATCTTCAGCATTCTCCTGTTGCATCACATTTAAAAACTTTCGGTCCTCTTCTTTGCTGTACTGCTTCTCTTCCACGTTTCACTTACATACAGTGCTACACTCCAGACAAACACACATCCTTAGACATTCAGTTTTTAAATGATTATCTTTCTCAAAAGCGTTTTCCTTGCCATTTCAAGTCTACATTGTATATCCTCTCTGCTGCGGCCATCGTCAATAATTTTACTGCCAAACTAGCAAAATTCATCTATTGCTTTCTGTGTCTCGTTTATTAATCTAATTCTCTGAATTTCGGCTGATTTAATTCCACTACACACCATTACGCTTTGTTTCCTTTTGTTGACGTTTAGCTTAAAACAGCTTCTGAAGGCTTTTGAAGCGCCTCCATTCTACCGACCTTCCGCGTATTTTATTGCCTCTGTCACCAGTAATGCTTATAAATAATAGAGATTGGGGTGGACAATGAAACTGATTCCCTTATCAACTGCTGCTTGTATTTCATGTCTTTCGATTCTGGTTTCTGTACAAGTTAAATTTTATCCCCAGTTCGTTCACAATTTCAAATCCTGTATTCCACATAATACCTTCACAAGTTTTTTTCCAAATCTGCAAAAATTGTAAAAGTTGGTTTGGTGAGTATACTTTTTCGAAACCTAAACTAATTTTCTCCGAGACTGACTTCTAGCAGTCTTTCCAATAGAAAGCATATGTTACATTTATATGACCCTGAATTCGGCGCCAACATCACAGCATTACCAGAGCGAGATGAAGTGGCACGATGACCAGAACGATGAACTGTCTAGAAAATTCTGACTTCTGTGTTGTACAGAGATTGTCTTGCCCCTCTTTCTTCCTCACGCGATTAGCAAAAGCTAAAGACCATAGAGTTACGTCTAATATGTTTGGAACTGTGGAAATATATTAACCACTGGACTTCCCTCCTATATAAATGCATTTATTAATATTAAGTTCTGAACAATGGCCATGATCAGTGGTTATTAACGATGTTATAAATAAATTTGCTTTGAGCACCACACCACACGCCTTCAAGGCCTTAAAGGAGAGTTTGATTTGATTCATAGTATACAGGTATGGTATGTCACGAAACACTGTGACCACTACTGTTTTGCAACTGTATGAATGGAATGCCTTCGGCTTATGCAACAGATGAAATGCGTCTTCTTGCTTTGAGCACTAAAGGGGACGTTTCGGTAACATTTATTCAGTACGTCCCGGCTTTTTTAAACCATACACATTGAGGTTCTTTATTAGAACAGGTGCCAAATTCCTTAGTTTAACCATTGTTTCAGTGAAACACGTTATATGATGGTCACACTACACAGAGAACTAAATGTGTCGTTAACATCACATGACCAAACTCTCCACTCCTATAACAGTTAACTGAAGCAGGCGGTCTTCTTGTGAAATGTGGTAGCTGTTTCATTGCAGCAAGGTAAGTAATCAACCTACAAGGGAACCTCGTGATACGAACTTTGCAATGAATCTGCACAGGTGTGTGAGCTCAGTTTAAAAGTTTCCAGGTGGAGCTGCATTTTTCACCTCAGCGGACTCAAACCCGAAGGATCCTTCTGCCAGTGCCACCCTCGTTCTTTCCGAACTACATACTCCACAGAAGCCTCCTGCATACTCTGCTGCAGTAGTACACTTGCACGAAAGAATACCGACAAGAAACAGCTTAGCAACAGCCTAGGGAATTGGTTGCAGAATGAATCTTCCATTCTGCAACCGAGAATATGATGTTCGCTAACTTCCAGACAGATTCAAACCGTGTGCTGGGCTACGATACGCATCGGGAGCCATTGCCTTTAGCAGGCTGCGCTCTTACCAACTGAACAATCTAAATACGACGTAATCTTTAACCGCATAGCTATTTCAACGTTTTTTTGTTGTTACTCCAGTAATTTCAGACTGTCAAACTGTATCTTTTTTCACCGTAGATCTTGCAGTTGTTTCTTTAATAGGATGTGTTACGAAACAGCACCACTTCTATCATAATTTAAGGGTTAAGTTATACAATTACTTCCATCATTATAGTTTATTTAGCTTGGTTTAACAACTGAAGCTTCTGTGGTAAAACTGGGAAACCACATTGCATACATTTAAATGAGTGTGGACAGCTACGTGAAATCCACAACCGTTCAGGTGCTTTACCCTACCGAAGTTCATTAATTCGGTCCGATGATTTGATACGGGCCTGTCTCATTTCCTTCTCTCTTAAACTGACACAGCACGGGTAATGTTGTACTGGAATGTCTGTGAAGAAATTAAGAAATATTTATGAAAAGGAATACAGTGGGTCAGATTCATTTAGAGTTTTGAATACTGGAGCTCGAGGTCCAGTATGTAAGGTCAGAATGTAAGCTTATCAGACGTAAATTAAAGAACTAGAACGACACGTTTTTCTTTCGTTTATTGGTGACTAGTTTAACATGAGGGTACATCTATGGAGGTGAAACATAGCGTTTACCTTTTGGTGATTCTACAATACTGCAAATTATTATCCTAACCTGTGCCAGCCAATGTAGGTGAAACAATTTTTACAATACAGTTCACTTTTATGTTACACCGCATGGCATTCGTTCCCAATCACTAAAAGAAGTTGGCAGTGCAATGCGTAAACTGCATAAACTATATTCCGTAAAATATCATGACAATTTCAATACCGATAGAGGTTAATATCCCTAGACAGTCATTTTGGATGAATCTTATCATCGCACTTCTTTATTTTCCCCTGGGCAGCAGGCCAGGTATTGAAGTATGGGCACGTGGACGTAAAACGGATAGCCTAAACTGGTAGGTGTAGTCCACTTAACAGCGCATGTACGATCGTACATAAAACATCAGATAATAAATTATGATATGTGTTTGCGGGAAGACTGTTAGACACACAGGAAATACTACTAAAGCACTGAACTGGGTACGTATTGAGGTACCTGTTGTGTCGGTAGCTGGGCCGACACCGTGAAGTTGAGATGGCTGAAAAGGCAAGCTAGACTAACGCTGTAGCCGATAGGGCACGCAAGGCTAACGCAGACGGGCGTGAAGTCTGGAACATGAGAACTTATAAATAAATAAGAAGAAAAGTATGTAGATGCTTATTACTTATCTTTTTATTAGTCCTTGGAATACATCTCTCTTGAATACTCGTAAACTATAGGCACTGATACAAATGGCGCCTTGCTAGTTCGTAGCCATTAACTTAGCTGATGGCTATTCTGTCTCTCGGCTAATGAGAGAGAAAAGGCTTCGTACATCTGGTCGGTATCTAGGTTCTCGTACAACTGGGGCGAGTGCTCTCTCGTATCACGATACCTGCCTTGGTGGTGGCGCTAGGTCTGCGATTACACAGTGGCGACACGCGGGTCCGACATGTACTAAATGGACCGCGGCCGATTTAAGCTACCACCTAGCAAGTGTGGTGTCTGGCGGTGACACCACATTCCTCCCCCGCAAATCGGCGAACGGTCGTGTGATAAGGTTTCCGCCCGCCGTGGGGAGGACCACATGTTGACGTACGCGATGAGGTGGGGAGCCTAACAACAGGCGAGGCCGTGCCACCCGCACCCGGCCATTCGGTCCGAGGGGAGCTAGGAAACGCCTGAAAAACTAGTCCAGGGTGCACGTCAACATGCGGTGTACGCGCCCGTAAAGAGACAGGAGTGACCGAAGGATCAACCTCCATTGCGTCGGGGTAGCCGACGCGCGATGACGTCATGTGGTCCGGAGCGGGCGGGAGTTCCATGGCGGAGGACAGCTGGTCACGGGAAGCGATCGGCGGCGCGTGACCCTGGGAGGCGCTTGGCGGCTGCAACGAAGCGTCGAATGCGGGCGGCGCCGGCGGGAGAACAAGCGGCGGCGGCGGCGGCTGCTGCTGCTGCGGCGGCGGCGGCGCGTCGCCATGGGGCAAAATGGAAGGCATCGTCGGTAACACCTGGGGATGAGGCGAGCCAGTAGATGGGTCCCCAGGGCGCTGACCGGACGGCACCGTCGCTGAAAGCAGACGGGGAGCGGCAGAACCCGAGCGACGACAGAGGCGCAGCTGATTGAGATGCCGACGCACCGCACCAGAGGCCCCCAAAACCAAATACATCGCGCGGCCGAGGCAGCGAAGAATGCGCCCTGCGAGCCAACGCCGTGAACCTCGATAGTTGCGATAAAATACAACGTCGCCTGGAGCAAAAGCAGGAGTCTGCCGCTGCACAGGAACCTGATGCGGCGGATGCAGCAAAGACATCAAGGTGCGATGAGGACGACCGTGGAGCAACGCAGCCGGCGAGCGACCATCTCGAGGCTGAGAGCGATACGAAGACAAAAAGAGCAACAATGCGTCCTCCCGAGAATGCGACTCTTTCAATTTCAACATCTGTGACTTGAAAGTCCGGACCAATCGTTCAGCGGCACCGTTGGACTGAGGCGAAAACGGCGCGGATGTCAGATGTTGAATACCATTGGCCTGGCAGAATGACTGAAATTCTGCGGACATGAATTGTGGGCCATTGTCGGAAACAATAGTCTGCGGAAGACCTTCAATGCAAAAAATAGCAGACAACGCTTGGATGGTGGCGGAGGACGTCGTGGAAGACATCCGGACAACAAAAGGAAAATTACTGAAGGCGTCGACCAGAACCAACCATCGAGCATTCCAGAATGGACCAGCAAAATCAATGTGCAAGCGTTGCCAAGGGGAACTGGCTTTTGGCCACGCAAAGACTTTCCGCGGCGGTGCGGATTGTTGTTCGGCACACGCCGGGCACGAAGAACACATATTCGTAATCGCAGCATCGATTCCGAACCAAGTACAGTGCTGACGAGCAAGTTGTTTCGTTCGCACTATACCCCAATGTCCTTGGTGAAGAAGCCGTAAAACAGAGGACTGTAATTGAACGTGTGCAAGCTTCTCTCTGGGCCTCACCCTTAGTAATTTTGCCAAAACCTTCCGGAAAATTGAGACTTTGCGTGGACTTCAAGGCCACAGTGAATCCACAGCTAGTGACTGCTACTTTTCCTTTGCCCCGCCCGGAAGATCTTTTTGCTAAACTGTGCCCGGGAAAATATTTTTCAAAGTTGGACCTAGCCGATGCGTACTTGCAAATACCGGTGGACGACGAATCCCAGGGCGTATTGGTGGTTAACACGCATCTTGGATTGTACCGCTTCAAAAGACATCCCATCCTCGTCGCCAATGTTGTGTCGGTAGCTGGGCCGACACCGTGAAGTTGAGATGGCTGAAAAGGCAAGCTAGACTAACGCTGTAGCCGATAGGGCACGCAAGGCTAACGCAGACGGGCGTGAAGTCTGGAACATGAGAACTTATAAATGAATAAGAAGAAAAGTATGTAGATGCTTATTACTTATCTTTTTATTAGTCCTTGGAATACATCTCTCTTGAATACTCGTAAACTATAGGCACTGATACAAATGGCGCCTTGCTAGTTCGTAGCCATTAACTTAGCTGATGGCTATTCTGTCTCTCGGCTAATGAGAGAGAAAAGGTTTCGTACATCTGGTCGGTATCTAGGTTCTCGTACAACTGGGGCGAGTGCTCTCTCGTATCACGATACCTGCCTTGGTGGTGGCGCTAGGTCTGCGATTACACAGTGGCGACACGCGGGTCCGACATGTACTAAATGGACCGCGGCCGATTTAAGCTACCACCTAGCAAGTGTGGTGTCTGGCGGTGACACCACAGTACCAAACAGCACAGTACCTATATCTAGATCCCTAGCGACCTGTATATTTAAAACGAATGACGTGTCGTACGAACTTAACGCTATCATGATTTAATTTTGTTACTCAACAAGGCGTAAGTGTTCTGTACACCTTTAGTAATAAATGTGGCCATTTATGTTGCAATGTAATGAGACATATTAGTAGAAAAAGGCCAGTGTAATGCTATGTGCTGAGAATACTGAAACTTTGCCAAGCTCCAAATGGGCTATGAACTCGAGCCGTCCAGCTTCTATAAGGAATTTGTATGAGCTGGGCTACTGAGAGGAGATCGGTCCCTAAGGAATTCAGATATCGGTAATGAATTAAGAACTACACCCACTGGATTTAACCACATGAGTCCCGTGTACTTAGTTTGACAAAATTCGTTAAAGTTATACTGCAAGGAAAAAGGGATTCGCTACTAAATTAATGTCTTGGTCCAAGTAGATCTAAATTTATTGTACCCATTCTCGTAACGGGAACTGCCCGCCACATCCCCCTCAGGTTCAGTAGTAAGATAGCCCAGTGAATAGCCCATCAAAAACTGAACACAGATCAAACATGATAACAGGAAGAAGGTGTAATGAATGTTGAAAAAAGAAGCAAAATAGAAACACTGAACGGTCCAAGCTAAAGATGTGCAGCATCGAGCGAATTTGCGTAGCTGGGCTGTCGTGGTTGCGTAGTCATGGTGGTGGACTGCGAAGTGGGAGATCCCCGTGCCGCATTTTTTTTTCTTTTTTATGAACTGACTGTCTGGTCATTGATGTGTCTGTTCGCAGTACTGAAATTTGTTTCTGTCTCGTGGTGTAACGTTCGTCTGCAACAGCGAGGTGTATGGAAGGGACCTGTAGACGTACGTGCCTCCTGTTAGTTCTACGTAAGTATCACGTATTAAATATGAAATTTTCACTCTGCAGCAGAGTGTGCGCTGATATGAAACTTCCTGGCAGATTAAAACTGTGTGCCGGACAGAGACTCAAACTCGAGACCTTTGCCTTTCGCGGCAAATTAGTAGAACACTTGCCTGCGAAAGGCAAAAGTCGCAAGTTCGAGTCTCGGTTCGCCACACAGTTTTAATCTTCCAGGAAGTTTCATAACATGTTAAGACTCCTGCGTTCCGGTTTGAAAGTTCTGCCTCTTGAATTCCTTTGTTGTAATATAGTTCACAACCGTTAACTTTTTTATTTTCATTTCTGGGAGAGGTCTATGCGACATCTCGCCTGCTCTCACCATTCATCACATTAACTTGCGACAATAAGATGCTGTTACCACCTGACTCATATTCTATAACCAATGTATAGAATAACAATTGCCAAGACTACAGAAGGAGAACAAGCACGTCAGTGGACAGACGGAAAGTTCATGATTTTGTGAAAAAAAAGGGGCATGAGTTAGTTCTGAACACGGATCGCCTACTCTTCAGTCCAACACCGTAACCAAACAACAACGACGCCGTTGTTCTTATTATTCTCTCAATGTTGCATATCTTGCGCTTGCACCGTTCACTGTTTCTATTTTGCTTCTTTTTTCACAGTTCAGTTCACCTTCTTCCTGTTTTCGTGCTTCATGTGTGTTCAGTTTTTGACGGATTATCCACTGGGCCATTTTACATCTGAGGGGGGTGCGATGGCGTTCTCTTGCCAGGGTCACGTATCAAAAATTAACACTAACATGGATCTTAAGTGAGCACACAACAGAAGAATCATTTAATAAGCAATAATAAATGAGATACAACACACTGATTAACTTGGCAAACTTCTCGGAAAGAAACTGGAGATTTCAGAAATAACCAACATCCTAACAACCTAATCGCGTGAGACATAACCACTGGTGGATACACAGTAATTGTAAGATAATACTGAATGGTGATAAGGAATCAAACACGCAGCAGTGTCGAAAAGCGCCTAACTACACTTCATGTTAACCGGCTGATGCCATTAGATTATCTCACCCTAATCGAAGTATAGAAATGAAAAATGCACACGGTGCGGAATGCGCCGCTGTTACTCAGCAGACAACACACGGGCTGCCTCTCAGAGTAGAAGTTCTGGTCGCTGCTGCATCCCGGCACCGAAGCCTGAGCTCTTCACTCTTAGCTCTGAATGTCCACGCTTAGCTCTGAAAGTGTGCTGCGTTGCGACTTCCCCCAGAATCTATTAACAACTTCCTCTTTCAGTCCTGCTCTGCAGAGTCCACGCCACAAATCACAAACCCTCCAAAAAAAAAAAAAAAAAAAAAAGAGTGCCAAGTTCTTTCCAATGACGTAACTGTGAAGGCGATGTCTGTTCTCCCATCATAGTAAAAGTGTAAAAATTTCACCCGTCAGCCGACTTCCAGCAGACGCCTTTACTGACACGTTCTATTGGATTTCCTACGTCACGAATGTCGTGTTTAGTCCACCGATCAGAGGTTTTCCCTGTACAAAATTTGCTGAATGTCAGCTCTTATTCTCCCATTTTTCAGTAATTTTTACGAACACATAGTATGAAAGTCTCCCGCCTTTTGTGTAAGAAATCCTTACGCCACCGTGACTGACGCAACTCACTTTCACTCAGATGATGAAGTCCCATACTCCTTGACAGAGCGTAGGTGAACGATGCAGGAGACCCGCACCGCCGTACTAGGCAAGGTCCTAGTGGAGGTGGTTTGCCATTGCCTTCCTCCGACCGTAATGGGAATGAATGGTGATGATGATGAAGACGACACAACAACAGCCAGTCATCTCAAGGCAGCTAAAATCTCTGACCCCGCTGGGAATCGAACCCAGGACTCCGTGCTCGGGAATCTAAAACGCTGCCGCTGCCACGAGCTGCGGACTTTCACAGAGAGGCCGAAGACAGATTAGACAAAGGTGAATAGCGTCGCTTCCTTTGGAAAAGCAACAGATAGGGATCTGGTTCAAACAGTTTCGTACTCCACCTACCTTCCTCTGGAGAAGTCACTGGGCTGAGTACAGCAGTCTCTGCAAAAGGTGTTTGACTGACCTGGGTCTGGTTGTAAAAGGATCATTTGATTGCTATGGGCGACTCTCTCCAAGGTTCATTGTTCTCTAATTTTAGCCGAACCCACCTACGGATCATGGAAAATATTTCCAGGGCTGCTAGAACAGCTCCCAGCAAGAAAGTGTTGGGGGGCTGCGTCCTCATTGACTAGCGGCACAACCTCTCCCCATGTTGGCAGGGTCCTTTAGAAAGCGTCTCTGCAGGGATCTCGAACTGGAACCCTTGATGTGACTAATGCTAGGTCCTCAGACCAGTTCTCATAAGGGACTTTTACTATTCCACATGCAAAAGTTTTTAATCAGAACAGAGAATGTTAACAGCTACGAAAAGATGGCTCGACTTTTATAATCACTAAAATCATTACCCTAATTAGCAACTTGTACAGATCAATTGGCGCTCTGCAGCGGTAACAATAGCAGACAATTGCTCTTTGTTGAGCACCACAAGCCTCACAACCAATACTGGTAGCAATGCAACGAAACAGATAACTAACTGATAGTGACTGTTTCAACCCCATGTGCTCCGAAAAGGAACAACTTGCTTGATCAGTTGAAAGGTCACCGGGTCCGTTTTGTCAATCTCTGTAAGACACGCGACCATCTGACATCTGTGCGTCCTCCTGAGTTTAAAAAATACTCGCAATATGTCGTAATGTAACGAAACAGGTAACTAACTGCGACTGCCAGTGTTAACACTCGTCGCCCTGTGAGCGGCCAGACATTATAGTCCAAGCATAATGGAGAGATGACTGCAAAAATTATTAGCTAAAACAAAGAACAAAAATGATCGTATAGTAAACTGAACTTTAAAAAGAGTTTCGTTTTCATGAAACTCGATCCAAGACAGTGAACGTGACTAAAACGATTCGCGAAGTCGCAAAAACCAGTTTTTCTTAAATGAATATCTCCGATCGAAGAAAGTCAGTGGGAAAGCTGTATAAATTAAAACGATCTATCGATTGCTCTTTTAGAAGTATCGATTGCCTCCTTATGGAAAAAAATGAAAAAATGGAAATGAGCCTATGGCATCGTTGGCCGGGAGGCCCCATCCGGAGAAGTTTGGCCGCCAGGTGGAAGACTTATTTCACTCGACACCACATTGGGCGACTTCCTCGACGGTGGTGAGGATGAACTGATGATGAGGACAACTCAACACTCAGAAAAATCTCCTACCCGGCCGGGAGTCGAACCTGGGACCCGTCGCGTGGGAGGCGACCATGTTACCACCTAGCTAAGCAGGCGAAATGGCCTCCTCAGTTTTTCTGATATACTGAAACACCAGCCAAAAATCGGATTCTCTATAACTCGTTGCCATTCGCGCTCCCATTATTGCTATTTACTGTAACTATAGCCAGCGACAAGTCGAAACTTAACTCTGAAAAATTAAAAAAGGTATTAAATACATTTAGAGATATATACTATTTTTGAAAAAAAAATAAAAAACGCTCCCGAGAATTGGCTAGATCTTCTCTGAGGACGACGCAACATTATCGGTTTTAGGCTTATTTTCTTTGCCAAGAGTTGTGCTACCATGCCATTAAATGATTTTTACGATTTTGTTAATTATGAGGCTAAAAAAACGACTACGAAAAACTTGCACTTTCGTTGGGCATCTTCCTTAAACTAAATATGTGATTATTATTTTAGGAAAATAATAAATAAAGAAAGAGGTAACATTTTTTCATGAATTTAAAGAAAAATGTTTCTTTCCTACGACCTTGTGAATGAAGAGGAGATCCTTAAAAAGAATTCGATCTGGAGGATCCTATTAACAAGTTCAAAGGGCTCTGAGCACTATGGGACTTAACATCTATGGTCATCAGTCCTCTAGAACTTAGAACTACTTAAACCTAACTAAACTAAGGACAGCACACAACACCCATCCATCACAAGGCAGAGAAAATCCCTGACCCCGCCGGGAATCGAACCCGGGAACCCGGGCGTGGGAAGCGAGAACGCTACCGCACGACCACGAGATGCGGGCTTCCTATTAACAGTTTACAGCGATTCACTAGATGGTGGTTATTACTGAATACTTATATCTTCGACAGAAACATACTATGATAAGTTAAATTAGTATTAGTAATTCAGCACTAATGTCATGCGTGCAAGCGAACGGTGCGTCAGCTGGACCGACGGTGGGAAACCGGCGCGTGCTTGCTCGGAAAGTTGATTCCTAAGCGGCCCGCGGTTGCATATTGTTTGATATCTTGACATCTTCTTGTTGCACCAACGTATAACAATAGATTATACGACTGGGTTGAGTTCTGCAGTGGAGTAAACTAATGAGAAATATGTGTAGAGAATTTTCGTGTAGTAAATATCAGTGTAGAATTTATTCGCGTAGAAAAAAACTATCACCAAGTAATAGACTGTTATATCTGAAAAAATTACTACTTACTCAAAACTATAAAAAATAGCTTGTCTCTTGTTGTTCCCGTTCATGTGCTGGTCTCTATTTCGTAAATTACCCACAAAACAATTTCAATTCTGGACTTCGTTCGCTTATAGACGCAGTTGATGTACTTATGTGCTGATGCTGACGATCTTGGCGTCGAAGGGAGAAACGTCTTAATGAGTGGAACTTTCTTGGTTTCTACGGAGCAAACAACAGAGCGAGCCGAGACATCAAAGATTATGCAAGTGCGGGCCGTTTGGAATCAGTTTCCAGAGTGACGCACTCCTCACATGCTTTTTTCACTTTACTACTCAATTACGAATAATGAAAATCAATTAAACGCATCCTACTATTATTTTCTAGAAAATATAAATATTCAATAGTAACCTCCATAAGGCGCATCGCTGTAAAATGTTAATTGAGTCCGCTAGAATTATTTTAAAGTTGGTTGGGCTCCATAACGTCGTAGAAAAATTTTTTTTCATGAAATTCATGAAAAAATGTCAGCATCTTTTTTCTTTGTAAGTTATTTTCATAAAATAAAAATTCAGAAATTTGATCAAAGAAACATGCCCAACAAAACTGCATGTCCCCCGAAGTGGTTTTTTTGATCCTTACAATTAATAAAATCGTAAAAATAATTAATAGCATGGTAGCACGTTTTTGGCGAAGAAAGTAAGCCTAAGACAGGCACTATAGAGTCGTCAGCTGAGACGGTAGCCACTTATCGGGAGCGCCATTAAAAAAAAATTATTCAATAAGCTCTTTTTTGACTTGTTGCTGGCTATTCTTACAATGAAAAACAAATATGGGCAAGAATGTCAACGAGTTACAGAGAATCTGATTTTTAAATGTTTTTTCGATGTATCCAGAATAATAAGGAAACTACCTACAAATCTAAAACAGCAATCGATATATGGTTTTAAGCTCTATAACTTTCTCATTAACATATTTCGATTGGAGCTTACTCACTCAAGTAAAAATCTTTTTAACAACTTTGTAAATATTTTTGGCCAAGTTCGCCATCTTGAATCGAGTTTCAGGAAAGAGAAACTCTTTTTAAAATTGAATCGTCTGTACGCTCAAATTTTTTGTTTCCACGTAATAACTTTTCAAACTTAACGTAAGGCCATCAGAGCATGCTTGTACTATTAGTAGTGTATGAAAAGACTCGACTTTCCGGCGCTACAGCTAACCGTGACTACGCACACAGTTTAAGGAATACTGTCATAGCACCACATGGGGCACGCAACCGACTGTACTTTTGCGCTGCTGACGAACGGCGTAGACAATCATAGCTGTCCATTTTGATACCTTTTCACAGCACAAGACATGGTCTGAGGTCAGCAGCATAACGACAAATTGTGGAAGATCTGACTCAGCATACAAACTTGGCTCAATAACATCGTCCAGCTGTGATTGTGGTGCAAAATGACAAACTATTGAGCATATTATGGTTGATTATTTCCTGGCGATCCAGAGAAGTTCCTTGTGGCAGCAAAAACATTAGATCAAAATGTTCACCAGTTTAATGTAAGTGGCCTTGTATGCCTTGTAAAACCTGTTAAATGTGTCTCTATGTAATGTTAAACAAAAGAAAGAACCGTTTTTATTGTTAAAGTCGACGATAGATTCAAGCGCCAGTAAGTCTTTTCTGAAAGTATCTGCACGAGGCGTAACCACGTATGGAAGTGAAACATGGACGATAAACAGTTTAGACGAGAAGAGAATGGAATATTTCCGACTCACAAGCAGCAGTGCAAAAGTAATGGGTTAGAATTACCAATCATCATCTACACCTATATCTATATATGCATGATTACTCTGCAATTCACAATTAAGTGCCAGGAAGAGGATTCATCAAAACACCTTCAAACTATTTCTCTACCGTTCCACACTCCAACGCAGGAAAAACGAGCACTTGAACCCTTTCGTGCGAGCTCTGATTTTTCTTGTTTTATTATGATTATCGTTACTCCCTAGATAGATGTGGGTCAACAATATATTTTCGCAGCCGCAGGACAGAGATGGCGATTGAAATTTCATGAGAAGATCCTGCCGCAACGAAAGACGTCGTTATTTTAATGATTGCCACACGTATTCGAGTTTCATGTCTGTGGCACTCTGTCGCCTATTTCGCGATGATACAAAACGAAGTGCCCTTCTTTGAACTTTTTCAGCGTCCTTCGTCAGTACCTTCTAATTCGGATCGCACATCGCACGGTTATACTCCAGACTTGCAAAATAATTCAAATGGTTAAAATGTCTCTGAGCACTATGGGACTTAACATCTGACATCAGTCCCCTACAACTTAGAACTACTTAAACCGAACTAACCTAAGGACATCACACACATCCATGCCCGAGGTAGGAATCGAACCTGCGACCGTAGCGGTCACGCGGTTCCAGACTGAAGCGCCTAGAACCGCTCGGCCACACCGGCTGGCCAAAATGATTTAGATATCTGTATGGTGCGAAAAGTGGCAATTGACCACGAATAAAGAAAAGTGTGAAGTTATTCACATAAGTACTAAAAGAAATCAGCTAAATTTCGATTACTCGATAAGTCACACAAATCTGATGGCTGTAAATACAACTAAACACCTAGGGATTACAATTACAAATAACCTAAAGTGGAACGATCACATAGATAATATTGGGGGAAGAGCAAACCAAAGACAGCGATTCATTGACAGAACACTTAAAGGGTGCGACAGGTGTACCAAAGAGACTGCTTGTCCGCTCTATTCTGGAGTACTACTGTGCGGTGTGGGATCCGCATCAGGTGGGACTGACGGATGACATCGAAAAACTAGAAAGAAGGGCAGCTCGTTTTTTATTATCGCGAAATAGGTGAGATAGTGTCACAGACATGATACATGAACTGGAGTGGCAATCATTAAAACAAAGGCGTTTTTCGTTGCGACGGGATCTTCTCATGAAATTTCAATCACCAGTTTCTCCTCCGATTGCGAAAACATTCTGTTGGCACCCACATACATAGGGAGAAATGATCATCACGATAAAATAGGAGAAATCAGGGCAAGCACGGAAAAATTTAAGTGCTCGTTTTTCCCGCGTGCCGTTAGAGAGTGGAACGGTAGAGAGATAGCATGAAGGTGGTTATTGAACCCTCTGCCAGGCACTTTATTGTGAATAGCAGAGTAATCACGTAGATGTAGATGTAGAAGAGGGCGGACAAGCGTGATACAAGCAGTCTCTTTAGTAGATCTGTTACGCTTTCTAAGCTTTCTGCCAATAAATCGCAATCTTTGGTTTGTTTTTGAAACATCCCCTTAGAAAAATTTATGAATGACTGTGCTCATAAACCCCTTACGTTATTTGATTTTCAAACAGCTGAGCAAAACTGAAAGTACTCAGACATTTTTCTCTTTACTTATTCTGAACATCACTAAACTGACACACAATATTTTTAGCGCAACGCAGTCTGACTTTCAAAAATCCCTACAAAAGAATGGCCCTGTCTAACAATAACTTATACCTTTCATGAATCACTTGCCTCACAAAAATCTTCGTTACTCGAACTACTGCAATACAGCGAGCGCGAATACTGCCAGATAAATGAAAGACTCTTAACTACTGAAGGCACTAACTGCTGATAGGCATAGTTAGCAAATGAAAGATTTTGATAGAGAGCAAACAATGTATTTACCTTAATAGTGTTCGTAAGTCATAATACGTATATCAGTTCATGATATCCAGTCTTACAAATTTACTCTCTCTGATGGACACACGTTCAGGTCATCCGCTCTCAAAACTCCGCCATCTCACTCCCCACATCCACCACTGCTGGCGGCTCACATCCAACTGCGCAACGCTACGCGCTGTTAACATCCAACTGCCCAACACTACAATAGCAAATTCCAACAATGCAAACCAGCCACAGACTGCACACAGCACAGTCAGTGATTTTCATATAAAGCGCTACGTGGCGTTACCAACATAAAAACCTAAACAGTCTACTTACATTTTCTCCACCATATTATCTGTGAGACCGTTCCGAATAAAGTTATTCGTAAATGTAATCCATAAGTACTTAATTGAATTTACAGTTTTTACATTTTTTGTGATTTTTCGTGTAACCGAAATTTGGCGGATTTTATTTAGTACTAATGGGGATGACTTCACAGTTTTCATTCTTTATGTGGAATCCTGCCCACTCGTCTCTTATTGGGTGCCTAGGATGCTGTTTTCTCTGTTAGCTAGACAACATACAAGCAAATCTTATTAACGGAGTTCATCATCATCATCATCATCATCATTTAAGACTGATTATGCCTTTCAGCGTTCAGTCTGGAGCATAGCCCCCCTTATAAAATTCCTCCATGATCCCCTATTCAGTGCTAACATTGTTGCCTTTTCTGATGTTAAACCTATTACTTCAAAATCATTCTTAACCGAATCCAGGTACCTTCTCCTCGGTCTGCCCCGACTCCTCCTACCCTCTACTGCTGAATCCATGAGTCTCTTGGGTAACCTTGCTTCTCCCATGCGTGTAACATGACCCCACCATCTAAGCCTGTTCGCCCTGACTGCTACATCTATAGAGTTCATTCCCAGTTTTTCTTTGATTGCCTCATTGTGGACACCCTCCTGCCATTGTTCCCATCTACTAGTACCTGCAATCATCCTAGCTACTTTCATATCCGTAACCTCAACCTTGTTGATAAGGTAACCTGAATCCACCCAGCTTTCGCTCCCGTACAACAAAGTTGGTCGAAAGATTGAACGGTGCACAGATAACTTAGTCTTGGTACTGACTTCCTTCTTGTAGAAGAGAGTAGATCGTAGCTGAGCGCTCACTGCATTAGCTTTGCTACACCTCGCTTCCAGTTCTTTAACTATGTTGCCATCCTGTGAGAATATGCATCCTAAGTACTTGAAACCGTCCACCTGTTCTAACTTTGTTCCTCCTATTTGGCACTCAATCCGTTTATATTTCTTTCCCACTGACATTACTTTCGTTTTGGAGATGCTAATCTTCATACCATAGTCCTTACATTTCTGATCTAGCTCTGAAATATTACTTTGCAAACTTTCAATCGAATCTGCCATCACAACTAAGTCATCCGCATATGCAAGACTGCTTATTTTGTGTTCACATATCTTAATCTCACCCAGCCAGTCTATTGTTTTCAACATATGATCCATAACGGAGTTTATTACAATAAATTGAATTGACAATACTTAACTTTGAAGCAATTGACGACATGCAAATAATCAATGTCCTTCGATATATACAATTTCTGTGCAAGCTATTAACATAAGGCACATGCCTCAGCTAAGCAGTTAGGTTGACGGTTCGTCGTGCGGCTCTACTAATGCGACTCTTCTAGTGTGGCTCTTCTAGTGCATCTTCTAGTGTGCAACCTGCGCTTGTATTTTCTTCGGATACAGGCCGTTCCTGTCGTGGTGCGGTCCTAGCCAGCGTGCTACTGGCTGGCGTCGTCTCACAGTCTTTTCTGCGGTTACCATTACATGCAGTCGTGCCGGCGCGTGTTACGACGGAACAGTTTGGAGTCAACTGCCACTTTTTGCACCACACAGATACCTTGTCTGATTTGCAGTTTGTTTTGATCATCTAGTGACTTTATGAGACGGTAAATGACAGCATCATCTGCAAACAATGTAAGAGGGCGGCCCAGATTGTCTCCTATGTCGGTGATGTAGATCGAGAACAGTAGAGGACCTAGAACGTCTGATATTATTTCTGTTTTACTCGATGACTTTTAATCAGTTGCTATGAACTGTGGTCTTTCTAACAGAAAATGACGAATCCAGTCGCACGACTGAGGTGATGTTCCACTGGCATACAATTTCATTAGGAGTCGCTTGTAAGGAGCGGTGCGAAAAGCCTTGTGGAAATCTAAAAATATGGAATCAATTTGACATCCCCTGTCGATAGCGCTCATTATTTTTGAGAGAATAAAGAAGTACTTAGTTGTCTTTCACAAGAACTATATTTTCTGAATCCGTGGGGAGCATTTGTCAATAAATCGTTTCCTTTGAGGTAATTCGTAGTTCATAATGTTCTTATTCTTTACGTAAAGCAGTACGACCTTCCGTTTATTCGTGTTACTCAGTAACAGCAGAGTTGGTGATAACCAATAATAAAAATGTCAGTCATGCTAGTTTATTCTCCCGTCACAGCTTGCGATAGAAACTTATTATTTGTAAATAAAACGCATATTTTAGTGATTTTAATTTGTAATTTTCACTCGGTATTTTGCTATAACAAACGTCAAGATGTATAACTCTAGCGAGCAAAAAGTTGCCTTCAAGGTGAGGTTGACAACATGACATCCAGAATGTGAAAAGAACTATTATCTTGTAGAAAACTCTTACTCTGATCATACTGAAACTAAGAAATACTTGAAGTGATTGTAGATATGCTGAAACACGTATGTAACGCAGCAGCGATGGCGAGGCATTGTAGCATCTGTGACCAGAGAGTATGCGCTTGACCGCGCGAGTGTTGCGAACGGTTCTCAGTCAGTAGTAGTCTTTGCGAGTTAGTTGTCGCTATGCAGAGTAGCAGTCAGTCAGTCGTTGCGAGTCTGTCAGTTCAGTCGTTGCGAGTCTGTAGCTCTGTCTAGTTGAGAGCAGTACTCAGTCTGTAGTCGTCATGCAGAGCGGTCGGTCAGTAGTAGCAGCCCAGTGCGGTTGTGTGATGTAGGCGCTCGGCAACAATGGTCAAGATGAGGAATAAGGTATACTGTTAATTAATATAATCATTACATAATGAAAAATTTTACTTATTGTAATTATTCTCCAACAAGTCTCCCAATAATAATTTTTTATTTCAAAAGCATTTTCTCAAAAATTTAATTTTTTTATTGAACTCAAGATTTCGTTGCACTTCCCATTTCATTGCACTTCTTTTGAAGAAAAATTCCAGTAAAATCACAAAAAAAAAGAGAATATTATTATTTGCAATGCAGTTCCTCCAAGCGGTGCGCAACAACAAGAGCAGATATGTGACATCCATTTATTCTGAGGTAAGACTTTAATTATGATTGTTTTACACAGGGCCAAAGACCGATATTTCGGTTTAATTGAATTTTCTTGTCACTGAATGGACTTTAATTTTTTGAAGGATTTATATTTGAGTCAGATTGCGAATTTCACATTTTTGTTCCCATTGTCAGTACATTTGATTGTGGGCAGGTTACGGATAGAGCAATGTCGATCAGCATTTCTAATTAGTATCGTCCTTTTTGTTTTAAAATTTTTGTGGGGAGGTTACACTTGGCCCCCCATTTCTATTAAGTATTGTCAAATTTCTTTCTTTAAAAAATTGCTGTGGGGAGGTTACACTTGGCGACCCTGCCAGGATCGTATTTCGTTGAGAGTCTTTTGAGCGACAGTCAGATATCTGCTCTTATTTGCTTAGATAATTAGGATTTGGCGCAACGCTTTTAATAATATTGTGACTTTCTTTCTACAGGTCAACGGCAATTTGCTGCTTTGTTGTATTTGTGTGTTGCTTTTGCATTGTGCTTATTTGCTTTGTGAAAAATTTTGACTATTGTAAAAATGCCGCGAAAGACTGTGAATAGTGTATCGCGAAGTATTGTGAATGAAATTACCGACTTAAACAACGTGACCGATAGTAATTGTGATACGCAACGTAATGATGACAATCCTGCGTTCACTAACAATCAGTGCATTCCAACCACTAATGATGACTTTCACCTTAATGATGAACAAACGAACTCAATTGTCTCGTCTGTTAACTTGACGACAATTGATGACGCAGAATGCTCTATGGTAATGAGCGCTGTAGAGCTTAACACACCCGATTCGGAAAACTCAAGTAATGTACAGACAAATCTGTCTAATGAAAATGAACAGATCACACAAAGTAGGACAGATTTATTTAATTCCGAAACAATGACTGATAATGTACATTTGACTGGCAAACCTTTTTCTAAAATGCAGAATGACCAAATGGTCGCACAGAACGTGACAATTGCACATATACCACCACACAGTACTGAGAATGCAACAGCTACTTTTGGGTGGGATCAAGTTATGGCATTTTTACGACAAATGGCTGAAAAACAGGATAATGATAACAAACACTTAAATGAAAAACTTGACAATAATGACGAAAATTTCAAACAACTTAGTGAACAAATTACAGCCGTTGCCGTGCAGTGCCATGACACTAAGGAACAGTTGCGCGTGGAAATTGAGGCTTGTTCACAAAAAAATAGCGAAGAAATAAAGTCGGTTGCGCAAGAATTAAGGGAAATGCAAACAGCCGCGACAGATACACTCAGAGACGAAATTAGCGGAGTCGCCAAACAGTGCTCTGAAAAAGCTACACAATTACGGGACGAGTTTAGAGCAATGACGGTAGAACTTTCGCGCACTATGGACGCAAAGATAGACGCGAAATTCGAACAGCAGAACACTCAGATTAACGAGCGCTTTAATCAGCACATACAGAACAGTGATACGCGTTTCCGCAGATTTATTCAGGATCAAAACAAAGTAAAACGACAAGTCATGGAAACAATCACTGCACAAAGACAAGAGGACAAACGTAAAATGTTCGCGAAAGCGAAGACGTATGTAGACAATAATATTACTACAGTGTCCGACAAAATTAACACCATAGCACAGTTGAACGCGGAATTACGGGATGAAATTTCTGATCTTAAAGCAAAAACAGATACACACACAGTAAATATTCAAACAGTGACAGATAGATTCGAACAACTAGATCTAACACAGGATTGTGATGTTATCAAAGGTGATGTTAAAAAACTGAGCGAAACTACGCGCAAGTTGCAAAAACAGATTAATGCGTCTGATTCTAAAACCGATGATCAGGTTAAAATACTGACTGAAAAATGTGATGAATTGGCCAGTCGTATTGATGCTATCGAAAATACTAATGACAATAAATCAGACGATACTGCACCGGTTTCTTTTATCCAAACACCTGAATTTCAAAATTTACAGCAGACAATTAATGAAATCGATTCATCTAACAACACGTTACGTAGGAAGTTATCAAATTTACAACAAGAAGTAACAGAAATGAAAAACACTTCTGGTAATAATACACAACAGACGCCACTTTATGAACATGTGTCAGACTCACGCAGCGCGTATAATTTGGGTAATCTGCAGAGAGTACGGGACTTAGATTCCGAACAACCACAGTTCAATAGATACTCTTACGATCCTGAACCTGTTCCATCATGCAGAGATGATAACTTCGACTACAAACATTTTCTGTCAGTGAGAAAGTTTAAGGTTTTCAAAAACGATAGAACGCAGATTCACCCACTGGATTGGATTCAACAGTTTAGTTTTGCTCTTCCACCGACTTGGCCTGTAACACATAAACTTGAATTTATTTGCAGTTTTTTGGAAGGCGAACCGGCAACTCGCATGAGACCGATCGCGAGACAGTGTTACTCGGTAGAGGAATTTCAGAATGCTTTTCTGTCAGCGTACTGGTCGAAGACGACACAGCGCGGAATTAAAGACCAACTAATTAGTTTGCCAAACTATGAAAACTCAAATTTTCCCAGTGTAACGCAATTCTTTGAGCACATGGTACAACAAAACCAGTACCTAAGTGAACCGTACAGTGAATCCGCACTTATACAACTATGCATCTCTAAATTACCACGGTCATTACGAGTGTCACTTCTAACGGGCCAGCAAAAAGAAAACATTTCAGCATTCAGAGATCTTTTACAGCTCTTGGAAGTACAGCAATCCGATTATTCTTTTGTAAACAAAAACTTTTCGAGTAACAACCAAGGTCAACAACAGTACTGCAATTATGATCAGGGACGTAATTTCAATCGGAAAGATAACAGACGCTTTAGGACGATAACTACCAGAGATTTAATAACAGGCAAAATTCTAATTATCAATACCGTCAAAATTTTCAGCAACAGGAACAACACTTTAGTAACAATAGAGGTGTTTCACAACAACAACATCAAAACCAGCCGGTTAGGATACCTAACCAACAATGGAATACACAAGGTCAACCAGGCTTTAATGTTTCGCCGCGTGGACGCATAGTCCCTGGTCCAACAAATAGTAACGTACGTCAGCAAGGAAACAACTACGTACAAAGAAGACAGTATTTCAATTCCTATCGTAATGCACCGTATAGGAATGACTATTACGACAGACGTAAAAATAATGAAGACAATTTTCAGCGAACATCTAGCAACAGTCGGTCATACCAACAGCAAAATCATACGCAAGAACATATTCTCATGAATGAACCCGACAGTAGGTACCATCCAGAGCGTAACACGCCTGGAAGAAGTAATAGGACAGTTCAAATAGTCGAAATGCCACAGAATCCTCCTAATAATAATAACACGTCAGATAGAATCTGACTAGATAATGTACAGGACGCATCTTGCAATAATACAAGCACTACCTTAGACACGCAAAATGTTGTTCACGAAAATGTAATTACTTTTGACGACATCAGAGACACTCTTTTACAGGAAAGACCAGTTATTCAGAAAACCATTTCACATCCTGTTATCGAAATTAAAATTGGTTCATCGAAATTCTCAGCAGTAATTGATTCCGGATCACCTATATCAGTAATAAATGAGGAGACTTTTAATGAGTGCAACAAAGAGAATACTTATCCGACATTACCTTTAGGCAAAACAAAAGTGAAAGGAGCAGTATCGAGTAAAGGAGTAGACGTTAAATTACAGACACATTTATCATTTTTGTATCGCAGGTCACACGTTTCACTCTAATTTTTGGATTGTTCCTTTATTGACAACAGACGTTATTTTAGGCACGAATTTTCTGGTACAACACGAAGCAGTCATTGATTTTCAGAATTCTTATTTAATGTTAAAGGATGAAAATGTACAACTTGCTTTAGAATTTCAGCACTCATTATCTGCGGAAGAACAAACAATTAACCGCACAGAGGTCATTTCCGCAACACGTGACATAGACTGTAATCCCACATTGTTAACGGATACGTACGTACACAACTATAATACTCCAGACGAAATGGACTACGACGTAATACAAATGATTTCCGATAAAGTTAAAGAGAGTAGTGCAATTACATACGACGAACGAACGCAATTACACAAAATTCTTTTACAGCAAGCTCCAGTTTTTGACAACATTCCTGGTACTATGTCCGGCTTTATGTATGAATTTCAAGTCAAACCGCATGACACATTTATAGCAAAGCATTATCCTATTCCATACATTCACAGAGAACAGGTTAAAAAAGAATTGCAGGATATGCTCGACCAAGGAATTATAGAACCAGCAGTTAGTCCGTACATAAACCCGCTACATATTGTTAAGAAAAAAGATGGCTCACTTCGCCTTGTACTTGATTCACGTCACATTAATGACATTATTATTAATGAAACAGATCGACCACAGACATTAGAGGAACTTTTACAGAAATTTCACGGTACAGCTATTTATTCCACATTAGATTTGAAATCGGGATTTTGGCAAATTCAACTTCATCCGAATTGTAGAAAATATACAGCTTTTCTCTGTTTCGGCGACTGTTATCAATTTTGCAAACTACCGTTCGGCTTAACTATTTCTTCTGCAGCTTTTATTCGCGGTTTGAACACAATACTTCCGACAGAACTTAAAGACAGAATTACGACGTATGTAGACGATATTCTTATCGCAGAAGCTAACTGGTCCGAACACAATCTGATTCTTGAACAACTGCTGCAAACTTTTCATGTACAAGGACTTACAGTTAACCTCAGTAAATCGCACTTTGGCAAAACTTCTATAAAATTTCTTGGACACGTAATTTCAGCAGAAGGCATTGCACCTGATCCGGAAAAACTTCAAGCTCTACGTGACATTACTGTTCCTACGACGAAGAAGCAATTACGCAGTTTTTTGGGCTTAATTAACTTTTTTCGTAAATTTATTCATCATTCTGCTTTAGACACGCCTAGACTATGCCAATTAACAGGTAAAAACAGTATTTGGTCTTGGGATAAGCAAGCACACTCTGAATTTGTGAACCTGAAACATGCTTTGTTGAATGCTCCACTTTTATCGCACCCAGATCTTACCAGAAATTTTTCCATTGCCACCGACAGTTCCAATACCGCTTTAGGCGTACACATTTTTCAGGAAATTGAAGAAGATGGTTCAATAGTAATCAAAAACATCGCATTTGCAAGTCGCATTTTGTCACCTGCTGAGCGAAATTATTCTGTTACAGAACTTGAAACATTATGTGTTGTATGGGCTTTCACGAGATTTAGGCACTTTCTTTATGGCAGACATACCACCGTTTACACAGACCATAGAGCTATACAATTTTTTGCTTTCAGCTAAATTTACTCACGACAGATTAAGTAGATGGAAACTATATTTACAAGAATTTAATTTTACGATTGTTCATATTCCCGGCACACAAAATGTTATAGCAGACGCACTATCGCGTTCTCTCGGCAACAATCAGCAAGACATCGCAACCAACTTCTGCAAAGCAAATTTCAGCGTCATGTACATTCAACAAGTTGCATTTGAAAATTTCATTTCGTCGTCATTACGAGACATAGTATTCTTTTTTTTTCTTTCACATGCTTTGGTCAGCTGCACGAGCTAATGCTTCTGTCCGTCAGCTGTGTTGTCTTCTGCTGTCACTACCAATTTACGACACTCACAAAACACAAACAAATGTTTTTCAGCAAATGATTAATTTTGACACGTGCAAACTATTACGAATAGTAACAAAGTAGAATCGGAACACAAAAGAACATGTCCGACCTCACTACCATGTTTTTGCTACATCTTTGTCGCTGTTGAACTCACTTCAACATTTGTTACTTTCACTCCGTTACGCAAAGCTACTGCTAAAACTGTTTCGAAAGCATTTGTAAAACATTTTCTATTTCATGTAGGGCATGTAATGAAAGTAATTTCTGACAATGGATCTCAATTTCGTAGTAGCGTATGGACACGCATGTTACGAGCCAGAAACATTTCTCCGATCTATATATCCAAGTACCACGCTTCTTCGAACCCTTGTGAAAGATTAATGAAGGAAATTGGTAAGCTGTGCAGAATATACTGCCACAAAAGACATATTGATTGGGATACACACATACTCTCATTCCAAGATGTAATTAATTCCATTCCAAATGAATCCACTATGCTATCTCCGACTGTTATACTGAAAAACGTTGAACCACCGAACAAAATTAAAGAATTAATAGAATTCCCCAAAAATCGTCGCCTACGACACCACGAAATAATTGACATTGCGCTGAACAACATCAAACGTGCCGCAGAGCGCCGGAGAAGACAGCAAAAACAGGTTTGTACACGCCGCGACTTTCACGTTGGACAGAAGATATTAGTACGTACACACTATTTATCCAGCAAATTAAAAGGTAAGTGCAGTAAATTTGAACTTCTATACGCAGGTCCGTATCGGATTCGCAGTATCCCTCACCCCAATGTTGTACACGTCGAAACTTTGAGAACCAGAAAATCGAAAGGCAATCACCATATCTCAAACATTAAACCGTTTATTGAGTGAAACCACTGTATGATTCAACACACTATGATGCCATTTACTAATGCAATTAATTCACCTGACTACTTATTGATGATTATCGTATTTTTTTTTCTTGGCAAGTGCCCGGCAAGGTAAGGTTAGCAGGTCGCTTTTCTTGTCGTTACACATCAGACCGTGCACATTTTCCATTTTTTTTTGTGTATATGATTGTACTCCAGTTTTGTTTGTATGCACTATGAAATAGTTAAGATATAACACACACCAGTCGACTTTGACATTTTTTTTTTTTTTTGCCTTATGACATCTCAACATCGTGACTGTTTCACATTTTTTTGCTACTGCATTGTATTATTCTGTGTACATTTTTGCATCTGAACACTGTCAACGTCTTTAAGATATTACGTTTTCTGTCATGTTATGCTGTAGGGTTAATTATGTTACCATAAACCAGTCATTATCTAGTGGGTATATGATTTAAATGCAGGACATTAATTTTGTTCATCAATTTCAGAAAGGAATGATGATTCTAAGAAATAAATTTAACATAAATGGGAATTTCACCTACGGAATAAACGAAAGGAGATGCAATAACTTTATGAGGAAGAGTAAAGGGATCAGGATTAACAAGCATTAACAAGAATATACTATACTCATCGAAGAATAGCAGTCTTAACTAATTTTTTCTTTCAGAATACAAGGTGATTGATGCAGGCTGTCAGACTGAACTACACATCTTAGTTTTAGTGATGAAGTATGCTAGAGATAAGGAATAGTTAGGTAATGAGTAATGAAGTGATTTTTTTGCAGATGATAATGAATACTGATGAATAATGATGAAGGATATGATGTTATGAATAATGAAGTTTTTCTTTACAGATGATGATAATAGTGAGGTTATGATGATATGGATAATGAAGTTTTTTTCTTTACAGATGAGGATAATGTTGAAGTAATGTATTTATGCTACGTAGTTATTTAAGTATTTGTTGCGGTTTGCTTTGACAGCAGGTGTTACATTGCATAGTAGGATGACGGAAAGTTTTGGAAAGGACAGCTATGGAACACATTTTATACACATTTCACTACTTGTTAATTCGAAGTTCACTACTTTTCAGCATAGTGTGCGTTTCTTCTTTCAGGTCAATAATCCGTTTTTGTATTTTTTCCAGGAGAAGTTTTTCATGACACTTACTAAACCTGTTAGTTATTATACCTGTTCTAGTACTTGCATTTTTATATTTTTTACCCATTTGTGTTTATCATTTATAAATGTGATCACATGTACTGCCTTGTTACATAATCTTGCTACAGCTGACTCATGACGAATGACGTTACCTATCCTCATTTGCAGCAATAGGTCAAAAGCAAAAAGTATTATGCCTCAGCAATTAATTATCGATCCCAACGCAATGCATTGCTACCAAAAAAATGTATTACCAGTCCCACATAATGTCACTAGTTTATGATAATTCTGAATAATACTGATCAACTCTGAATAGCACGTCACTCGAGTAATGACCTCTTAATGAGACTATATTCAAAATAATGCTTTGTCACTAGCTAATAACTGCCACTGTTTATTGTAATGCCTGTGATTACTAATGATTTGACTGTAATTAACTGATTTTTAATAATGACTTTGTAATGATCTGAATAATACTGAATGATGAACTATGTTTTATTCTATTCAATACTTGATGGCCACTGAGTGCCAATAATTAATGTCACTCCACGAATTGTTATTAATTATGCCATTGATTAGCTCTTGTTTCCAATGTTGATACTTTGTTGTTGGAAATGAATGTGACTGTTTCATAATGCTTTGTAATTAGGAAAAGACTAATGATTCTTAATAGATTGGAATGACACATAATTAATTAACTATGGTACTGTTTAATAATGCTTGGTAATTAATTAAGGCTAATAATTCTTAGTATATTGAAATGACAAATGATTAATTAATTAACTGTAATTAGACAAATGATTAATTAACGACAAATGATTAATTAACTGTAATTAGACAAATGATTAATTAACGACAAATGATTAATTAACTGTAATTATACAAATGATTAATTAACTGTAATTAGACAAATGATTAATTAAAGACAAATGATTAATTAACTGTAATTAGGAGAAGATTAATGATTCTTGATTATACTCTGTAACTGAAAAGAATGCGATTATTTCATAATGCTTTGTAACCAGGAAAAGAAGGCTACTGATTCTATGTAAAACAATTAATGAACATTTTTCTGTAATACTACATACTTGGTACAGAAATGTTCAATAACTGGGCTATGAATGCCACGAACTATCAATGAAGACTGTAATTGTCAATATTATGTGACTTGATGTCCTTCACCTCATAAGCTGACTACCCTGAATTACTGCAATGTCCATTTGTCCTGTTTATCCCAGTGATCATGGAGCACTATATTTGGTTTTGCACTAATTCTACGTTGGTGTGCCTTGTAAGAGTGTGGTGTTGACACGACATGCTGTCCACCACCATGAGCGATGAAGACATTATTATGGTCCCACTGTTTGGTGTACCTAATGTACTGCCAAAATGAAAACATGGAACATTACTACGACAGTTCAGTGTCTTGGCTACACTGATAAATTCTGATGGGAAAAGAACTTCAAGTTGTGTCACTTGGTGTTGTACTACTGTGGAAAGATATGGACTTTCAGAGCAGCTGTGTGCAATCTAAAGTGCTACAACCATGATGCAATCCTTCCCTTTCCTATCCTGATTCTTGTCACATAAAGAAAAAATTTTTTTTGGTAACATCATTTATGTTCATAGGTTATACATTTTTCGATTCGCTAAACTCCAGCGTGAGTACACTTATGTCACTGGTCGACATGATGTTTGCCATTATGTTTATTTGTTGTGAAAATACTAAAGACATTTTTCAGTGCATGTGCACTTTGGACATGAATTTTTTTTTTTTGCCATTATGTTTATTTGTTGTGAAAATACTAAAGACATTTTTCAGTGCATGTGCACTTTGGACATGAATTTTTTTTTTGCCATTATGTTTATTTGTTGTGAAAATGCTAAAGACATTTTTCAGTGCATGTACACTTGTCAACATAATATTTTTGCCAGTCTGTTTATTTGTTCTGAATATGCTAAAGAATTTTTTCAGTGCCTGTGCACTTTGTTATCTGTCAAAAAGTTTGTATATACTTTTCTGATTTGCTACTATGTTTTGTACTCACATTTTGTCTTTGTCTGATATATTTTGTACTTAGTGCGTGTGCACAACATTTACTTTATGTACTACATCTAATTATTCTTGCCAGTCTGTTTATTTGTTCTGCATATGCTAAAGAATTTTTTCAGTGCCTGTGCACTTTATCTGTCAAATAATTTGTATATACTTTTCTGATTTGCTACTATGTTTTGTACTCACATTTTGTCTTTGTCTGATATATTTTGTACCTAGTGCGTGTGCACAACATTTAAATATTCTGTAAGTTGTAGGATTTTGTTAATTAAAGAAAAATTTTGCCGCGCTTGGCAAGTCCAAATGACTCACCATCGCTGCCAAATTTTTGCCCCCCGAGTGGAGGGTTATGAAACACGTATGTAACGCAGCAGCGATGGCGAGGCATTGTAGCATCTGTGACCAGAGAGTATGCGCTTGACCGCGCGAGTGTTGCGAACGGTTCTCAGTCAGTAGTAGTCTTTGCGAGTTAGTTGTCGCTATGCAGAGTAGCAGTCAGTCAGTCGTTGCGAGTCTGTCAGTTCAGTCGTTGCGAGTCTGTAGCTCTGTCTAGTTGAGAGCAGTACTCAGTCTGTAGTCGTCATGCAGAGCGGTCGGTCAGTAGTAGCAGCCCAGTGCGGTTGTGTGATGTAGGCGCTCGGCAACAATGGTCAAGATGAGGAATAAGGTATACTGTTAATTAATATAATCATTACATAATGAAAAATTTTACTTATTGTAATTATTCTCCAACAAGTCTCCCAATAATAATTTTTTATTTCAAAAGCATTTTCTCAAAAATTTAATTTTTTTATTGAACTCAAGATTTCGTTGCACTTCCCATTTCATTGCACTTCTTTTGAAGAAAAATTCCAGTAAAATCACAAAAAAAAAGAGAATATTATTATTTGCAATGCAGTTCCTCCAAGCGGTGCGCAACAACAAGAGCAGATATGTGACATCCATTTATTCTGAGGTAAGACTTTAATTCTGATTGTTTTACACAGGGCCAAAGACCGATATTTCGGTTTAATTGAATTTTCTTGTCACTGAATGGACTTTAATTTTTTGAAGGATTTATATTTGAGTCAGATTGCGAATTTCACATTTTTGTTCCCATTGTCAGTACATTTGATTGTGGGCAGGTTACGGATAGAGCAATGTCGATCAGCATTTCTAATTAGTATCGTCCTTTTTGTTTTAAAATTTTTGTGGGGAGGTTACACTTGGCCCCCCATTTCTATTAAGTATTGTCAAATTTCTTTCTTTAAAAAATTGCTGTGGGGAGGTTACAATGCCACTTATCGAAATACACTTCCCACCACTGGTTATCAATTTGAAACTTCAGAAATACTATATAATCTCATTTGTAATCGTACATGGAACAGTTCGACTCCATAAATGAGACCCGAGAGAAATGAAAGACAACTGCCTGAAATATACATATTTAAAAAGATACCAATGTTCATTTTAACGCAGCAGAAGATCTGCTCCAGAAATTAACTGAAGAGCATCAGTTAATGTACGCGGAAGAGTTGCGATTTAGTGAGAGCGTTTGGCTTTTGAATTAAAAGACGGAAAGCCCTTCGAGATACAGCGGCGGTATTATCCACTTCATTAGTGAGTGCTTCTGTGTCACGAGCCACGGGATTAATAAACCCGCCGAAGAACCGCAGATGTAGAAAAACAATTCATTAAGGAGGATAACTTCTAATGCCCTGTCCTCGTAACTGGATTTATACTTTTTTCGTCCGTATGTATTCGGAAAGTTTCCGGGGATAGCAAAGCCTTCAAAGGCAGCGAAAGCGCGCCGCGGCGGTTTCCATTTCTCATTAAGGCGGCTCTCAAGTTTGGCACTGAAACAGAGTTAATCAAAGCTTATTAAAGTTGGTGTAGTTTCCCGCGGTGGCCGACTGCCGGCGAACTGAAAACTGCGCGCAGAATGGCTCCTTAGTGGTGCACACGGACTGAATTCGTTACGCACTTCGACAACTTCTCCGCACTTCTGTCAAAAACCTACGGATGATACGCGACGCTTAGCCGCCCTCATTAAAGAGAAAGCGCGTCAGCCAGGGTTCAGCATTCCGCTCGAATCTTTTATTTTATTTTAAGTGAGTTCTGACAACCGTTTCATAGTCGACACCGATCAGTTTTGTTCCATTTATACTTCCTGAAGATGCAGATAGCGCTTTAGTACTCAATATAGTACTGTGACGGTCCACCTCCGTAGCTGAGCTAACTACCATAATGAGGATCAGGGTTCGATTCCTGCCACTGCCAGGGAACGTTCCTTGGTGAGAGGACTCGAACAGGATACACTCAAGCCTCGTGAAGTAAGCAAGCCCCTACCACGCCGTAGCGGAGAAGCGAGGCAACTGTCCCCCAATTGAAGCAGCTGATCGCCGCCATTTGCAGGGATGAATCCTAGTACTGGAGTTGTGATTTAAAGTATATGAGACGCAACAAGAGCAAATTGAAGCACAAATTAAACACATCTTTGTCAAAAAAAAAAAAATACTGAGTATTCGAGATTATTTTAAAAGTATACTTAAGTGAATGAAGTTACCTAATTTCTGAAATACGTCTGCATAGAGAAGCGAAATTTAAGAATGAAAGGCTCTTTCCTGACAAGGTGGAGCGAGTTTACATCGAGCTATTTGCATTAGATAATTACATGAAACTTTGAAAGTAGCAGACAGTATGATTATTATTTAATTCACATAATTTTCCTGTCAGGTCCTGTTTGCATTTTGCCGACTACTGTGTACATTTTGCACGCTTACTTTTGTTTAGCACAGTGTTGTCTACACTCGAATGTTGGTATGATTAATTGTAATAACACATATGATTTTAAATACTGTAGGAATTTCTTTCGCACATTAGTTTTTAACACTGATAGCACCTCTGAAAGTGGTTGAGTTTGCAACATTTGATCAAATATTTGACCATTTACGAAGTATAAACACCACCTACAACATATGTTGAGTATCTAAACGCAATTATTCGACCTACCTCTGATTCATACGTAATATATATTTGATTAAAAATCTAAATACCTATCATGTCCCTAATTCTTCATTCAGTTCAACCTAGTACATTAACCCTGTTAGTATTTTTAGTAATTTATATGCAGATACAATATAAGTACTTGACATGCAACAAAGTACCTTTGTCTGTAATCTAACACTGCAACTTTTTCTCTATGTTAAAATGCAATTTTTATAGCAGAAAGTTTATTAGATACAGTATAAGGTGTAAATATAGCCATCAGGTTAGGCTGTAGAACAATCTGCTGTCACCTGCATTTAGCATTTGCATTAATTGGCTTAGCAAACACTGTACCTTTTTCAAATGTGTTGGACATCCAAATACTGTCGGTATAGCATCGTCCTTCAGTTGACGTCTATTTACATAATTTCCCTTGTAAAAATTCTCTTCAAAATGAAGAGAGCACAGTAAATGATTTGCTGTCGGTTGGAAGTTCTCTCTGCGAGTAGCAACAATCCATTTCCGATTTAGAAAATCACTTGTAAGGGGAAACCTCAACGAAAGTATTATTTCTCCATGAAAATACTACATACAAGTAATAGAAAGTAACAAATAACCAGAAATGACTGACCTGTGAAATGTAACATTGTTTCAGTCTTCGTCTTTGCTTCCATTCTTACTGTTACAATTAAAAGCAGCACAGGAACGAACCCTGTTTACGCACTGTTTCCCTGCAAATGGCGGCTTCTGTCAAGTTCAATATGGGGACGCGACACTAGCGCCAATGCGCGGTCTACTTTTTATTTAGTAAGTCTGTGGATGTAAGTAGGCTGTTTAGGTTTTTATGTTGGTAAGGCCACGTAGCGCTCTGTATGAAAAGCACTGGCTGTGCTGTGTGCAGTCTGTGGGTGGTTGGACTCATTGTTGGAAAAAAATGGCTCTGAGCACTATGGGACTCAACTGCTGTGGTCATAAGTCCCCTAGAACTTAGAACTACTCAAACCTAACTAACCTAAGGACAGCACACAACACCCAGCCATCACGAGGCAGAGAAAATCACTGACCCCGCCGGGAATCGAACCCGGGAACCCGGGCGCTCATTGTTGGAATATTCGCTATTGGAGTGTTCGTCAGTTACATGTGAACAGCGCGTAGCGTTGCGCAGTTGGAAGTGAGCCGCCAGCAGTAGTGGATGTGGGGAGACAGATGCCAGAGTTTTGAGCGAACGATCTGGACGTGTGTCCGTTAGAGACAGGAAATTTGTTTAGTTGGATGTCACAAAATTACATATATATTATGACTTTTGAACGGTATTAAGGTAAATACATTGTTCTCTATCAAAAATCTTTCATTTGCTAACTATGCCTATCAGTAGTTAGTGCCTTCAGTAGTTAGAATCTCTTATTTAGCTGGCAGTATTGGCGCTCGGTGTATTGCAGTAGTTCGAGTAACGAAGATTTTTGTGAGGTAAGTGATTCATGAAAGTTATAGGTTATTGTTAGTCAGGGCCATTCATTTGTAGGGATTATTGAAAGTCAGATTGCACTGCGCTAAAAAATATTGAGTGTCAGTTTAGTGATGATCAGAATAAGTAAAGAGAGAACTGTCTGACTACGTTCAGTTTTACTCAGCTGACTCTGTATCAAATAACGTAAAAGTTTACCAGCACAGTCATTCATAGGTTTTCTAAGGGGACGTTTCGGTAATGCCAATTGAGGGGCCACTTGACCAAGTAGAAGCGGCTCCAGGTCACGGACACTGACAACTACCGTAAGGGAGGTCTGCTGATGCTATACCTTTCCATATGTCATCAGATGCTGTTGGCGGAGGATGGCACGGCTATCGGTCGGTATCGACCGGCCCGCCAGGGACCATGGAAGGAGTTTACGTTTGTGTTTTATCGTACTGTGAGAACGTAGTTTTCGCCGACAATTTTGGATAAATATCTTACGATTTTCCTGTCACCGCAGATTTGTATAATCAGGCTTTCTGCGGTATCATCTGTCGTCATTGTCAGGAGCTAACTTTCGTGCTAGCAGACCGAAGGGTTTTCCCGTATGTAGTTGGTCGAATTACGTCGTCGAGGCATGACGAAACAATGAAACTTCAATGCGCTACCACAGATAATATCAATGTTTGCGATGGAGGAACAGTTGCAGCTGTGCTGATTCCGTTAGATGGCAGATAGTATTAAGTTCGTCAGTCTAAACATCCGATTTCCGAAAACTGCACGAAGCACTGAAACCACATTAAATATCGAGACTTGGACAAATCTGCTGTTGTCGGACAAAGCTTCACAAACAGTATGTAATGTCTGATGAACCGATTGTCTTCTACCATGCATCAAACAACTGGGATTCCGTCATCAAAGAAGTCGCTGTGATCAGAATGTAGAACAATAGCTTTAACTGGGACATCGGATGTACCCTGTTAGTGGAGACTGGAATGAAAAGGGCGATCGATGCTGAAAGGTTACAGAGAAACAAGATGAGTTATCTATCATCTAATGCAATCAGCACCTCTGCTATTGTTCCCCCACCACATTAACGTCATAATCTCTCGTAGCATATAGAAGTTCCGTGACTTCGTGACATTACTGCCACGTAATAGGGTTAATTTGATTCTAATGTACCACATTACCTACTAGTACAACTCTTTGCTCCTGACGATGACGGCAGAGGAAGTTACTGAAAGCTTAACTACACAAACAAATATGACGCGACAGCAAAAACCGAGAAACATCTGTCCAGATCATTACTGCGGTTGAAAGAAGGCCTCTTAGAAACAACTTTAAATTTTGAGAACGCCAGAAGCTTTCCATTCATTGGAATCAAACCTGAACAAAATCACCTAAATGATAACGTTCTGTCGCAATAGCTGTCAGTGGATGGGTTAAAATTTACTTTCATTTTTTTTCACTCCATAGTTTTAGCTGTAATCCCGCTTTAAAATTTTTGTGTAGTATAACGCATCGACATGGATACATGGACAAGCAATCGTTGACCACAGAATGCTACACAGTGTAAGAAGTTGGCCGGATTTCACAAGTAAAGACATGATATCGAATGTATCGACCAGTAATGTCGCAGATTGCTTTTGAGTGTACGAAAGTACTAGAGTACTTCTAGTGACATGTGTTGGTCACGATACGTTTCTGCCTCTTAGTCACCCCCCTCCCCCCCCCCCCTCCAAAAAGAGTTGTATGTCTGTCATAACATTACAATTTTTGGCGGTAAGACTGTTGTCTTCCCCGCCTGAGCGACGTCGGGTACACAGGTCACAATTATTTTCTTAAATTATTTACATTATCTTTGTTTCAGTGCAGTAAAATGTGTTATTTGTCTGTTTCTTGTGGGGTTTGCAAGATTCTGACGATGGCGTATCGTCTTTTTCAGAAGACGTGGAGCTTTGCAGTGCCGCTCACTGTGCTGTGGATAACACATCGTCAAAAAGGCATTTTCACACCGTTTTCTGGTCTTAAATACATAGACGCATTTAGCCTTGGTAATGTAACTTTGTTGTTATAACTGTTTCGAAAAAACAAGAACATCAGTGTGTAATGTGGCAGGGCTGTACATCATCTTCCTTAATATGGACTACCGGAACTTATGTTCGGTCTACGTTCTTCTCCAGAAAATACTGAGAACATATTTTTCTATGTTTGGTCGGTGTCCAACTTTTCTTGTCTCTGCGTTAACTCAGAGAGCTTTTAAAATTGGAGTGATAGGTGGAACAACATAAATAAAATCGGCATACAAAAAGTAATCAGCTCAACCAGCGTTCATACATATAAAAGAAGATATCAAATGTATAGTTACAAAAATTTTAAAAGTTTTATATAACACTTTTTAGAACTTCAAAAATTTATATATTGTCACAATCACATCTATTTTTACAAAGTAATGACCTGCTTCGCTAGGTTAACTACCATCCTCAGATCACACGCACTCACTGTGTAAAACACCGCTGTATCGTCCATAATTTTCTCATTTAAAATTTTTACTTGAAAAGTGCTATGCACAGCCCCGTTAGCCCCGTTACCCGCGACAGCAATGGAAACCAAAAACCTGTACTAGGTCGTAAATTTTTTTTTTTACATTTAAACGTCCCTGTAATTATTGTCGCTACAGTCAATAACCGTAAGTAGAGACAAATATTTTGGGTTTTACATTTCACTTCAGTTGCAGCTTACATGGCAAATCTCTGTTTGCAATTATTGACTGTAACGACAATAATTATACGGACTCTTCAATGTGTAAACCTTTTTATGAAACACTGCAGACTGTTTATTTTAACTGCTGTCACAGATAACGAGGCAGTACATACCACATTTCACCCGAAGATTTAAAGTAAGAATGTTATGGACGATGCAACGATGTTATATACAGCGAGTGCACTGATCGGAAGGTGGTAATTACGCTACCGAAATCGATCAACACATTGTAAAAAAAAAAAAAAATAAAAAAAAATTAATGTTAAATGGAAGTGAGAAGATGTATAGAAAATTCCTGAAAGTTTTATAAAGTTTTAGGAGAATATTTAAAATTTTTAAAATTTTACATTTCATTATCCGCGTAGGATAGCTTTCGCCTTTTCTGAAAATGTCACATATATTCAAAGAAAATATCATTTGAATCAGTACATTTACGACTCCTTTATATTTTAGGCTTTAGTTAGAAAATTATTACATCCAAAAATGATATAGTACAAGCTGGCGGCTTTTGATCAAAACGCACCAGAAGCTAATGTTCGGGGTAACTGAAGTGCTCGATGTCCGCTTCATGCTTATTATACCTCCAGGACTGACGTGCTTTTATTCTTTTCTTGGCTGTCGAAGGAGAGACACCCTTAGACATCCATCAGAGAACGACGAATGTGTGGGTAACTGACGTGCTCGATGTCCGCTTCATGCTTATTATACCTCCAGGACTGACGTGCTTTTATTCTTTTCTTGGCTGTCGAAGGAGAGACACCCTTAGACATCCATCAGAGAACGACGAATTTGTGTGTGACAGAGTGTCTGTCGAAAACCACCATTGTACTGCTGCTTCACGCTAAGGCAAGTCCCCATATATTCAGAAATTGTACCAACTCAAATGGGAGAAACTGGAGCACCCCCCCACCTCCCCCCTTCCCCTGTAGTCCTGATCTCTCCCATTGCGATTTATGGCCTTCAGGGGTCAACAGTTCCTCTCGGATGAGGAGGTGCAGCAGCAGTTACGTGGTTTTCCACACTGCACGACACGCTGTTATAACAAACGGGTGTCTTCAACGTGGCGCACCGATTGGGTAATTGCCTCAATAATCACGGCTATTTTGCCTGATTGAGATACCGATTCTGGACTGTTCGGTCTTCGAACTGAAACTTTTTGGTCGCAACATATATAGAAATGTTGATGATGGATGTATCCGTCATGAGGAGGTGAATTTACGGAGAAAATACAAGCATTATTGAAAATGAAAAACATTTTGCAACACGTTTTTTATATATTGTGAAGATTTTTTTTATATTACAAGAGAACTGAAAAGTTATTTTGGAATGACTCAGTAAACATAAAATTTGCGCTGACGAATAGTTTTAATTACGGCACACACAAAGTCATCCTTAAGGACAGCTCCGTCTGCTTTCAGTCTCTTATAATCACAGGGCTTGAAGCCCAATCAGGGACACTGATTTGCTAAAGCAGTAAGGCGTAATTTTGAATGAAATAAACAAGATCTGAAGATATTCGAGAGGTGTTAATCGCAAAACGTATTGACCGTTATTAGAAAGTCGTTAGTATGTAGCATTAAAATATACGAACTGCGGCTCCATGAGTCGATTCGCACTAGTAATAGTATCTTTTACTTCCATTTCAATTCAATATAAATGTTAGTGAAAGTATCTATTTTTAATTACTAGTTGCAAGAAAATAAGGATGTTCAAAATAATTCAGCACTTGGTTCCAAAATAAAAAAAATCAAACATAAAATAGAAAACAATTTATTTATATAGAGAACGAACAGTACTGCTGATGGTGTCTTTTCCGATTAACAGCCGGACAGTTCACATGTTAGTAACAAACAGTTTATTTTCAAGGGACTACTAATTAAAAAAGAAAAGTATGTTGTTTTTATGAGAAATTGTATTTCAGTTGTTAGTTTACATTTCCATTTGATGATATTCAGAATTTAAGCAAAAGAAAAAAAAAAAAAACATGTTTCTGCCGATGAGACTCCAACCAAGGACTTTGCGATTTGGAGACACGTACGGCACGTACTTTTTTTATATGTCACTCGTAACTGAGAGCTTTGCTTTTGGCAGGCAAGTGCTTGCGATCACTTTTTAATTTTTTTTATTTTTGTCAGGGCCTCATTTCTTCGTTGCAGCCCTTCCTTTCACTCAAGAATCTTCACCTTCATTAATACACGTTTCTACTTATATTCGCATTTCGAGACAAAATCAGAAGTTGTTGGAGTTACACTTTCGGCATATGTTAACATAGACTCTCCTCTTCAGATTCTGAAGCGACGTAATTAATCTCCGTTAAATTGTAATAGTAAATGTTCTGTTTTCAGCCACATTTTGTAATATTGCACAGGCCCATCAGGAAAACAAAAGGGTGGAACGATCGACCTAGTACAGCAATATTATTTTATCGGTACATAATAATTTTATTTTGTTTTTGATTTACAGTGGATTTACAGTGATTTTGATTTACAATGAATCATACTCCTTACGATCATGAATATATTAGCCCCAAAGTGATAAAAATGACAAAACGATATTTAACTGAGATTTTAGCACACTGTTGAATATCATACCAGTAAACAAGTAAATAAGAAGTTGAGGTAGCGAACTCAGGAAGGCAGTTAAATTTATACAAAGCATTATTCCAAAATTCAAGATATAATGAGGTGAATAACAAAATTTTTAATAAAAATTTGTGTTCAATATTATATCACGGAAGACAAACAAGTATACAGCTTTAACGAGTATCGGTATTTATTTCGAGTATAATCTATGAATTGAAAAAAATTACAATGAAGTCAATATTTAGGAAAGAAGCTCCCCATGGCAAGAGCTCAGATATTGCCAAACAGGACAGTGCCGTCACATAGACCTTGGTATTGGATCCTGTAAGGGATCCACGAACCCTTACTCAAAGACTAGCATATTTTACTATCACAGGTCGAGGGTAGGCCAGGAGTCGATAACCAAGGGCCGAGTGTTTCCAGCGAGTGTTACTGTCGTCAAATGGAGTTAAGTACGGTAAGTAAGTGATCATAATGGCGTAGCGGGAGGAAGAATATCGTAACGGCTGAGAGCGTGACCCTATCGTCGATGTTTGACTCCAGCAAACCGAATTATACCGTATGGTCACAAAGTTTTCGTACCGAAAATTGCCGATATAGCAAGTTTGCGACCGCTGCGCCAACCAACAGATTACCGTGTATACAGTGTGTGCAGAATATGATAGTATTTCAATGCATTTCACCTGTGATCAGATCAAATGTAAGTAGAAATGTACGAAATTGTAGTGACTGCCTCTAGTTGTGTTTAACATGAATATGTAAGTTTATTTTGTGCGAACTTTTCGCGAGCTTGATTAATGCAAAACCTATTTTCCTTGATATAGCAGTACTGGGCAGCTCAAAACCGCTTAAAATAACTCCCGTTGAAGTCAAAAACCGATTAGCGCTTATCCACCAGGTCATAGCAATTTAAAATTAAGCTTATTTTGCTAAATTATTCGACCGCAAACAATACCACAGTTAATCGGTGTTGTTTCATCTTTGTGACCGCGTAAAATGACAACTGCTCTTCAGTGAACAACGGTAATTCGGTACGCAGTTTCATCTTGGCTACCAAGCCTAAACCTGTTCTTAGGGTCGAACAATAATAAATATTAAATTGTGGAGAGAGAGAGATAAAACATAATTTTGCAACCCAAAAATTACGAGAATGGACAATACAACTTGGGAAGTACAATGCAACAATATATTGTATTTCGTGAATAAAATTGTTTTCACAGTATCAAGAAGTAGACAGTGTTAATCAACAGTGTCGTAAAGCATGAAGGTGAAAATCCGCTTGAGAAACTCCGAAATTCGGACGCTAAAGAAAGACACGTGTGGAGGTTACCGCATCTGCACAGGCCAAATATTCGTCACGGACTTATCAGAGAAGTGTCTTCTTGTGATGTTATGAACGAAAGTGCCTTTTGATCATCTAAAATCGGTTGGTTTAACGTGGACTCACGAATTGTAACGCTGCGGTCACAGTGGTAACGAAATCGGTGGATTCAATCGACGATCGATGTAAGCCCATCTTTTCAGATCGGTACCCTACTATGAGAGAGGTCACACTGTAGCCGATCTCATCATCCGAACGCTTGGACATAGGACGACAATCGGCGAAATTATTCGGTCAAATCGACCGACGATCTCACACACGAAATATGGACTCTGCGAAACTGGTAAGTTTAATCCATGAAACAGTGAGTATGTGGCATCCTGAGGATAACAGGATCATAATCGGGATATAATTCGCAATCTATGGACTGAAATCGCAGATTTATTGGAAACCACAAACAAGGAAAATATTTATCTGAGATTTTAGGTGTAGATAATAATCTCAAAAAAATTGTTTTTCAAGTAATACTGACATATCTTAAGCTTCAAGTTACTGTAGTGGATATTTTTTGGGTTTTGGTAGGTGCACATTAGCTGACTACAAATTATTATTACTGCTTACTAGCGTTTTTAGACCAGTATGGTGATGATTCTGTTACTTGAAGTGGTTTGCAAATGTGTGTGTTTCCACTCGTCAGTGCTTTAGGTGCCCAGAGTATCTTACTCTAAACTTTATATTTGTCTTTCACACGTATGCTGAATGACAATCATTGGAAGTTCGTATTCAGCGGAACGTTTTGTGTTTGTAATCTTTCTTTTCAAAGACAACACTAATCATCTAGCGAATGTAGAAGCGAAGACTCATACTCGAAACACTTTCGAATAACGAAAGCGAATTTCGAGTACTTGTAGAAGTGTAATTCTAACTGTATTAAAAACTCACAGACTCACATTAAAGATGCAGTTCTGCCTTAAGTAAAACTAGAAGTGACACTTCGTTATTTGACGTCTGGCAATTAACATCTTTCCATTATTTTGGCCTGTACCATGTTCTGAAAAGTAAAAGTCCAGATATTGTGTGTGATATGTTGGACGCTGTTTACAGTTCCCTAATGACTAATTTAAAAGCTAATATCTTCACTCTTGCAACCCAAATACTAAGAAACTTTACATTTATTTTTAACGAATTTGTAGCTATGGTTTGTACAAGTGCACTAACACACATTGTAGTATAGTTGATTTCCTTTAATAAAAGCTACACTCAGAAACATCGTTACTTCCCTTCCCAAATCGATTGGGAAATTGTTTAAAGAGCACTGACGTTTCCAATACTAGAATCTGATTATCTTTATGTACTGCCAGTATTGAATTAATTTCCACCATTTTTAGAATAAATTAAACTGCTGTGAAGCCATACCTCTCATTTATTAAATAATATACCTCTCATTTATTAAATAATATTTGCTTACTCTCTCACAAATTTTATACATGCATCGTATAACAGAAACACAATCTACTTTCACCATGTAACTTAATCATTGTGTGTGTATAACCTCGTTACCAAAACCTTTAGAAAGCGAAGTCGAATATCCTACCACTGTAGTCTAATAAACCATAGTCGAAACAACGTTTGGAGAGATCCTTAATGTGGTGTGTTATTGAAACTACATATTTTTCGTAATACACACGTATTACTATAAAAACATAAAGTACGGCATGCTAGATTCAAACGTGCCAGTCCCTTGTGACGCTAATCAGTGGTGTGAGATGGAAAGTGGTGTCACATAGTTGAACAGTTTTTAACTTTTGTATCATGGCGTTTTTCCTTTCTTCTCACACATTCGTAAAACTTACCTGGTAATGCTAGTAACTGATGACAGATTTTACGGTGCTCGTCACGTTCTTTTTGAGAGATGTATAGCTTATTTACATGCATTAGGCATCTTTTTAATAGCAAACGCCGTATTGTAGCACCTGTTTTCAAACACAGGTATCGTGGTATCCATCCCATCCTTGGAGGTTAAAATGTAACCTAGTTTATAGATATAATAGGTTCTATCCTAACCTAAGCTCCTCGACCCCGCCAACAACTGAAGAAGGAGATCGGACGCACTGATACCAAGTGTCGGCCGATGTTATCGGGCGACATCTGGCTACAGCGTCTGATGATTGTGTTAGTGCCACGGTGAACGCGGCCTAATGTGTTCGTTAGCTCCGACAGCGACAGCGTGATCGTTGAGTGACATCACAGACGCAGGCAGCAAGCAGGGAAGCTGAGACAAAGAACAGCGGGTGGCAATGTGACTCTACACTACGCCAGACCAGGAACATGCAGGAATTTAAAAATCTCAGACAAACTACACCAAACATTGACATGATAACCCCAAGTGGCAAAACTGGGAACCCTGAGATCTGAACTCGAAATCTAGCGGCGAAACTCCAAACTAATACAGCAGCGGTGTCACCTGACAGTAGATCTGCGAGCCACTAGCGACGACGGCTTCAACGAATGGCTGACAGCTGAACTATGACTACTGGACTTCAACGACGCCAACATGCCAAATGTCTCTGAGCATTATGGGACTTAACTTCTGAGGTCATCACCCCCTAGAACTTAGAGCTACTTAAACCTAACTAACCGAAGGACATCACGCACATCCATGGCCGAGGCAGGATTCGAACCTGCGACCGTAGCGGTCGCGCGGTTCCAGACTGAAGCGCCTAGAACTGCTCGGCCACCACGGCCGGCCCAACATGCCAAGTGATCAAGCAGGCTGTCTGCGTGACACCGCCAGCCAAAGCACAAACATACCCATAAAGGCTCACCCATATCAAATGTCAAAATCGTGACTTGTGCCGGAGTCAGTGGAAGAGTGAAGATGATCTGCTGGCGCTGTAGTAACCTGTATTACGCAATGTTCAATGCATATAAATGATTTAAAATGGTGTTTCAGATTAATGCAGAGGACTATAAACAATGTTTTCAATATTTTTATAAATTTTGCTCTGAAGTATTGTATACATAAGGATAGACTTGAAAGATCAAAAGAAACTTCTGTCCACAGATACAGTACAGGAAAGCCAAAGGTGGAACAGGAGAAAGAGATGGTCAAACCCCTGAAAGAACTAGCAGTTGAGGAAACTGAACTAGTTGTAAATTAGAGGGAAGAAATAGTGACACACAAGCACAACAACGACCAGATACTCAAGCTAGACATCAAGCATTTGCAAGGAGATGTACAAGAACAGCAGAATAAAACTGAAGACACCCACAGAAAATTTAATAATAGAACTCTGACTGCGAATAGTAATACTAGGTACCGTTTGGTTAATACAGAGCAGAAGTATAAACCTAAAAGAGAATTGTACCCAATGATGTTTACAAAATGGTTAAAAGGAATTTTCGCCGTGCATCTTAAAAATGCAGGCAAAGTCCAATTGGAAGCACACAGGACGGAAGTTATAAAGAAACTGGAGGATAATAATTACTATCAATGTAAAGGAGATTTCCTGAAGAAACGCTGATCCAAGAATTATCAAGCTGCAACGTCAGAAAATTTACTACACTGCAAATCTCCTTAACACATGGAGAAGTAACGCGGATGACAGAATAGCATTGGAGCAAACGTATTAGCCAGCAACTCTTTGGCTGGTACACCAATTGGCGACTGGTACACTCCCAGCTGGATAAGACTTTACTTCCTGTTTCTAGTTTCACTCATATCAAACTTTCCTATCCCTTGAACAGATATTGCAGCCGCTAAGAACAGGTCCAATCCGTGATTGACGGAAGTTGTGGCTCTATTGGACCTTCTTCTGGTGAAGGGTCAAATTGATTGACAGCAAGCTGCCATCTTCTGCCTGCCGGCTGGACACCTGAGTGCGATTTCCCAGGCTCTAGATGTACCGCCTTCCTGGCTACATGCTGTGTGAGTTGAGGGAGACCTGGGCTTCCCCCTTCACGACAACCGATATCTGGAAGATGCTGTGAGTACAGGTCTAAGTGCATGTCCCACTTAGAGAGTGCTGACGCCCGTCGTTTTCACAGAGACGATTCTACAGGCCGCCTCGCTGCCACCCTACCACCGCAACACACGCCATGTCACTGTCAGGTAGTGTGCCTGGAGTGGTGTCTCTAATATTCTTCGCCGATGCCTGAGCGCAGCAGCCTGACACGTGACTTTGTAGCAATTGCGTTAATAAAACGTCAATACAGATACTGCTATTTCACTGACGCCTTTAGGTGCAAGACTGAAACACTCACCAGCCCTCAGAGCTAGGCCTCCAACACTTGCACCTTCACCCCACTTGTCCAACCTACATGCATACTGATCTCCTGATCCAATGGCTAATAGTCACGGTATTTACTGGTGGACAGCGGCTTAATTGTTTTTCATTACGTTACAATGAATTTTTTTCTTTCGGTAGCCTGTGGGAGCTGTTGAATAATAGTAGTGGTACGGACAGCTAAAGGCCAGCTGGAAGGACAAGCTGGGTTGCAGTGAGCTGAAATAATAGTGGTGGTACAGACAGCTAATATCTGTATTACCACTATTATTTCAGCTCACTGCAGGTACCACACGTGAAATGGTAGAGAAGAGTCACCAAAAACTTAATAACCACTACATTCTAATCTCTACCAAACTACTGAAATGAAGTATGAGAAGTAAAACATAATTCCGTTACGTCAAGTACACAACGAATTGCTAGTTCCTTACTTTCCATTAAATCAGTCAAAAATTTAGATGCTAAGTTAGTGCTCTAAACACATCTTACATAACTACACACAATTATACCTAATGAATCAGTCCAGAAATAAATTTTAGAAAAAATAGCTACTTTACTTTGCCACAGGTTACATATTGTGGTTATACAGTTATTATTATTGCCACTAGTACACGTACAATTTTTTTCTTATTGACTCAACATATGATTCTAAATTTGAAGTTTTAGTATTCATTGTTTATCAAAAAGTGCCCAAAGTTTTCCTCTGAATTGGAATAAAAATATATACTCATCATCAGCATTTCTTGAACTGCACTTTCTATCAACATAATCGTTTAGCTCCTCACTTACAAATAAACATATATAGATACAAATAGGGCAACTTGTATGAAAATATATGGCATCACTCAAATATTAGCTCTCAAAATACTTAATGCTCTGAATACCTTCCAAGTCACATTAACTCCCATTGTATCTTCCTCTTTCCACTCAGTATCATCCATCCTTCAAATGCATACTGCTTCAACATATATTATCCTCCTTATTCATTTCAACAAATTTTTTCCACACATCATCGAACTCATTATATGATTTATACTTCATATTACTCATCTAAACAAGTAATTCCTCATCTATATATCATCTTACATGTTCTGGTATTTAAAACTTTATTGTCTTTTATGTAACTAACTCCTTAAAGTTTTCTTGTTCCTTCATAACTCACAGAACCTATATAAAGATCATATAGAAGTCTTTAATGGTACTAATCAGCATCACTCAAAATTTAGACAGATGTTTCCTTTCAAATCTGGCACTCATCTCTATTCTTTTGACAATATCAGTTCTGCAGGTGAACCATAATGCGTTGCTTGCAATCTGTTTGAGGACTTCAGCTACGAGGGTACAGCCGGTCAGTAATCAGCGAGACCGTAATTTTATCAAGGTTAATGACATAGATGGAATACCCAGACAAGGGGGACGAGATGTCTTAAACAGGTAAAGCGAGACCACGTCATTGTAGCAAATTAGGGGCCGTTTGCCCACGTTTAAGCATTTGTTTCAGTGTGGCCCCGTCTGCATCGGGATGTCTCATTTATGGACTGTTTTCCCTGCATGTGCATTTCTCATCAGTATTAGAATGCCTTGGAGCTGCGGAGCTTGGATGATGTATGTTATTAGTCAGTGTTGTAGAGTTTGCAGAACGATGTTCTGTGTGCTGTCACACTACACCATTTGTGCTCCTTGTTATGTCTGTGTTCGCTATGAGGCATTGAGTTCTGTGTGTTGTCCTACCTTCACAATGTTGGCAATCTTTGCATGCTCTAGATTATGATTGCGATATATGGTCTTATTCGAGCTTGGTTATTTTACCGCCAGTGTCGAGAAATAGCTTCGAAAGTTTATTAGTGCACCTGGGAATAGGGTTTCAGTATAGCAATCATTCCTTCAAAAATTTCACTTAACAACTCACAAGAGTGGGTATTACTGGTCATTACCACACCATTACTTAAAATCCAATGTTAAACTCTAAGTATTATAATCTGATAACAAGTATTACCACAAGTAAGTCTATCTCTTATTTTTTACATACGAATTCAAGCCATTATATAGTGACGTCATGTTTCCTTGTAAACCAAAACTTTTTGACTACTCTTGTATCGGATGCTCTTCAGCATCCTTGACTTGACAAACATATCACGCTTTTGGCTGCGTTTTGTAGATCTGCAAAGTAAGCCCTCATGTCTTGTGAACTGCGGCTGCAACCTGAATTCCTGCAGTCTGCATCGGCTGAGTGTTCTCTCTGCCAGTAAATCATACTTTCTCCAAGCATTTGCAATACTGCAACCTTGCAGATCGGAGTATCTGTATCTGTGAGCAACTGTGTAATCGAGCATAACTAGTTAATCAGCTAGAGGGCTCTTTCAAGTCCAGTAGCCACTTTAAGAAAGCATGTTCCATTAATTTTATGAATTTCTGCCTATAGAGGTAACATGTAAGACACATTTACATTCAGACAGCCTGGGAGAGGGCACTCAGGTTCGTAGCAGCAAACAGAAGATGACAGGTTGGTGTTAATCGGTTTGGTCCTTCACCTGAGGAATGTCCTTTGGATCCACACTTCCTGTCAATCACGGATGTAACCCGTTGGTAGCGGCACGTGGTTCGATGAAGTCCAACCACAGCTGGTAGGCTGCAGTCCTATAGTAGAAGTCTTCAGGCAGCAAGCAACACAGTTAACCCGTAATAGGCGAGAATTTTATTCCGTCGGGGACAGTCTGAGACGATCTTGGTTCTTTTACGGTCTGGGTCGAACAATAGCAACGAAAATTTGTTGGTGCACCTAAAACAAGGTTGCTGAAGTACAGTGCACCTATAAAGAAACGTCACAGGCAGCTCTGAAACAGCTGAGTGTTAACAACAGAAATCCAGAAATTCTTGTCGCTGCCTGACAGTATTAACTTGTTGACGTGCCGGTCTCCTAGGCTAGATTTATAGAACAGTTACAGAACATATTAAAATATCGGTCCGATTCATAGACGGCCTGTTCGAGAGATAATGTGTTAAATAACCAGACGAAACACGAATGCAAATCCGGTACTGGCACTGATTCAATGACACCTGTTTGTTTAATTTGCAGTAGTCCACTACTGGCTGGTGCGCAGCACTGAATTTAGGAACCAAAAACATAGGAGTCGCATTCGGGGATTTAGATGACTAGATTACAAACTAGTTTTAATCTTTTTCATGTGTTCCCTGAATTACTTCTTCCTTGGTGGTGACAATGTGTAGCGTGTTTTCTTGACCAGAACCTGATCCGTTCATTCTATCAGAAACTGTGGTAACCATCAATTCGTCTTTTAACACATCCAGAAATTCCGCAAACACAGCCTTGATCTTACCTTTCAGAAATTCATATCCATTTGTATATAAATTCTGTTAAAATTATATATCGCCACCATTGGCGTCTTGCTCCACGTAAAAATAGAGATTATCTGCTTGAATTGCTGTGATGATAGCTGAAGATCACAAGTTAATTTAAAATTTGAAGTCACAATCCGTCTATGATGAAAGAAAAACGTCCACTTGTTGGATTTGGATAGTAACCTTGATTGAATTTGGAATCAAAACTTTCTGCATGTTGGTCAGTATATTCCATTAATTGTCTTTTAACACGTTGGCCTATATCACCTAGTAGTTTTGCGTTTGTCTTATATTATAATGTTGAGATGTTTTATATCACAAAACCTTCTTTCCTTTTTCTTCTTTCTGTCAGGTTACTAATATTTTACGTGACCCTTTATCCAATTAATAGCCTTCCTTTTTGAATTTGGGTCGGATTTAGTGTCCAGAGCTGGCGTGATGGTTTTGGGCGTTGTTGTGTTTATTGCGGCTAATATTTTCCGGATGTTGTCCCATCTTCCTTTGACGAGATTGCAGACGAATCTCTGCGCCTTACTATTAGATCGAAGGTAATCCATTTCATATAGCTTTGAACTGGTTGAGATTTTTCTTCTAACAATTGGATACCACAAAATTCTGAACTGGGTTGGAAGCCCCAGTTAAGTATCTCCTCGCAAACTGATTGTCAAACACAATTCATATATTTCTGTGTGACAGTGTTTCCTCGATTGCCTTCCATTACCTGGCCATGAACGTCTCTCACCTTCAGTACGTCCTTTCTGGGATTGTAGTATGTATGTAAGTGTATATGATAAATAAACTGTTTGAGGTGCTTCCTTCCATTTGGGATGTAGTATACATTTATTAATAGTACAGGCATCTGGGAGGTATTTCTCTTACGAGATAGGCTGTGAGGCTGCTGGTATGTGGGTTCACATCTCACAGGCGGAGAGGTTCTGAAAATTAAAAATGTAGAGACTTTTCGTTATTTTATATGTTTCGCTCGACCAATGCGAGCACTTTCATAATTGTGGAAATACGGTGTGTTGCACCACTATACAAGAAGATAAATTCACAGATTCAACTTACAACATTATACGAGGGCAGTTCAATAAGTAATGCAACACATTTTTTTTCTCGGCCAATTTTGGTTGAAAAAACGGAAATTTCTTGTGGAATATTTTCAAACATTCCCGCTTCGTCTCGTATAGTTTCATTGACTTCTGACAGGTGGCAGCGCTGTACGGAGCTGTTAAAATGGCGTCGCCCGCATCTCGTGGTCGTGCGGTAGCGTTCTCGCTTCCCACGCCCGGGTTCCCGGGTTCGATTCCCGGCGGGGTCAGGGATTTTCTCTGCCTCGTGATGGCTGGGTGTTGTGTGCTGTCCTTAGGTTAGTTAGGTTTAAGTAGTTCTAAGTTCTAGGGGACTGATGACCATAGCTGTTAAGTCCCATAGTGCTCAGAGCCATTTAAAATGGCGTCTGTAACGGATGTGCGTTGCAAACAACGGGCAATGATCGAGTTTCTTTTGGCGGAAAACCAGGGCATCTCAGATATTCATAGGCGCTTGCAGAATGTCTACGGTGATCTGGCAGTGGACAAAAGCACGGTGAGTCGTTGGGCAAAGCGTGTGTCATCATCGCCGCAAGGTCAAGCAAGACTGTCTGATCTCCCGCGTGCGGGCCGGCCGTGCACAGCTGTGACTCCCGCAATGGCGGAGCGTGCGAACACACTCGTTCGAGATGATCGACGGATCACCATCAAACAACTCAGTGCTCAACTTGACATCTCTGTTGGTAGTGCTGTCACAATTGTTCACCAGTTGGGATATTCAAAGGTTTGTTCCCGCTGGGTCCTTCGTTGTCTAACCGAACACCATAAAGAGCAAAGGAGAACCATCTGTGCGGAATTGCTTGCTCGTCATGTGGCTGAGGGTGACAATTTCTTGTCAAAGATTGTTACAGGCGATGAAACATGGGTTCATCACTTCGAACCTGAAACAAAACGGCAATCAATGGAGTGGCGCCACACCCACTCCCCTACCAAGAAAAAGTTTAAAGCCATACCCTCAGCCGCTAAAGTCAGGGTTACAGTCTTCTGAGACGCTGAAGGGGTTATTCTGTTCGATGTCCTTCCCCATGGTCAAACGATCAACTCTGACGTGTATTGTGCTACTCTTCAGAAATTGAAGAAACGACTTCAGCGTGTTCGTAGGCACAAAAATCTGAACGAACTTCTCCTTCTTCATGACAACGCAAGACCTCACACAAGTCTTCGCACCCGAGAGGAGTTCACAAAACTTCAGTGGACTGTTCTTCCTCATGCACCCTACAGCCCCGATCTCGCACCGTCGGATTTCCATATGTTTGGCCCAATGAAGGACGCAATCCGTGGGAGGCACTACGCGGATAATGAAGAAGTTCTTGATGCAGTACGACGTTGGCTCCGACATCGACCAGTGGAATGGTACCGTGCAGGCATACAGGCCCTCATTTCAAGGTGGCGTAAGGCCGTAGCATTGAATGGAGATTACGTTGAAAAATAGTGTTGTGTATCTAAAAGATTGGGGAATAACCTGGTGTATTTCAATGCTGAATAAAACAACCCCTGTTTCAGAAAAAAAATGTGTTGCATTACTTATTGAACTGCCCTCGTAACTTAGAATACATAGCGGAAGGCACACGTTACAAATATCGGGCTGTGCTTAGCGTCCGCCGTCATGTATAAAATCAATAATTTGGTTGCAGCTTTTCATTTATGAACGGGAATTTCCCGTGAGCTTGTGTTATGTTATGACCGTAAACAAAGCACATGGCCAGAAGCTGCGTATTGTGGGCTTTTTTGCACCGCTAGATGTACGTGGCTGTCTCTCACATTGGTAAAGCAGACAAAGTCTTCGTTTATGTCCTCTATCATACTACTTCAAACGTTCTATACAAAGAACCGTTAAAAGTCGAAAATAAATTCCATGTGTATAAAGTTTCGGGCACAGCTATAAATCAATGCTCGGACAATGATAGTAATAAATGTAACCTGATGCACACCTAAGCTTGTTGTTCTCACTCTGATGTCGTTATCTTTGTGTACAGTGGCCATACTCAATTACCACTTATATTAAGAATTCTGAGCAAAGAAATAACTGCCCCGAAAATAAGTCCAGCAGTCCATACACCCCGCAATAAGTGCGGAAAAAAGCACGGCAAAGACAGGGATTGCCCTACTTATCCAATATTATTGAAATGACAAACTGACAGGACAAATTATGGATGAGCATAATAGCTCAGTACTTCAACCTAAGAATAAACTGGCACATAGTGAAAATGCTCCCCACAAACTTATAAGGCGTAAAACCTCTTCTAAGCGATTAAGAGATAAACTGCGTGCTGTGAAACTGAAATCGTCCGTGCCCTTGCTTAGCGAAAGACAGGTCTTCGATGTTGCCATTCAGACAGACAACTAGCCTGAAATATCGTCCTCTTTTGTCCACGGAAAGAAGTGTTAGATGCTAACACCCTAAGTGATAGCTGTGTTACACCCCATAAGCATAAAGTACCTGTAGACCCTCGACAGTTGTACGACATCCGTGAGACTATGCTCGGGCTGTCTACACCAGAGGAATTGTTTACTTTACATACAGCCTTGAGACAGATTGTGGTTGCAGGACATAGCACAGGAAATTTAATTACATTCCTTATTCGTAAATTAGTAATGATCATACTGAATTAATAAAAAAAGTATCCAAAAGAAGAAAAGAGGAATTTGATGTACAATACTTACACAAGCAATCCGCAATCAGACATGGACGAGTCGCCTTTGATCGCACAAAATCATGGCCACAGTGTTAGTTTCATATCCATCATCTGTCATTCATTCCTTACGAACAGCGCGGTTGGAATGTAGTGCGCAATGCAACAGTGCTACATGAATCACGGAACATGTCGGCAGATCAGAAATTCTTTGTGTGCAGGAAACACATTCAGTACAAGGAAGAATCCTTACAAGAGCCTACAAGCGCGAAAGTCATAACTGTAGGGAGATGCCAAAGGCCGGCGGTAATAGTAAGCAACAAGAGACTGGAAGACACGAAAATCGGTCAGATGTGTTACGGGCACGCCTTAGTCGTCGAAGTTATTACTGCAGATACGAGACGGTGTACTGTCAGTACATACTTTCAGTGCAACAAGTGACATTACGTTTGTCACACTCTTATGGTAAACTTGTTGTAGGCCGGTCGCAGTGGCCGAGCGGTTCTAGGCGCTTCAGTCCAGAACCGCGCGACTGCTACGGTTGCAGGTTCGAATCCTGCCTCGGGCATGGATGTGTGTGATGTCCTTAGGTTAGTTAGGTTTAAGTAGTTCTAAGTTCAAGGGGACTGATGACCTTAGATGTTAAGTCGCATCGTGCTCAGAGCCATTTGAGCCAAACTTGTTTTAATTAGAATCGACGTTAATGCTAAATCTGTCCTGTGACACAGTGAAATACCAGATGACTGAGATCGTGAACTGGAAGAAGCGGCTCTGGAGCTGCAGTTGTGTATGTGTTGTCTTCCTGGTAACCTTCATATCTTCCAAAGCAGGGCGGGAACGAGCTCCTATATAAGCGTTGCACTTACAAGCGCGTCGTCCAAACTCAATTGGTCGATGCCCGGCCTGTAGTACTGGAAGAGGTGGCAAAGGTGTGTTCCAAATTACACGTCCTGCGTACCCCCGATTGCCTACAAATTTAACCATGTGATACACGTACAATAAGTAAAATATCATTATTTCTAATTATTCGCGGTTTATTGGTTAGTACTGCACGAGGTACAACTAGAGTACTCTGTGTCATGTAAATGACAGTAATTAGCTGAGTGTAGCTGTGAAAGTAGACGTTGACATGAAGCATGTACTGTAAGGAACAAACTACGGATCCCTCTGAGGCAACCTGTGCCTGCATGTCCGTGAATTGACATCTACTGTGTCGTCAGAAAATATTATTTAGAACCACCATTTTCTGTTGCACGGATTTCCAACTAAGTTGAGAATACTGCTGTAGCATTTGGATGGTGCAGCATTCAGACACTACCGTATTAATACATTTTAGTTAAAAATTGAGTAGACTGAGAAGTGCTGCAATGAGGAGTTTCTCTGCAGAATCGGCGAGGTGTGGAAAACACTGACAAGAGTAAGGGACAGGATAGATTGAGAATGACATACTGCATCCTAGATAACAGAATGCAGCATGTCATTCTCAATGGAGAGAAGTCTTCCGAAGTAAGAGTGATTTCGGGAGTGCCGCAGGGGAGTGTCGTAGGACCGTTGCTATTCACAATATACATAAATGACCTTGTGGATAACATCGGAAGTTCACTGTGGCTTTTTGCGGATGATTCTGTGGTATATCGAGAGGTTGTAACAATGGAAAATTGTACCGAAATGCAGGAGGATCTGCAACGAATTGACGCAGGGTGCAGGGAATGGCAATTGAATCTCAATGCAGACAAGTATAATGTGCTGCGAATACATAGAAAGAAAGATCCTTTATCATTTAGCTATAATATAGCAGGCCAACAACTGGAAGCAGTTAATTCCACAAATTATCTGGGAGTAGGCATTAGGAGTGATTTAAAATGGAATGATCATATAAAGTTGATCGTCGGTAAAGCAGATGCCAGACTGAGATTCATTGGAAGAATCCTAAGGAAATGCAATCCGAAAACAAAGGAAGTAGGTTACAGTACACTTGTTCGCCCACTGCTTGAATATTGCTCACCAGAGTGGGATCCGTGCAGATAGGGTTGATAGAAGAGACAGAGAAGATCCAATGGAGAGCAGCGCGCTTCGTTACAGGATCATTTAGTAATCGCGAAAGCGTTACGGAGATGATAGATTAACTCCAGTGGAAGACTCTGCAGGAGAGACGCTCAGTAGCTCGGTACGGGCTTTTGTTGATGTTTCGAGAACATACCTTCACCGAGGAGTCAAGCAGTATATTGCTCCCTCCTACGTATATCTCGCGAAGAGACCATGAGGATAAAATCAGAGAGATTAGAGCCCACACAGAGGCATACCGGCAATCCTTCTTTCCACGAACAATACGAGACTGGAATAGAAGGGAGAACCGATAGAGGTACTCAAAGTACCCTCCGCCACACACCGTCTGGTAGCTTGCGGAGTATGAATGTAGATGCTGATGTCGATAGTAGGACATCTGATAATACACCATGGAATAACTTCCATGATACTAGAGGGAGTTCTAAAAAGTAAAAACTGTAGGGGAAGACAGGGATTGGAATACATGTAGCAAATACCGGGTGATCAAACAGTCAGTATAAATTTGAAAACTGAATAAATCACAGAATAATGTAGATAGAGAGGTACAAATTGACACATATGCTTGGAATGACATGGGGTTTTATTAGAACCAAAAAAATACAAACGTTAAAAAATGTCCGACAGATGGCGCTTCATCTGATCAGAATAGCAATAATTAGCATAACAAAGTAAGACAAAGCAAAGATGATGTTCTCTACAGGAAATGCTCAATATGTCCACCATCATTCCTCAACAATAGCTGTAGTCAAGGAATAATGTTGTGAACACCACCGTAAAGCATGTCCGGAGTTATGGTGAGGCATTGGCGTCGGATGTTGTCTTTCAGCATCCCGACAGATGTCGGTCGATCACGATACACTTGCGACTTCAGGTAACCCCAAAGCCAATAATCGCACGGACTGAGGTCTGGGGACTTGGGAGGCCATGCATGACGAAAGTGGCGTCTGAGCACACGATCATCACCAAACGACGCGCGCAAGAGATCTTTCACGCGTCTAGCAATAGTTTTTTTTCGGTTCTAATAAAACCCCATGTCATTCCAAGCATGTGTGTCAATTTTTACCTCTCTATCTACATTATTCCTTGGTTTATTAAGTTTTCAAATTTATACTGACTTTTTGATCACCCGGTAGTTGAAAACGTAAGTTGCAAGTGCTGCTGTGCGATGAAGAGGTTGGCACAGAAGAGAAATTCGTGGCGAACTGTATAAAAACAGTCAGAAAAAAAGCAGCTCACTTGTGTCATTTCCGTCTTCGCGTATAAATTAAATATGGACATTCAGGAGACAGTTTGGCAGTAGTAAGAGTAGAAGTCCGAGATCGTGGAAGGCGAGCAAGTATTCTCGATTTATATGCTCGGTACGCTCAGGTATTACGGGTTTCTCATTAGGCGAGCCGCTTCCTTCGATAGCAAAGCGTACACACGAGAGCCAGCAGTGATCGTTCGTTCTCGCGGCCCCTGCGCCGGTTCCCGCGTAGCGAGAGAACGCTTTGTTCCCGCACTTCTCGAGCAATCTCGTTATTTTTCAAGCACGGGTAGCAAAGCGAAGAGGAGTAATGAGCGTAATTAACTCCCGCTGTCACCGGCAGAGCGGCCGAGACGCGCGCCCGGATCCGGAATTAGCGCGCGCGCTCTCGCCGGGCACCTGCATGGGCCGGATTAATGAAGACAGAGTCCAGTCCGCCGCGGCGCGCGTGACGTACGGCCTCGCGCCAGACAGATGAACGGCGCCGACCCGCCACCGCTCTGTCACCGCCGACGCCGCGCAACCCGCGCAGGCGCCGCGCCGAGCCGCGGTATATGCTGCGCTCTGATTTCCTCATTTATAACCGGCCCCACAAGAAAGTCACGGCACCACGGAGGACCCGTCAGGAAAAGACCGGCAATAATGATCATCATCAACTTCTCACGCTCTGAGTTAGCCTACCAGCATAATCCCGTTCCTAAAGTGACTCCAATCCTTGTGTTCCCTACTTACGCCTCTTTTCCTACTGCGTTGAGAGGTTATTTCCTTGCGTAGCCATCCACCTGAGTTCTTCGTACATGCTGTAAGAGCTTCCTAACCTTTTTGTTATTTGTGGTTGATCAATAAAAGTCACCGACTGTTCTACCAGAACCAGTCTCATTTCCGTGGATCGTATCTGTAAACGACAATGGCCGTGTGCCTTAACAAAAGTTGGCACCGTTAGAGATCTTGTTTCAAAACGTATATTATAAACGAAAGAAAAGCATGAACGAAGCACGATTCTGTATAACTGAATTTCATTAAAATCTGAGATTATTCTGTGAATATTCAGTTATGCCTATCCCAAGACTCTCTCTCTCTCTCTCTCTCTCTCTCTCTCTCTCTCTCTCTCTCTCTCTGTCGCTCACACACACACACACACACACACACACACACACACACACACACACACACACATATTCAGCTGCCCCTAACGGTTCCCTTTCGTCAACCCGCACTACGTCTGTATCGGGAACGTTAACAAGGCAGGCTACAGCCACTCAATCGACATACACTACTGGCCATTAAAATTGCTACACCAAGAAGAAATGGAGATGATGAACGGGTATTCATTGGACAAATAACGGGTGATCAAAAAGTCAGTATAAACTTAAAAACTTAATAAACCACGGAATAATATAGATAGAGAGGTAAAAATTGATACACATGCTCGGAATGACATGGGGTTTTATTAGAACCGAAAAAAAACAAAGTTCACAAAATGTCCGACAGATGCTCGTCGTTTGGGTGATGATCGTGTGCTCAGCCGCCACTTTCATCATGCTTGGCCTTCCAGGTCCGACCAACACCTCTAGGGATGCTGAAAGACAACATCCGACGCCTCACCACAACTCCGGACATGCTTTACAATGGTGTTCACAACAATATTCCTCAACTACACCTATTGTTGAGGAATGATGGTGGACATATTGAGCATTTCCTGTAGAGAACATCATCTTTGCTTTGTCTTACTTTGTTATGCTAATTATTGCTATTCTGATCAGATGAAGCGCCATCTGTCGGACACTTTTTGAACTTTTGTATTTTTTTGGTTCCAATAAAACCCCATGTCCTTCCAAGCATGTGTGTCAATTTGTACCTCTCCATCTACATTATCCCGTGGTTTATTCAGTTTTCAAATTTATACTGACTTTTTGATCACCCTGGGCATTGAGTCAAACAGAGCTTGGATGGCGTTAGAGGTACAGCTGCCCATCCAGCGTCAACACGATACCACAGTTCATCAAGAGTAGTGACTGGCGTATTGTGACGAGCCAGTTACTCGGCCACCATTGACCAGACGTTTTCAGTTGGTATACTAGAACTGACGTGATTACATTTTCACGCAATTTGGGTGCATAGATCCCGAGAAATCAGTACGCAGAACTACCACCTCTGGCCGTAATAACGGTCTTGATACGCCTGGGCATTGAGTCAAACAGAGCTTGGATGGCGTTACAGGTACAGCTGCCCATGCAGCTTCAACACGATACCACAGTTCATCAAGAGTAGTGACTGGCGTATTGTGACGAGCCAGTTACTCGGCCACCATCGACCAGACGCTTCCAGTTGGTGAGAGATCTGGATAATGTGCTGGCCAGGGCAGCAGTCGAACACATTGTGTATCCAGAAAGGCCCGTACAGGACCTGCAACGTGCTGTCGTGCGTTATCCTGCTGAAATGTAGGGTTTCGCAGGGATCGAATGAAGGGTAGAGCCACGGGTCGTAACACATCTGAAATGTAACGTCCATTGTTCATGGTGCCGTCAATACGAACAAGAGGTGACCGAGACGAGTAACCAATGGCACCCCATACCATCACGCAGAGTGATACGCTAATATGGCGATGACGAATACACGCTTCCAATGTGCGTTCACCGCGATGTCGCCAAACACGGATGCGACCATCATGATGCTGTAAACAGGACCCGAATTCATCCGAAAAAATGACGTTTTGCCATTCGTGCACCCAGGTTCGTCGTTGAGTACACCATCGCAGACGCTCCTGTCTGTGATGCAGCGTCAAGGGTAACCGCAGCCATGGTCTCCGAGCTGATAGTCCATGCTGCTGCAAACGTCGTCGAACTGTTCGTGCAGACGGTTGTTGTCTTGCAAACGTCCTCATCTGTTGACTCAGGGATCGAGACGCGGCTGCACGATCCGTTACAGCCATGCATGTCATTTCGACTGCTAGTGATACGAGGCCATTGGGATCCAGCAGAGCGTCCTTATTGCCCTCCTGAATCCACCGATTCCATATTCTTCTAACAGTCATTGAATCTCGACCAACGCGAGCAGCAATTTCGCGTTACGCTAAACCGCAATCGCGATAGGCTATAATCCGACCTATATCAAGGTCGGAAACGTGATGGCACGCATTTCTCTTCCTTACACGAGGCATCACAACAACGTTTGAGCAGGCAACGCCGGTCAACTGCTGTTTGTGTATGAGAAATCGGTTGGAAACTTTACTCATTTCAGCACGTTGATGGTGTCGCCGCCGGCGCCAACCTTGTGTGAATGCTCTGAAAAGCTAATCATTTGCATATCATAGCATCTTCTTCCTGCCGGTTAAATTTCGCGTCTGTAGCACATCATCTTCGTGCTGTAGTAATTTGAATTGCCAGTAGTGTACGTTGCCCATCAGAAGTTTGGCGAGTGTTAGCAAACGGAATCATACTGTAGAAGGTGTAAGGATTGGGCTTGAGGCACGCGGCATTTTTGGACCAAGATATACCTTACTCCTGCCCTACTTACCCAGGAGTCTCCAATTTCATTTTATGTAATTAGCGGTTTAGTCATACATGTTTTGGGTGTCGCATTTACAATACTTCATCTTTCATTGATGGTTCAGAGTGTGTATACCGGAAAATTGCTACTTCCACGTTTCCTATTTTGATATCTCCTGTTAATTTCATTGTTGCCGATGTTGAAACACACTTTAGAAGACAACGTTTCTGAATCATTTACGAAATATTAAGTACCATAATCGGCCGCTGTGGCCGAGTGCTTCTAGGGGCTTCAGTCCGGAACCGCAGGCCTGCTACGGTCGCAGGTTCGAATCCTGCGTCGGGCATGGATGTGTGTGATGTCCATAGGTTAGTTAAGTTTAAGTCGTTCTAAGTCTTGGGGACTGTTGACCTCAGATGCTAAGTCCCATAGTGCTTAGAGCTATTTAAACCATTTAAGTACCATAAATGGAATAAATTCACAGGGAAATCGAACTGGAGACATTTTTGTAACTGTTGCAGTAGTGTATCTTGGCCCAGAAATACCTTGGAACCCGTGACCAACCCCCACTTGTATTTTTTAAATTGTGATTCCGTTTGCTAACAGTCACTCAAAGCACTGAAAGGAAACCGATACTAACTACGTGGCGGACTTACATGATTTGCTTTATACAACCCACACTACGTGTGTATCAGGAACAGCATACAGACAGGCATCAGCCACGTTATCGATATAGGTTCCCTTTCCGAGCCTTAGGCGGTTATTGGCCAACGGAATCCTACTTTAAGGAATACATGTGAGGACTGCTCATGAGTTAGAAGATACTTTTGGATTTTGGGCCAGGCTACACTATACTTCCATCACAGTTATCCAGACGTCTCCAATATCTTCCATCAGTTGAGATATCAGATTAGTAGTACTCTCAAACTGAATTTAACGTGACTTTGGTTTCCAAATGTTATCAATCGTTAAACATTATGGTCAGTGTATTAAACACGTTAAAGAACCATTGAAACTCGAACTAGAGCTAATAATTTGCAACAGCTCAAATTTTTGCACACTTGAAGGCAGAAGTCATCGTGAGAGGTTCCGTGCCCTCTTTAGCATGTCACCTCTCATTTTCATCATTTTAATTAATGTTCTAGGTCATTGCACGGTGTTTAACAGACTGAATAAGGTTATTATGATGAGAGTATTTGTACTGAGAGCTCAAAATACTTTTCACTTGATTCCTATGCATGTTGGGTTACTTCCCTGGGTGGCCTGTGCGAGGCCAACGTCGGAAGACGCTGCACACTGCGTTTCCGGTTGGGGGTTCAAAAATGGTTCAAATGGCTCTGAGCACTATGGGACTCAACTGCTGAGGTCATTAGTCCCCTAGAACTTAGAACTAGTTAAACCTAACTAACCTAAGGACATCACACAGATCCATGCCCGAGGCAGGATTCGAACCTGCGACCGTAGCGGTCTCGCGGTTCCAGACTGCAGCGCCAGAACCGCGTGGCCACTTCGGCCGGCCCGGTTGGGGGCTTCACTTCCCCGAATTCTGAGTCGGTCGAGTTTCGCCTATTGCATGCAAGGCGAAACGACCTATGAGCTGTCTAAGTGTCACCGCAGTTAAAGTGTTTACCGTTCAGGCGCGTCCGGAATGAAGACTCCTGGCATCGACTGACTGCATTGTCCTCTTGATTCTGAGGCTACTTGAGGACAGTGCCCTGCTGAGTGCGACTGTCTGGCATCGGATAGCTTGTGGTCTAGGCATGTTGTTTCCGTAGCCAATCAAATGGTAAGTTCAGTGCTCTCAGCTGAATAGCAGAGGCATGATTGGTCAACTTAAACTGAGGCTAGTTGACGTCATATGGCCCTTCTCGAAATTGGAGGGAACGATCGCTATTGGCGCGAATGATGTTCTGAGACAGTGTGGGGCAATTTTGGAATCAGCATTGAATGCTGATTCGCGGTTTTCGGGGAGAGTAGGGAGTTGAGCAATGTTGGCTTTGCTCTTGCATTGCGTGGACGCGGGGATTCGGGATCTAATCTTCGTCGGAGTCGGACGGTCTTGCGACTTAGTCGCACCTTTTTTCGGCAGAACTTAGAATTCTCGAACAACCTTCGAGGCAAGGGGTTGAAACAGAGTTGCTGCACACCAGACGTCGGCGCGTACATCATCGGAAAGCTGTCTACCGACGACCTGCTACGATTTTCAGGATTGGTAAAGTATTTTGCGTATGCGACATTGTAGGACCTATCAGTTTTATACTGAAGTCCTCAGCAGCACTCGCGCTCTCCTTGCCACAAGTCCATCTTGCTTATTTCTCCATGCGATCCCATGTGAGCTCTCACTACTAATTGCAATACTGCAGTATAGTCGAGAGAGTAATATTTGATTGATTAGGACCTCCAGTCATTATCGTCAAGCTATTGCATCACAGAGAGTAGGAGCCCTTGTTCTCGAGTCAACTCTTATTCGCATAATAGTTCAGAATACCCTGTCCTTTAACCTACTGTTTGTGTCGATAATCATGTACCTTTATGTTCTGATGTATAATAAATCTCATTGTAATATTTAAGCCGCATATAATTTCGTAGATACATGCAGAATCCCATTCCCTGTTGTTTATTATGATGAAGTTCTTTTTTCCTTCTCTGAGTAGATTACGATTTTTATTAAATTATTGTGAGTGGGAAATCCTTATTTTGCCAACTAGCAGGGTGCACCATCATTCCCTTCGTTAGCATTCTGTGCATAATTAATTAGGTGGTAGGTAAGGAGGGGGTGGAGTGCACGTCTCGTTCTCATGCAAAATTCGTCAGAATTAAAGAGGTACAAACTCTTCTCCACCCAGGCACCTCGCAATCGTAATACAAACTTACACTTACATCAGTACGCCACAAGCCACTCGACGGTGTGTTGCGGGGGGTACAAAAAAAAAAAAAATGGTTCAAATGGCTCTGAGCACTATGGGACTTAACATCTCAAGTCATCAGTCCCCTAGAACTTAGAACTACTTAAACCTAACTAACATAAGGACATCACACACATCCATTCCCGAGGCAGGATTCGAACCTGCGACCGGTGCGGTCGCGCGGTTGAAGACTGAAGCGCCTAGAACCGCTCGGCCACCAGGGGCCGGCGCGGGGGGTACTTCTGGTACCACTAAGTGATCCCTCCTTTGTTGTTCTATTCGTGAATAGCGAAGGTGAAGGACGACTGTGATCAGCCTTTGTATTAGCTCTAATTTCTCGAATCTTTTCGTCGTGGTCATTTCGCGAAACGTATGTGGGAGGAAGTAATATTCCTTCCCAGAAATACTCAATTGAAATTTCAATAGTAAACGTCTCCTCGAGGCACAACGCCTTTCTCCTAGAGTCTGCCATTGGAGTTTGCTGAGCACCTCTGTAACACTCTTTCGCTGACTACACAGTGCCTTGACGGAACTCGCCTCTCTTCGTTGGATTCTCTCAGTCTCTTCTATCAGTCCTACTTGGTAAGTCTCCAAGACCGAAGAACAATTCAAATGAACCTGCTGAACATCCGAATTGTAAATCACTTCGTTGGTGACCGAATTACTTTTCGTTAAAGTTATTGCTATCAAACTGTCTGGCATCTGCTTTTTCGTCTTTTTGTGTGGTCGTTGCGTTTTACGGTATTTGCTGTTTGCAGCAATAGTGTACATTAAAGATTAAATCATGTGAGCTATTGATCTTCTCTCACACGTACCGACTGTAATCCACCTTCCCCAATGCAACTTCGCACCTCGTACTTAAAATCCACATTGTCGTTTCGCGACGACTGGGCTGTATGCAATAAACTCGCCCCCTTCTTGCGGCTTCTCAAAGAGTACTACCAACGGAAGAAAAAAATACACTACGAAGGTTACGTGTTACTGTACGCAACACGGTTACAGTAGGTTAATCATTTAGTTATGATTTAGGCTGCTATAAAAGAAACGAAGGGAAGATGGAAGATAAGAGTTGAACGTCTCGTCGACGACTTTTTATAATAGTTTATTACGTCACGATCGCTTAGATAGGAAAAAAATGTTCACATTACCCGTTTTGGCAAGTAGATGCCATCTTCTGATGTGCTTAAGCTACTAAAAGGCTTCGTACAGATAGATAAACAAATGTGGTTAGGCTCTTTGAACATCAAGAAGTGATTTAAGATTTCATTGAACGTACATCATACCGTTAGACAATAAAAGACTGAAATTAGGATATCGTTCTGCGTTGTTATGTAGTGATACAGGAGAGAGTAGGAGGCAGGCAAGAGGGGAGGGGGAGAAACGTAGGCGCACCGGGAGGATTACAGCGTACTCTACAACTACTTATGTTTTCTGTGGGTAATCATGTAAAACTGGTAATTAAAAAAATGCTAAGACCGCAAATTATTAATGTTACAAAACATTCAAACTTCATAAAAGATAATATTTTATAAAGTGAAATGAAGAATTAAATACTTATGCACACGTTACTGACTGTCAGGTCGTAAAATCATTCGCAGTGTATAGACTTTTTACGCCTAATCTAATATTCAAAGCAAATTTTCTAAAAATATATTGTACAAAAGCAAGTGCTCATATTAAACCATACTTTTTTGTGTCATCACTCTTCTGATTTGATGTGACACAACGTGTATTCTTCTCCTGCGGTCACCTGTACTTCTCTAAGTAACACTTGCACTCTAGGTCCTCAGCTGTTTTTCGACTATATTCCAATCTCCTCTTCCTCTACAGTTTTTACCCTCTACAGCTCCCTCTGGGACCGTGGAAGGTATTCCATGATGTTTTAACACATGTCCTATCGTCGTGTCGCTTCATCCTGTCAGCGTTTTCCATATGTTTGGTTTGTTGCCGATCCTGCAGAGAACCTCCTCATTCCGTACCTTACAATATTACATTAATTTAAACATTGAACAATTTTAATAAACATTTTTGGAACAGTGATAAAACTTTTAAATTTTTAAATTATTTTCTTTTTAAAATTCAGTCTTGATCACACCACGTATGTCACAAGAACATAGGTGACCGGTTTCGGTCATATCACATGACCGTCATCAGACCCGTAATTTAATTTAGAAAGTAATAGAAACCTTACTAGATTGACAATAAAATATGACAAAATGCTTATAAGGATAAAATACAATAAGACGTGTTATACCCATGGCATCCTTCGAAGATGGCAGGTGGAGTACTCTTTTTAGCTGCTGTGATGTCAACTGGTGGCAGCATTGTTCTGTAGCACCACACCTCAGATGTTTATCTTCTTTTCCGGTTTTTCTGTAGCCCGTTATTCACTATTATTCACTACCATACAATACTGTGCACCATACGTACATTATCAGAAATTTATTCCTCAAATTAAGGTCTGTGTTCGATGCTAGTAGACTTCGTTTGACCAAGAACGACCTCTTCGCCTGTGCTTTGTATGTCCTCTTTGCTTCGTACGTCATGGGTGATTTTGCTTCCAAAGCAGCAGGATTCCTTACTTCGTATACTTCACGGTCTTCAATTTTGATCCTAATTTTTTCCTTATTTTCATTACCTTTGTCTTTTTCCGGTTTACTCGCAATCCATATTCTGTAGTCATCGGACTGTTCATCCCAGTCAACAGATCTTGTAATGCTTTTTCACTTTCACGGACGATAGCAAGTCTTTAGCAGATTTTATCATTGATATCCTGTAATCGCACTCTGGACTCTTTCTGCTGCTTTCATCATTGCTTCTTCGACGAATGCGATGAGCAGCTGGGACGAAAGACTGCACCTCTGTCTTATCCACTTTTCAGTCTGAGCACTTCGCCCGTGAGCTTCGAGCATTATTTTTCCCTCTTGGTTCTTGTGCATACTATATCTTCCTAGTTTTTCCCTATAGTTTACTGATATTTTTCTCAAAATTTTGAACATCTTACACCACTTTACTTCCTCGAACGCTTTTTGCACGTCGACAGGTCCTTTCAACGTGTCTCGATTTTTCTTCAGTCTTGCTTCTATTATCAAGCACAACGTCGGACTGCTTCTCTGGTGGCTTCATCTTTCCTAAAGCCAAACTGATCGTCATCTGACACTGCCACTCTTTTCTTTTCAATTCATTTACATATTGTTCTTGTCAGCAACCTGGGACTACATGGTATGGTTTTACATAATACTACACAATCATAGTGTTAATATGAGGCAATTAGGAGAATGTATCACTTACAGTATTCATCCACTGCCTAAGTCTACAACAGCTGACCCCATTAGCAGAGAATCTTCAGACGCAGAACGTAAAGACATAACACACACATCTGTTGATACTCCTACGGGGCTGAACACGATTCAGGCTGGATTTTACTCTATAGAATAGGGTGACCAGACATTCCGTTTTTTCCTAACCAGCAGAGAGCTTACCTTTTATCTACATTTTGTGCTTTTATTTATTTTTACTGCCACTGTAGTGTCGTAGAAACAGTTTTTTAACATTTTCTTGAGTCTTGCTTTGCCTTGAACGCTGAGATGGAATAAAGAAGCATTATTTTGGTCACGGGATGAGGAGATGTGAACAGGCGATTTTCCTTCATCATGCTCAGTGTCAGTGCCTTACGCGTGAGTTTCGCGAATCGTATCGATTATTTGCCACTGCAGAAATGGCGGATAGATGTAACAAGATTCGTAACAGGCCTATCAATGTTCTATTGTATTTGTAGTTACGAATTTGTTGTTCACAGTTTTAACACTGGATTCGGCAAGCACTGTTTAGAGCGCTCCATTGTCTGTTGTTTGTTGTGTGTGTGAAACTAACTCGTCCCCGTTAGTAAGGGGAAAAAGTGTTCTTTCTCAAAAACCACGAATGAAGAGTTCCTTTTCTTGAAGGAAACAACGAGCCCGAAGGTAGATTGTGCGTTGTGACGTCCAGTTTTTTCAAATGAACATGGAGGACGTGCTGATATAAGGCAGCGCATATACAAATAGAGACACCTGTTGGCAGTTTCTGCGAGAACTTCTAGCGGCATAACTTCCACTGTAAGCACGAGTAAACTACAAAAAGTGGAAGATACCGCAAAACACATTCATTCCATCCACTCAGTGGATTACACGGTTCTTCTCATCAGAGATTTATTTGAGAAGACATTCACGTGTTCTAGGGAAAAAGTGCTAGTCAGTTTTGTGAACGTTTTAGTGTCGTACACAACGCATGAAGTTGTCAGAACTTAAATATGCTAAGTATGTGTCTGTGATGGTTGGAGCATCAAATCACAAAAGCTTAAAGCTAGTGACGATTCTAGCTAGGTATTTCATTCTTACCAAAGCTGTTCAGTGCAAAGTAATGTCTTCGGAACAATGGTGGAGAAACGGCAGAATTATTAAGTATCCCAAAAAAGCGCAATATAGTTGACAACATTGTCACATTTTGTGCAAATAACTGTAATACTAACTTTGGTAGGGACAAGAGGACAGGAACAAACAATATTTATTCCAAACTGAACCGTGTTCTCAAGATGAACATTCAAGGCATCGCTTGTACAGCCCCCGTTATACACAGTGGAGTTAAAACAAGAGCAGAATTCTCCCGATTGACATAGAAACAATAGGGAATAATGTTTTTAAATCTTTTCACATTCACTTAGAGGAACTAAAATCATTCCGTGATTTCACTATTTCTGAATACAAGCCAGGAATTACAAGAGTTGTTGATACGTATGAACCTTCGAAATCTTATTTTTTGTCTCAGAATTCGTGTTCTACATTTCTGAAACAGTTTTCTGAGAACCCACAGTCACTTCTTCGGCTTCATTTCACACAAAGCCAGTTGTAAATGTTTTCAGATTCAATCCAAAAGTTGGAAAGAATCAAGATTTCGGCTACAGAATCAGCTGAGGAGTTAGAGCTGCTTAAAGAAAACATCTGAACAGGAAATTTAGTAAATTTCAAATTTCTTCAATTTTAAATAACTTGGGAAAGGAGCGTGTTTTCACTGAATCAAAATTCAGGACGAGTACCAATTTATTTTATGGGAATTGTGTGACTCATTTAGAAAAGTGGACTTCTCCATTTCAACCGATGAAATCATTTCATTGCATAAAACAGAATTTTTTTTCTTGGCCTGGACTTTTAAATTGACTGGAAATTCTTAAGACAGTAAATTCAGGTACAACATTTCAGATAGATGGAGATGTATTGTTTGATGAGGTAGGATGCGTGAACAGCATTATCTCCCCGAAATTTGAGGAATTGGAAAAAGATAATAGATGATGTGCTGTATTCCACACAGTTAAAAGTACAGGTACTTCATGTAAAAATATAAACAGACTTATGAGTGTTGCTCTTGCTGTACCAGGCACAAATGCTGTTGTGGAAAGGGTATTTACAATCGTAAATTCCGTTTGGGCCGATGAGAAAAACTGTTTAACCACTGAAACTATTTAAGCAGGAGTGGTAGTCAAGTCTCCCTATCAAGATCTTATCTGCAAGGAGCTCTACAACCTGCAATTAAACAGTTCAAAGCTTTGAAAGATATTAGGTATTCTGATAAGTACGAAGTTAGTAGCAGTGTTCCTGATACAGCAGGTAAACAGTCTACGGATCTTTTTATATCTGCACTAGTGTTCAGTTGTTAGAAATCATTCTATCAATTTCTCAGTATTTTGAATTATAATCTGTTCTTGGAAAAACATTGAATTATCATATGATCCAGTTCCAATAGAAGCATATTTTGAAGTGTCTTATTAAAATATATGCCTTTTTATGCGTACAAACCTTAGGTTTTATTTATTTTAGAAAAGCGATGCAGTCATATAAGCAGGATATTTACTTTTTGTCGAGTGTCTCGTTTTGTTCCAATTTTTCATCCCAGTTTTATGCAAATGTCCTGTTTTTTCACGTGGAAAAACTAGTCACACTATTATAGAAGCCAAAATGTGAAAATATTGTAGAACAGACTGACTGAAAAAAATTTAGAATATATACACACTGAGGTGACAAAAGTCATGGGATAGAAATATGCACCTACACATATGGGGGTAGGTACAAAAGGGCAGTGCATTGGCATTTGTATTCAGGTAATTCGTGTGATTATGTCCGCGCGACGGGAATTAACAGACTTTGAACGCAGAATTGTAGTTGCAGCTAGACGTGTGGGACACTCCATTAAGAAAATCGTTAGGGATTTCAGTATTCCGAAATTCAAAATTGCAAAATGTCAAGAGTGTGCTGGGAATCGCAAATTTCAGGCCTTACCTCTAACCATGGAAAACGCGGTGCTCAACAGTTTTGACTTAACGATCTAGAGCAACGGCGTTTGCATGGAGTTGACAGTGCTAATACGAAAGCAACACTGCATGAAACAACCACAGAAATCAATGGGGGACTACGACTAACGTATGCAATGACAGTGCGGCGAAATTTGGCGTTAAAGTGGTGTGACAGCGGACGACCTGTGGGAGAGCACTCGCTAACAGAACATCACCTGCAGCGCCTCCCGTGGGCTGGTGACCATATCGGTTGGACCCAAAACGATTGTAAAACCGTGGCCAGGTCAGATGAGTCCTGATTTCAGTTGATAAGAGCTGAAGGTAAGGTACAAGTGTGGCGCAGACCCCACGAAGCCATGGACCCAGGCCGTCCGTAAGGAACTGTACGAGGTGGTGGTGGCTCCATAATGGTGTGGGCTATGTTTACGTGGAACGCAGTGGGTTCTTGGTTCAACTGAACTGATCACTAACTGGAACTATCTATGTTCGTCTACATGGAAGCATTTCATAGACTCTACGTTCCCAAACAACCGTGGCCATGTGACTGGGCCCCAGCTGTTCAGGTTTTATTTAAAGAACATTCTAGACAATTCGAGAGAACGATTTGGCCACATGAATCTCAACGAACATTAACGATAGATATTCGACAGGTCAGTCCGTGCATAAATCCTGCGTTAGTAACACTTTCGCAATTATGGACGGCTACTGGGCTAGCATGGCTCATTTTTTCTGATGGGAACTTCAAATGACTTTTTGCATCCATGCCACGTTGAGCTGCTAAAATGTTCCAGGCAAAAGGAGTTGCGGCACGATATTAGGAAGTATCGCATGACGTTTTCCACCTCAGTGTATATATAAATAAGAAAATATTTCCTACAAAACTAATCTTATTTTCCCCCCACCCCATCCAACAATTTAGATGTTTTACAGCTCACTGGAGAGAGCTGAGGTGGTCCAAAAAAGAAACACAATAAAAATTAATTACTGCACAAATTATTGGTATTTACCAAGTGTCACAGTCTTCATCATCACCATTTCTGCTGCCTCAGCTGACTCTGCTCGGCCGTGCTGAACAACAAGGTCCTTGTATCACACCTCTTGATTTGCTACTTAGATACACCACCATGCAGCACTTCTAATGCCCTAACACTGCCACGAGCACCCATGGGCATTGCAAGCTGGTGGATTAAACATGCCCAACCAGCCTGCCCAACAGCCCATTCCAACTCTGCCCTCTAGCCCACCCAAATGTTTGCCTGCCAGCCCACAGTGTGATGGGCACCATCCCCATCTGCCACCACCACCACCGCCACTGTTGCCTCTCCCACTGCTGACACAGCAGCAGCCACAATCAGTTTGAAGGCATCAGATCCAACAGAGGAGGAGATAACAAGTATTGTGCCGCGAAGAGGAGCAGGGGTTAACACTTGCGCTGATTCTGTCTTCTGGCAGCAGTCAGCATTCAAACATGAAGAGTTAATAAAAAAAACCTGCAGCCCCTGTATGTGAAAGAGTATGGTTCTTGATTCATAAACAGAATATAAACAAGTTCCTTAGCTGCAGTGACTATGTATATAAAATATTTTTTCTAAGTTGTGCACACTCCTGCTAACATTACATACTGTATATGTACTGCGGTTTATTATTCATTCATCCAATCATGTGAGAACTCTCGAAAGGTGAGCATACCGAAAGCTGCAGCAAGCCAGGCCGCAGGTGAGAAGATGTCGTCCAATGTGAAATTAATGTTATTTCACGTGACCTACAGTCTTAACGTCTGTGACAGCAAATACATCACTTTGGGAATGACGAAACATTGTGACTTCTATCAAGTGATGGTTTTAGAAAATCCAGGATATACTTCCACCTTAGCCCAAGGATGTGCCAACTTTCCACCGCTGATACTGGGTGATAATATGATTCCTGCAGGGGATTTTGCGCCAACAATTAAACTGCATAACGAGAGCAAGTACAACCACGTACATGAGGACACCTTTAAAATTGTAAAGTGTAACAGTTGTAAGTAGGCTGTTTAGGTTTTTATGTTGGTAACGCCACGTAGCGCTCTGTATGAAAATCACTGACTGTGCTGTGTGCAGTCTATGGCTGGTTCGCATTGTTGGAATATTTGGTACTGAAGTGTTGGGCAGTTGGATGTGAACAGGGCGCAGCGTTGTGCAGTTGGAGGTGACCCGCCAGCAGTGGTGGATGTGGGGAGAGAGATGGCAGAGTTTTGAGAGCGGACGATCTGGACGTGTGTCCGTCAGAAAAAGGAAATTTGTAACACTGGTAAATGAATTGTTTGTTCTCTACCAAAATCCTTCATTTGCTAACTGTGCCTATATGTAGTTAGTGCCTTCAGTAGTTAGAATCTTTTATTTAACTGGCAGTATTGGCGCTTGCTGTATTGCAGTAGTTTGAGTAACGAAGATTTTTGTGAGGTAAGTGATTATTGAAAGTCAGTTTGCGTTGCACTAAAAATATTGTGTGTCAGTTTATTGTTGAACAAAATAAGTAAAGAGAGAAATGTCTGAGTACATTCAGTTTTGCTCAGCTGTTTAAAAATTAAATAGCGTAAGAGGTTTTCCAGCACACTCATTTATAAATTTTCTAAGTGGATGTTACACAGTTACATGATCCAGCCAGCAGTAGAATGTCGACTAAACTGGCAACCGTATGTCTATCGATTCTATGAGAGATTATGGAGCAATCTGTTAAAGTCAGCGCGTAAAACTCTCTGTCCATCAGAAGACATAATTCCTCAACTCCATGACTCATGTTGTGCTCCAGTACAAGTCAGTACAGATGAACGGACTGTGGAAGATGTATGCACTGAACTATATTAATATTTAAGTATGTTCATTTTGTTTTGTTTTTTCTGTTATCAGTCTTCTGACTGGATTGACGCAGCTCACCAAGAATTCCCCTCCTGGTCTCACCTCTTCATCTCACAGTGGCACTTGCACCGTACGTCCTCAATTATTTGTTAGATGTATTCCAACTTCTGTCTTTCAGGACACGTTTCTACCCTCTACACCTCCCTATACTATCATGATGGTTTTTCTCTGATGTCTGAACATACGTCCCATTATCGAGACCTTTCCTCTTGTTATTGTTTTCCATGTCCCTTTTTCTGCCGATTCTGCAAAGAACTTCCTCAATCTCCCTAAGGCTTCTAACCCCTTCTTATTTGGTTTTCTCATTGTCTGTGATTCACAACCATACGACTCTGTGTTCCAAATGCACACTGTCAGAAATTTTTCCCTCTAATTAATGTCTGTATTTCATACTAGTAGATTTTTTTTGAGTAGAAATACCTTCTTCGTCTGTGTCAGCGTGCTTTTTATATCACCGTAGCTTCGTTCTTCACCGATTATTTTGCTTCCAAGCGAGGAATTTCGTAAAATTCTACTTTATGATCACCAATATTTATGATAAGCTTCTCACTACTTTCATTTCTGCTACTTCTCATTACCTGCGCCTCTTTCTGATTTACTCTCAATCCATTTTGTGTACCTATTAGACCGTCCATTCCATTCAACGAACCCTGTAATTGTTCTTTACTTTTACTGACGATAGCGATGTCATAGTCGAATCTAACCAGTGATATCGTTTTACCATGAGTTTTAATCCTAGTACTGACCCATTCTTTTATTTATGTCACTCCTCTTTTCGTGTCTAGATTGAAGATAAGTGCTGCGTCCCCTAATATAATGAAATATTTATAATTAAAAAAGTAAAAACAGTACAAAAGCCCATGTGTGGTAATGTAAGCACGTACTCCTTACCATGCCAGAGTGAAAGAAACACGCTCATGACAGGGCCCTCTAAGTGACTGACTGGTACTGGAATGATACTGAAACTCATAACAGGAAGAAGAATGGATCACTACTGCACAATAATATACATCCTTTAATTGTGACACAATCCGAGTGTGGGAAGCCAAATGTTGTCATCCGAATGTTAACACATCCTGAGGGGGTCTGCTTGGAACATGTTTGTATAATCTCAAAAACAAATATTTTCGTTTCAGCCACCATACAAGTGTTGATGTCCTTTATTTTAGCCAGAAGAATTCCAGGATTACCACTTTCAAACAAGACAATCTGAATTTAAAACTTATTTACCAAGTACAAGTGGCAACTGACATGACATTCTATGAATTTGTTGCCAAAAGTGGGGTTTACTAGAATCATTCACAGTATGCCTTTCTCGCCATGTATAAAACGTGAAAGTTGAATGAAGGGCGACACAGGCGAAACTTCCAGGAGATTCTCTCTAAGGGATATCGTTCTAACATATAACATTATCAGATATTGCAGGCTGTGGATAGTTCCTCATGAATGCAGTTGACTCCTTCTAAGTTGGTTGTTCATAGGCTAAACATTCGTTTATAAGTTGACAGATAACTGAAGCAATCAACATAAGGTTCAGGGACTTGGATTACATTATCAAGGCAGCAGCCTTGAAAAACAGTACATACATGTACTGTATGAATCCAAGGTAGAACAATCCATTGATAGAGCCATATGTGGAATGGGAAACTGAAGCAGTCAACAGAAGTCTCACTGTGTGATGAACGGCACTGGCTGACTTTATCAAGAGCACAGCTATGAAATACGAGTTGTATAAATCCCTGAGGGGTCACACGAATGAACGAGTCCATTGACATGAAACTGAGAACAAGACATCACTACAGCTAGTCCCAGAGTTCATTGTGGCGGTACGCCACATAACGTTATAGAAATGATATTGAATAAATTCGTAAATACAACAAAACTGACGTCGCAACGAAACAAACATTATCGAAGAAAAATAAACAATACTCTGTAATCAATTAATATAATCTACGAATGCAATTGCAGTCTATTTATTTCGCGAAACGAGAAACTTCAATGAAGGGCGACACAGGTGAAACTCTCAGGTGATTCTCTTTAAAAAATAGTGTTCCAACATACAACATTGTCAGTGTATAGGATCGCCCTCTCTTCCATTTTGTTTCTTCGTAGTGTAAGAAGCCATTTTGTGACGAGGAACGAAAACGTGTAAGTTCCATGTAATATTTAGTCTAAATATAATCAAATATTACTTACAAGTGTTGTAAAGTTTTATATGTACCAACCCCTATACTCACGAAGTGGCAACATCAATGTTTATGTGCAACATTGGTGCACAGGTCAGCTCCATTGTTCTAAATGATAACGGCCCAGAGCCGTAATAAATATCTTAATGTTTGCTAATTTTGACAAATAAAGATAGATGTAAAGGTAAGAGAATTCTCCTGATTAGCGGTTCTTCCTTTGAAACAGTAAAAATAATCAGTTTTTCCAATATTGCACCACAAAATGGTTCAAATGGCTCTGAGCACTATGGGACTCAACATCTGAGGTCATCAGTCCCCTAGAACTTAGAACTACTTAAACCTAACTAACCTAAGGACATCACACACATCCATGCCCGAGGCAGGATTCGAACCTGCGACCATAGCGGTCACGCGGTTCCAAACTGAAGCGCCTAGAACCGCACGGCCACACCGGCCGGCCATTGAACCACAATTTGATTAAAGTAACTAAAGTAAATTTTTTAATCTCCACTCAACAGAAATTTCGAGAATTCTCATAGCTTTGCGTTTTCACAAGAGTGAAATTAATTATCAAAAGTCAGTCTCTATAACAAAAAGTACAACCATACATCTAGAATTTTGCATGTTGGTGGTGTCTTTAAATATAAAAACATCGTGTCGGGCATAATAACTGCTAGAAGTACCACAACTGAGTCACTGACGTAAATTATTTTGCAGTTGTGAAGCAACCAAAATAACACTAACTCCAACTTTTCGTAACATATACACATAAATACCAATACATATTAGAACCATCACAGAATATCACACAATCTCCGAACTCGTTTTCTATGCAGAATCATGTGACAAAATACAAAACCATAGAGGCACGGATGGTTATTTATCAGAAATTATGACTGATAAATTAAGTCACGGCTGCAAAAAACTAACACGAATTCTTTACAGACAAGTGGAATAACTGGTAGAAGCCATCCTCGGGGAAGATCAGTTTGGATTCCGTAGAAATGTTGGAACACTCACCCTGCGAATTATCTTAGAAGTAGATTAAGGAAAGGCAAATCCATGTTCCTAGAATTTGTAGACTTAGAGAAAGCTTTTGACATTGTTGAATGGAATACTCTCTTTCAAATTCTGAAGGTGACAGGGGTAAAATACAGGGAGCAAAAGGCTATTTACAATAAGTACAGAAACCAGATGGCAGTTATAAGAGTCAAGGGGCATGAAAGGAAAGCAGTGGTTGGGAAGGGAGTGAGACAGAGTTGTAGCCTATCCCCGATGTTATTCATCCTGTATATTGAGCAAGCTGTAAAGGCAACAATAGAAAAATTTGGAGTACGAATTAAAAACCATGGAGAAGAAATAAAAACCTTGAGGTTCGCCTATGACATTGTAATTCTGTCTGAGACGGCAAAGAACTTGGAAGAGCAGTTGAACGGAATGGACAGTGTCTTGATAGGAAGGTATAAGATGGATATTAACAAAAGCAAAACATGGATAATGGAATGTAGTCGAATTAAATCGGATGATGCTGAGGGAATTAGATTAGGAAATGAGGCACTGAAAGTAGTAAATGAGTTTTGCCATTTGGGAAGCAAAATAACTGATGATAGTCAAAGTAGAGAGGATATAAAATGTAGATTGGCAATGGAAAGGAAAGCATTTCTGAGGAAGAGAAATTTGTTAACATCGAGTGTAGATTTAAGTATCAGGAAGACTTTTCTGACAGTATTTGTACGGAATGTAGCCATTTATGGAAGTGAAACATGGACGTTAAATCGTTTAGACAAGAAGAGAATAGAAGCTTTTCAAATGTTGTGCTACAGTAGAATGCTGAAGATTACGTGGGTAGATCACGTAAATAACGAAGAGGTACTGAACAGAATTGGGGAGAGGAGGAATTTGTGGTACAACTCGACTGAAAGACTGGATCTGTTGGTAGGACATGTTCTGAGGCATCAAGGGATCACCAATTCAGTATCGGAGGGCAGCATGGAGGGTAAAAACCGCAGAGGGAGACCAAGAGATGAATACACTAAGCAGATTCAGAAGAATATAGGTTGCAGTAGTTACTTGGAGATGAATCAGCTTCCACAGGATAGAATAGCATGGAGAGCTGCATCAAACCAGTCTCTGAACTGAACACCACAACAACAATAACAACAACAACAAAATTAAGGCAACTGAAGCAACGTCATTCTCCCTCTGAAACGTTTAGAGCGGTAACAGAAAAAATTAAATCACTCACACGTGTTAGGTATGGAAGCAGAAGAGGAGGCGGATGAGTATGCGGAGGAGGAGGAAGAGAAGAAGAAGAAGAAGAAGAAGAAGAAGAAGAGGAAGGAGGATATACTATTAGCTATTAAGTTAACCAGCATAGTGCTCCTGAAACACTGTGTAGGTGCGATGTAAAGGATGAGCCAAGATCAACCACATGTCCTTGTATCTGTCACGTAGAAGAAGGTGTAATTGGATGAATGACGAACACTAACATCATTTAACGAACGTTTATTCAACACCTGCACATGCAAGAACGCGGAGCGAACTGCCCCCGGCCAGAACACATACGGTATATATACAGTTACAGAGCATTCCCATACAATGATTCTTGACATTCTAGAATGTACTCGAACCAAATATAGAAATTAAAATATTTTAGGTCACGTGCGTTTTGAACTCACGACCTTCCATGCAACAACGTAGCATCATAACCACGACCCCACGGTGACTGTGCTGCAGAGCTATTTTTGCGACATTGCTCCTTTCTTAAGAGAACAACGTCTCGGTATTACGTCCTTCAAGTCCGGGAATGAGTCATCGGTCCTGCATACTCCTACTCCCGATGACTGATGTTCGCCCTGGCGGTGATCTTCTTAGAACTTCCTTTGCCGCTACGCTCTTCGTCACCTTTCCGCTTGTTTCCTGTCGCTGGAGCTTCGAATTTACCATGGGTTGCAGGATCCTTATAGGGCTTTATTCAAAGGACGTGGACTGTATCTTTGATCTTTCCTCTTCTTGTGTCGGCGTCGAAATCCTCAACTTTTTAAGTAACATCAGACAACTGTATTATAACCTTATGAGGCCCAAAGTAGCGCTTGAGGAGTTTCTCAGAGAGACCAACCTTCCGAACAGGAGTGAAGATCCAGAGGAGGTCACCGGGTTGGTAGACAACAGGACGGTGGCTCGCGTCATGCCTTCGGCGATCGTTTTCTTGAGCCTGCAGCGTGCGGAGTCGAGCTAACTGCTGAGCTTCCTAAGCTCTGGTTAACACCTGGCCTATGTAGTCGTCGTCTGCGTCATCAGGATGTAACGGAAACACAGTGTCCATCGTCGTAGTCGCCTCACGCTCATGCACCAGGAAACATGGCGTAAAACCTGTGGTGTCTTTTTTGGCGGTGTTGTAGGCAAACGTCACGAAAGGTAGCACCTCATCCCAGTTGCTCTGCTCAACACTGACGAACATTGATAGCAATTCGGCCAAGGTCTCATTAAGGCGTTCAGTAAGCCCGTTAGCTTCCGGATGGTAGGAAGTCGTCATGTGATGAGTAATGTTGCACCGACGGTTTATCTCTCTCGCGAGATTCGACTGATAAACTTTCCCACGATCCGTAATTAGCGACCTTGGGGCACCGTGTTTTAATACAATGTCTTCCAGCGTGAATTTGGCTACCTCGAATGCTTCGGCTGTTTTCACGGCTTTTGTAATGGCATAGCGTGTCAGATAATCAGTGCAAACAATAATCCATCTACTGCCAGCGGCAGACGTTGGAAATCGTCCGAGTAGGTCAATCCCATGATGCTGGAAAAGGGGTTTCAGCTGCTGGAATTGGTATGAGTCGGCCAGGTGGTTTCTGATGAACTACCTTTCTCTTCTGGCACTCTCGACAATGCGACACGTAGTGACGGACACTCCTAAATAAACCTGGCCAGAGAAATCTCTTGCGGATCCTATCGTATGTTTTAATAAATCCTTAATGTCCAGCCTCAGGTGTGCCATGCAATTTCTGAATTTCTGTAGAACATCTAAGCGCAAGTGGTTAGGAATCACTGGTAGCCACCTCTTTCCAAAAGGACCAAAGTTTTTCTTGCAGACTAATCCATTAACTACCTTAAACCGTCATTTCACATCCTCTGACCGATTTAAGGCAAGCATAATTTGAGATTTTTTGGCGTCTTTCCTCTGCTCAGTAGAGAGATCCTGGAGTGCAACGAGACAGTCTCTATCTTCATCAAAGTCTTTATGGTCTTGCACAGGGTTTCTTGAGAGACAGTCGGCATCTTGGTGTTTTCTTCCAAAAAAAAATGGCTCTGAGCACTATGGGACTTAACATCTATGGTCATCAGTCCCCTAGAACTTAGAACTACTTAAACCTAACTAACCTAAGGACAGCACACAACACCCAGTCATCACGAGGCAGAGAGAATCCCTGACCCCGCCGGGAATCGAACCCGGGAACCCGGGCGTGGGAAGCAAGATCGCTACCGCACGACCACGATCTGCGGACGGTGTATTCTTCCACTTTTGTACACTATGGTAATGTAATACTCTTGAAGACGTAGTGCCCACCTGGCGAGTCATCCTGTTGGATCCTTAAGACCTGCCAAACAACAATGTGAATGATGGTCGGTAACAATTGTGAATGGCCTGCCATAGAGATACTGTCGAAATTTGCACATGGCCCAGATCACAGCAAGACATTCTCTTTCTGTAGTTCAGTAGCTTCTCTCGGCTTTTGTAAGTGTCCGAGAAGCATAGGCTATAACCTTCTCTTTCCCATCTGAAATTTGCACCAGAACAGCACCCATCCCATACCCAATGACATCTGTGTGTAGTTTTGTAGGTGCTCTCTCATCATACAGGCCAAGTACAGGGTCAGTCGTCAGAGCTTTTCGCAGCACATCGAACGAATCTTGTTGAGCAGCACCCCAGATAAATTTATTATCGACTTTTAACAACTCATGGTGTGGCCTGGCTTTGATACAGGAGTCTTTGATAAAACGACGGTAATAAGAACATAATTAGAGGAAGCTTCTCACATCTCTAATACTTTTAGGAATAGGAAATTCCATTCTAGACCTCACCTTTTCTGGGTCTGGCCGCACACCTTCGCTTGACACAAGGTGCCCAAGTATTTTGATTTCTTTTGCTCCAAAGAGACACTTTCTTGGATTAAGTTTCAGTCCGCCTTGTTGGAGACACTTACGAACGGCCCTCAGTCTTTTTATGTGTTCATCAAATGTCACTGAGATCCCTATAATGTCATCTAAATACCAAAGACGCATCGTCCACTTCAGGTGACTTCGAAGATTATCCATCATCCGTTCGAAAGTTGCCGGTGCATTACACAAACCAAACGGCGTTACCTTAAACTCATATAGGGCCCCAGAGTTGCTTAATGCAGCTTTCTCACGATCAGCCTCATGTACTTTGATTTGCCAGTATCTCGAGTACATGTCCATGGTTGAGAAAAACTTAGTCCCCTTCAGACAATCTGGTGCATCGTCAAATCGTGGAAGAAGGTAAACGAACTTTTTAGTTATCTTATTAAGTGACCTGTAACCAACACAAAAGCGCCAACTGTCACCCTTCTTACTGAGGAGAACCACTGGTGACGACCATGGGCTCTGAATGATGTCATTCTTCATCATTTTCTCTACCTCGTCACGAATTATTCGACGTTACGTTGCTGACACACGATATGCTCTCTGGCTTATTGGTTGATGGTCTCCAGTGCTAATCCCGTGCTTCACCGTCGATTTGTCTAATTTGCCCTTCAGCTGTGGATTGAAGCATTCAGAGAACTCTTGAACAATGGCAAGTAGCTTCTTCTGTTGTTCCTCAATGAGATCTGGTGATAGTCGAGCTAGAAGATCTTGTCTCGTAGTGGTAGCGCTAATTTCGCCCACAGTCTCGACATGGGAGTTTTCTATGACGCTCAGCTGTTCTTCAATTAACGGCTCAGCTTTTGATACGTACATGCGTCTTGGAAGGATCTGTGGTTCTCGGCGACAGTTAACTATCCACAGTTCACTGAATCCGTTCTTAAAAGAGATGACCAAGTTATTCTTCAGTGGTATGCTTCTCGTACATTCCACTACAAGATCCATGGGTTGATGCATGGCATGACACATGACAGTTACCTTTCTAGCGCTGACTGCAGGAATGATCACTTCATCCAGCACACATAGTCTCCACACACTCGGATGCACATCTTCCTGTCTACAGTACCTCATCTCGTCTAGCATACTCTTCGAGCGACCGCAATCTATAATTGTCTGAGGAACATTCAAATAGTCCCATCCGAGGATGACGTCATGACTACACTCCTGTCAGGCGATAATTTCTAAGGGATGTATACGGCCACTGATACCCAAACGAAAGACACATCTTCCTGTAGGTTTTACATATTTCCCATTAGCCACCCGCAGCAGAGATGTTTTGCTGTCGACAAATACGGTTTTCTCCAATTGGCGACGGTACTTCCCCGAAATGACTGAATATGATGCTCCAGAGTCCACAAGAGCTTAGGCTAGTCGGTCATCCATGAGGATATCGACGTAGTTTCCTATCATTTTTGTACTTATTGACGGCAGAGGATTTTTCATTTTCGGCGGCCTCATTTCTAAGGAAGGTCGCACGGTTTAGTTTTCCAGGTTGCGGTAGCCAGGTGATCGGCTGGATCTTCTAAACGGCGATGGAGACCTTGATCGGCGTGTTGGGGAGCGTCCTCTCCAGCGGCTAGCTTGCGATGATGGTGACCTTCGTCGTCCTGCACCCACATCTTCTTGTTCATCTTCGTCGTCCCGGAGTTGGCGTCGGCTAAGATCGGTCTGCTGTCATCTGGCGCGGGCGCCATAAAATGTCCGCCGCCTTTCTCGACCAATAGCGCACCACATGTCCCGATCGTCAGCAGTGGAAACATACTGGTTGGTTATCCTGGGTCCTCCAGACGTCAGTCTTCCTTGGTGCCTGAACAGGTTTCTCATGCGGCATTGTAGGAACGTAATTTCGCCTAGGTCTCGACTTTTCACCGTTTTAAGGGGAAGTGAAGGACGAGAGACTGCGTTCAATGTCTGTTCCACTTCCTCCATTATGACCTATTTAAGCGTCTCGGTTTTTTGCTCTCCGTGCAATCCAAGTGCCTTCTAAACTTTGTCTCTCACCATCTGACGAAGAATACTTGTGAAATCAGTTTCTTCCTCCATCACAGACATCGATACGACGTTTGGAAGCCGTTCAAACTTCTTGCGTGTAATTCATTTTTGATGCATTGTCTCGATATACTGACACCATTTTATGAAGTCGAAAATAAACGGCTCTGAGCACTATCGGACTTAGAACTACTTAAACCTAACTAACCTAAGAACATCACACACACCCATGCCCGAGGCAGGATTCGAACCTGCGACCGTAGCGGTCGCGCGGTTCCAGAATGAAGCGCCTAGAACCGCTCGGCCACAACGGCCAGCTTATGAAGTCGTCTGCTGTCGAAACCTCCTTCAGGAGTTGGGCTTGATACATGTCCTCAGCAACACCCTTCATGAGATGTGCAATCTTATCTTCTTCCTTCATTCGAACATCCACTATTTTACGCAGCTTCAAGACATCTTGAATGGAGGATGCTGTAGTTTCTTCTGGACGCTGTGCCCTGCACTTCAATTTATCTTCAGCCTTGCACTTCTTTCGCTGAGTGCCGCCGAAATACTTGCGCAGTTGCGCCTGGAATACTTCCCTGCTTGTAAACGTCTCTTTGTTGTTCTCATAACACTGCTTTGCAGTACCGTCCAAGTAGAAAAATGCGTTAGCCAAACACACGGTGTCATCCCATTTATTAAATTTGGGTATTCTCTCATATACCTTCAGCCACTTGTTTGGATCTTGGCCATCGTCACCAGGGAACCCGGAAGGATGTCTCATGTGGTGACACACAGCTGCTGTCATCGTAACGTCATCTTCTTCTTCTGTCTCTGACAGACTGCGATCTGTTGAATATGGCTCTAACTCTGGTTTCTCGCCACGTAAACGGCGGCTCTGTCGTGGCCTGATGGGAGCCACTGTGTTGTCAATAATGTGCGCTATCACAAGACCTAATACCCATCGTCTCCACTTGAATGATGGCCCGTAGAAGAAGGTGTAATTAGATGAATGACGAACACTAACTTCACTTAACGAAAGTTTTTTCAGCACTTGCACATACAAGAGCGCGAAGCGAACTGCCTCCGGCCAGAGGACATACGGTATATATACAGTTACAGAACATTCCAGTACAATGATTCTTGACATTTGTGAATACTTCTAGAATGTACCAAATGTTTAACCAAGGACATAGTACATGTTGAGAATAAGGAATCTGAACAAACATCCGGTACAGTGGAGCTAACGTTCCTGAACTTCGAGTCCCGAGAAAGTATTTTCTAAAAAGGTACAAGGATATGACTAGCGCTAACAGGTAAGCGAGCACCATAAATGGACGAATAAAAGGTCTCCCAACAGTAGGAAATACAGCAAAATTATTAGACCTGAGTTAGCTGGTCTGCAAGGCGCACGCGATGGAATTGACGTTTGGCACAAAAGGCTGAACGTCGATCTTTGAAGTATATTTACTGTGATGACCCAACGAAATAATAGAACGGCTGTGACTGCCTACAGCATCTTCTGCCACAGGAATCCAGCTCACATGAATAAGCTAATATCAGTCAATTTTGAGCTTCGAGGTAGACACAATACCGAACAATAATTATGGGGACAGTGGTCTCAGAGCTCCAAATGCCAGCACACAAAACAATGTTGCGTAGAAGCCTTATAATATGAGAACTGGAAGATTTTTGACAGACAAATCTCATAGACATGAAACAATATTCATAGATAAACGAAGGTATCAGATATATTTCAGTGGTTTAGATATGCATTCCAAATTCGTCTGGGACCTACCTATGAAAGCAAAGTGAATCATTGCGTAATCGATAGGTGGCGCCTTTGCGTCTAGCAAAGCTCATTTGCCTTAGGAGGGCGTGCCCCACAAGGAGATCGGAGGTGCGTGGGCAGGAAGGTGAAACAACTAGCTCTGAGTGTAGCGGGTGAGTTGGAGCCCTGTTGCGAAGCGGGTAGCATGCTGGAAGCTGATGGCTATTTCAACTTCGGCAGTGAATAGTCACGAGCATTGAGGGTAGCGGCGCTACCGGGAAGAGACACTCAGGCCGGTTCCTGGACTGTGAACAATTATTTCCTCCTTTGCAGCAGGCTGCAAACTTTGGGACGTGTGGTTCGCGTATCTGGAGAAGGAACATGTTGTGTGCTTCAGCGACAGTCTGGACCTGTAGTCGGACGGCGGACCACCGGTGTGTTGAGGTCGTGTGTCAGCTCCACGCTGACCTTCCTGGAATGTTGCACAGTATGTCTGGTGAGCTTCCGCTTTGGGTTATCGGATGAGAGTGAGTCGAACATCGGCAGTAAACACAGCTATAAATGCCATTCCTGTACTCGTACTGTGGCTGTTTAGTTCGGTAGTTTTCTGGTTGTTTGTTCGAGGTTCATTTCTGGTTCCATATCAGACTGCTGGTTATTGATCCTGCTTCTCTCTCTAGGTAGGAAAGTTGGGTGTGTCCTCCTACCTTAAACGCCAGCATCACCCATTAAATTACACACAATAAACCCAATTTTCTATTTATCATTCCAAGATTTAAGAAAAATGTTCTCAAAGTCTCTCCAAAATTCTTAGTATGTACATTCTTACAAGAGACAAATCATAAAAATTGTCTATGAGAAACAAATGCAATTCCAAACGATTGTGCTACGCCATTAGATGTTACAGGACCATTACTGTTGCTAACATTCTACTCTACTCTGTTTAGTCTGCCATCATCATCACGGAGTTGTTCACCTACATCTCTACTGAATTGAGCTAGGTTAGTTTCTAGGTTACTAAATTTTTGCAGCCACTTGCACACGGAAACTCTCATACACATCATTCCCTTCCGTAAATTGAAATCCAAAGTATTATGACTATCATCACATTGTTTTTCCACATCATTTACCTGTTCTTGTGCCATACTTAATTTTGCATTTAACGTTTCCTCTAATCGTTTACAATTTGATTAATCAGGCCAATTAATTCATTTTTTACTGTTGCAACAGCACTGTTATGTTCTTGTTTGACTTTACTGATTTCCTTCTTTAAACTGTCATTAAAAGAAGACACGTCGTTTTTCCACGAATCCCTTAATTTAAAAACCTTGTCATCCATTCTGGCTCTAGATTCTGTTGACATGATTGTAAACCACTGGTTAACTACAGAAAGTAGCACATCTGTTATCAGTACTCATTTCATGTCAGAGCTTACTGTTACGCATTTTTTTAAGTTTCTTTCAAATGCAATAATTCCTGTAAATTTTCGTCTCTCCTCTTTCTGACTTTTTTACGTCAGAAGGATCTAATTCCCCCCTTCTCCTTATTCATTATAACCCAATATCTCCTTATTACACTCCTGGAAATGGAAAAAAGAACACATTGACACCGGTGTGTCAGACCCACCATACTTGCTCCGGACACTGCGAGAGGGCTGTACAAGCAATGATCACACGCACGGCACAGCGGACACACCAGGAACCGCGGTGTTGGCCGTCGAATGGCGCTAGCTGCGCAGCATTTGTGCACCGCCACCGTCAGTGTCAGCCAGTTTGCCGTGGCATACGGAGCTCCATCGCAGTCTTTAACACTGGTAGCATGCCGCGACAGCGTGGACGTGAACCGTATGTGCAGTTGACGGACTTTGAGCGAGGGCGTATAGTGGGCATGCGGGAGGCCGGGTGGACGTACCGCCGAATTGCTCAACACGTGGGGCGTGAGGTCTCCACAGTACATCGATGTTGTCGCCAGTGGTCGGCGGAAGGTGCACGTGCCCGTCGACCTGGGACCGGACCGCAGCGATGCACGGATGCACGCCAAGACCGTAGGATCCTACGCAGTGCCGTAGGGGACCGCACCGCTACTTCCCAGCAAATTAGGGACACTGTTGCTCCTGGGGTATCGGCGAGGACCATTCGCAACCGTCTCCATGAAGCTGGGCTACGGTCCCGCACACCGTTAGGCCGTCTTCCGCTCACGCCCCAACATCGTGCAGCCCGCCTCCAGTGGTGTCGCGACAGGCGTGAATGGAGGGACGAATGGAGACGTGTCGTCTTCAGCGATGAGAGTCGCTTCTGCCTTGGTGCCAATGATGGTCGTATGCGTGTTTGGCGCCGTGCAGGTGAGCGCCACAATCAGAACTGCATACGACCGAGGCACACAGGGCCAACACCCGGCATCATGGTGTGGGGAGCGATCTCCTACACTGGCCGTACACCACTGGTGATCGTCGAGGGGACACTGAATAGTGCACGGTACATCCAAACCGTCACCGAACCCATCGTTCTACCATTCCTAGACCGGCAAGGGAACTTGCTGTTCCAACAGGACAATGCACGTCCGCATGTATCCCGTGCCACCCAACGTGCTCTAGAAGGTGTAAGTCAACTACCCTGGCCAGCAAGATCTCCGGATCTGTCCCCCATTGAGCATGTTTGGGACTGGATGAAGCGTCGTCTCACGTGGTCTGCACGTCCAGCACGAACGCTGGTCCAACTGAGGCGCCAGGTGGAAACGGCATGGCAAGCCGTTCCACAGGACTACATCCAGCATCTCTACGATCGTCTCCATGGGAGAATAGCAGCCTGCATTGCTGCGAAAGGTGGATATACACTGTACTAGTGCCGACATTGTGCATGTTCTGTTGCCTGTGTCTATGTGGCTGTGGTTCTGTCAGTGTGATCATGTGATGTATCTGACCCCAGGAATGTGCCAATAAAGTTTCCCCTTCCTGGGACAATGAATTCATGGTGTTCTTATTTCAATTTCCAGGAGTGTATTTTGACAGTTTAGGCATTTTGTACTGCTTGACTTATTCATATTGCTTCCTACGAACAAAATGAATTGTTACTGCTTTTCCTTTACCACAATGACCTCCTCACTTAGTCCAAAATCCATTTTTCCCTTGTACTTTTGTAATAAATCTGCTCCCACTAATATTTTGACGCTTACGCCATTTATCATAAGAAAATTTTAGTAGAGTTGTATATCACAAATCCTAACAGGTGACATAACACTGCTTCACAGTGCACATCTATAGTAATAACCTGTTCTGAAACATTATTATCTGACTGCTGTTCCTCGTCATCATGGTTCCTAGAATCAATGAGCTTCCAATGACCGATTAGAATCCATTTCATTCATTTTGGTACTAATCTCTGAATCATTTCCCCAATTTGTTCAATCATACTAGCCAACACTGCTTCAAAATTACCTTTCTGGTAACAAGCCCCTGATACTGGCTCCCTTTTCGTTACTGTGATAGCAACATGCGTAATTTTAACATCAACCTCAGATTCTGATTTCCATTTTACCTCACGAACAGGAAGGCGTTGAATTTCAGCCACGTCAAACTTTTTCTCCCTTTTTATCCTCTGAACACGAAATGGTGTAAATTTGACATCAGTTTCCACTATGTCGTGTTTGTTATCGCACCCACGATTGGAAATCATAGAATCTGGTAAGCCACTGCCATTTGCTTGTGAAATATCAAAATTTAATTTACCTGCCCTTACATCATTGCAGGTCTTAACTCTTTCAAAGCATCCTCCACCTCTTCGTCATTTATCCCTGGAGTATTACTTTCTGTCACATGCACAAGTATCCTTACACACGTACACTAAACGAAATGAAACAGTACTTAGCTTTTCACTTTCGCAGTCTGCACGGTGAGGTGTTACTGCGGATTCGTTCCCCAGGTTCTACGCCCACCAGTTAAGATTATGGGTCCCCACTACGTCAACTGCCGCCAGCCGCACTGCTTCCCGACTTCAGTAGCTTTTGATCGCGCGATGATCGGCTGCTGCCGACGTCGTTAGCTGCCATCTCCTCGAATTAATCAGGACCACTAAATCTTGAATATCTGGCAGTCAGCTTCCAGAACCGTCTATTTCTATCTCTCCCTGTGTGTATGGATAGTAATACGTTGGTCTGATATAATGCTTTCCTTTCTTGCAAAATTTTCAAATGACATAGAATGCAATGGGATGGTAGTGTAATGTTGATGCATTAATTTGTTCTGAATGCGGTACTGATATTCAAGACAATAAAAGCAGGTTAAAAGCCGTGAGCTATCTGGGGAAGTTAACCATGCGTTACTGAGTAACTGTTTCACCAGGTATCCAGTCTAACTTACCGATCCAGTCTACCTTACCAAATTTCCAACCAGACTAACATCAATTATAATCTTTAATAGTCATCTTACGACAACCTGTGATATATACAGGGTGAATAACCTAACATTACCGCTGGATATATTTCGTAAACCACATCAAATACTGACGAATCGATTCCACAGACCGAACATGAGGAGAGGGGCTAGTGTAACTGGTTATCACAAACCATAAAAAAAGTGCACGGAAGTATGTTTTTTAACACAAACCTACGTTTTTAAATGGAACCCCGTTAGTTTTGTTAGCACATCTGAACATATAAACAAATACGTAATCAGTGCCGTTTGTTGCATTGTAAAATGTTAATTACATCCGGAGATATTGTAACCTAAAGTTGACGCTTGAGTACCACTCCTCCGCTGTTCGATCGTGTGTATCGGAGAGCACCGAATTACGTAGGGATCCAAAGGGAACGGTGATGGACCTTAGGTACAGAAGAGACTGGAACAGCACATTACGTCCACATGCTAACACCTTTTTATTGGTCTTTTTCACTGACGCACATGTACATTAACATGAGGGGTGAGGTACACGTACACACGTGGTTTCCGTTTTCAATTATGGTGTGGAATAGAGTGTGTCCCGACATGTCAGGCCAGTAGATGTTCAATGTGGCGGCCATCATTTGCTGCACACAATTGCAGTCTCTGGCGTAATGAATGTCGTACACGCCGCAGTACATCTGGTGTAATGTCGCCGCAGGCTGCCATAATACGTTGTTTCATATCCTCTGGGGTTGTAGGCACATCGCGGTACACATTCTCCTTTAACGTACCCCACAGAAAGAAGTCTAGAGGTGTAAGAGCAGGAGAACGGGCTGGACAATTTATGCGTCCTCCACGTCCTATGAAAAGCCTGTCGAACATCCTGTCAAGGGTCAGCGTAGTGTTAATTGCGGAATGTGCAGGTGCACTATCATGCTGATACCACATACGTCGACGCGTTTCCAGTGGGACATTTTCGAGCAACGTTGGCAGATCATTCTGTAGAAACGCGATGTATGTTGCAGCTGTTTGGGTCCCTGCAATGAAGTGACGACCAATGAGGTGGTCGCCAATGATTCCGCACCATACATTTACAGTCCACGGTCGCTGTAGCTCTGCCTGTCTGAGCCAGCGAGGATTGTCCACGGACCAGTAATGCATATTCCGTAGATTCACTGCCCCGTGGTTTGTGAAACCCGCTTCATCGGTAAACCGGTAGAACTGCAACGCATTCTATGTTAATGCCCATTGACAGAATTGCACTCGATGATTAAAGTCATCACCATGTAGTTGCTGGTGTAGTGACACATGAAACGGGTGAAAGCGGTGACGATGCAGTATGCGCCTGACACTACTTTGACTCAGTCCACCGGCTCTCGCAATGTCCCGTGTACTCATGTGTGGGTTCATGGCAACAGCAGCTAACACACTAACTGCACCCGCTTCTCCTGTGACGGGGCTGTTACGAAAAAGTTTGCGTGCTACGACCATACCTGTTGCATACAGTTGGCGGCAGATGTTTTGCAATGTGCGGCACGTTGGATGCTCTCTGTCCGGGTACCGTTCTGCATACACCCTGCAGGCTTCAGCTGCATTTCGTCGACACTCGCCATAGATGAGTATCATCTCCGCCTTTTCAGAGTTCGAATACACCATGGTCACAGTTCCTACAACACTACACTATCACAGACGTCTGGTAACACGGTGTACTACAGTTTGTCTGCGTGTGGAGACGAATGCAGAATAACAATAGCAGCAAGCGCTACATACGGACACTGCGACAGCTAGACCAAACCACAACAGTGCACTACAGCCACACTCGTAAACACGGTCATCATGGTAAACATGTCCTTGCAGATGCTGCTCGCCGACCGTGGCCCGTGTTTGTTACAACACGCAACTGAACGTCGGAGGTTTCAAGCGTCAACTTTAGGTTACAATATCCCCGGATGTAATTAACATTTTACAATGCAACAAACGGCACTGATTACGTATTTGTTTATATGTTCAGATATGCTAACAAAACTAACGGGGTTCCATTTAAAAAAACGTAGGTCTGTGTTAAAAAAACATACTTCCGTGCATTTTTGTATGGTTTGTATTAAACAATTACACTAGCCCCTCTCCTCACGTTCGGTCTGTGGAATCGGTTCGTCAGTATTTGATGTGGTTTACGAAATATATCCAGCGGTAACGTTAGGTGACTCACCCTGTATATACAAATAGAGAATTTAAATAAAAATAAATAAATCAGTTTACATTTGGACATTTATTTTATTGTTCCGTTTAAATTTCAACATATTACACTTGATTCATAACTAAACACCGAGCGAGGTGGCGCAGTGGTTAGACACTGGACTCGCATTCGGGAGGACAACGGTTCAATCCCGCGTCCGGCCATCCTGATTTAGGTTTTCCGTGGTTTCCCTAAATCACTCCAGGCAAATGCCGGGATGGTTCCTCTGAAAGGGCACGGCCGACTTCCTTCCCCATCCTTCCCTAATCCGATGAGACCGATGACCACGCTGTCTGGTCTCCTTCCCCAAAACAACCAACCAACCAACCATAACTAAACTGGTGCCTTATTTAGGATTGTGAAAATGTGAGTTTGTAATCTTACGGAACACATCAATTATGGAGCCAAGATTGGGAGACTGCATACAACACTGAATTCATAAAATAACACACGAAGAACGTTGAAACATATGCAAGAGGAAATTAACCACAGCCAACCGATTCAATTTTCACCCAAAGAAGTTACGTTCGTAGTGCAATCCTGTCCGTCATGAAGTTACCACACACTAGTATACTAAATTCATACTAATTCTGTGTGAAATCTTCTCGAAAAGAATAGCTGAGGGCTACTTTGATGACTACAGCACATGCTTCACGTGGTCAACTTGGTTTACGCAAAGAGTTTAACTCCACAGTAATTTTGATAATTAAAATAAATTACCTAAAGGCGATTTACAAAGGAAAAACCTCGAACTGGTTACTATCGTCTTACTATTAACCTGATGGGTCAAACAATTGTATAAGCACGTGGTTCTGGTTCAAATGGTTCAAATGGCTCTGAGCACTATGGGACTCAACATCTGTGGTCATTAGTCCCCTAGAACTTACAACTACTTAAACCTAACTAACCTAAGGACATCACACATCCATGCCCGAGGCAGGATTTGAACCTGTGACCGTCGCGGTCATGCGGTTCCAGACTGACGCGCCTAGAACCGCACGGCCACACCAGCCGGCCGTGGTTCTGGTCTCACAAAGTACACTCCATGTGGGTTGAACATAAAGAAAAGTTGCTATATTGAAAAATATTGTCAAGAGGAGACGTTATAATCTGACGCACATTCGCATTTAAGGTTGATGATCTTAGTTAGAGTTATGTATCATCAACACGTGGTTCCACTTTACTCACAAAGTAGTGATAAAGCAACTACTGGAAGATATTCTGAACTTCCCACTCGAATTACACTGAGTTGCAATTTAAGATAACATTAGATATTTTAGATCTAAACCTGAAATAAAAGTGATTAAATTTTTGGTTAGGCTGAACTTAAGAAATCCATTGTCCTACGGACTTAGCAGAGACGCGCTTAGCCGTATATCTTACCACTTCAGACGCTTGCCGTGGACAGACTGGCCTGGGCCCCTACCGAGGGTGCTTAACAGATACAAACGGAAGTGACCAGAGAGGCAGCTTCCTATACCAACATGACAAGGGACGGACAGGACCATACTAAGAATAGTAACCTCTCAGCTTTTAGAAAGTGTAGCTACCTGTTCCGACGTTGGTCCTACTGTTCTCTAGCAGACAGGCTTGTCTGCTACCATCAAGCATGCAACTAGAAATACATTTACTCATTCATCCTTTCACACAGAAGAGAAGGGAGATGACAGTATCGTATCATATACAGTATACAAAAGAAAGTGGATGTAGGTTCCGTATGAGAGTGTGTGACATGAGTTACATAAAACTGTGTTTTAAAGTGTAGTAGTGTGACAGATCGTTCTTGTTTATGTGTAAAAGTAACGCGTTTCACTGCTCAGTCTCCTCCCAGATAGCGTCAGAAACACCACAGTAAATTTAGAAGAGGAATTTATGCCGTAAATGACAACAGATTTAAGAAATTAACATGAAAGGAATCCCATAGAGACCTTTCAGTAGGTTTGCCTGCCATTCCATAGGCAGCAATAAAAATGAAATGTAGATGTCCCATCTCTCTCTCTCTCTCTCTCTCTCTCTCTGTGTGTGTGTGTGTGTGTGTGTGTGTGTGCATGTTACTATGTAGTTTTATGGGATGTTTTTCTTTGTAGAAAAAAGTAGGGTTGACCTGGCCCCTAGTGTGAGCTCCTAAGAATGAATGCTATGAAAATATCATATTTATTCTTGGAAATATGGATGCAATTATAGAGATGTGTAATAGGACTAAGGATGTGACACACCCTTGAGTATGATACTTGTATTGGTATTTCACACAAGTCTTATGACACATATGGATATGGTTTGACGTTGTCAATATTAATTCATACTTGCATGCAATACTTACAAGATTGTACTTTTCTTCTGTTCTAGGTGCTGTTGAAGCTACAGCAGCTTACAGCTAGACTGATGCTTATGCTGAGCTGGAAAAAAACACTGGAACCCATTACTTCAAATGATGCCACACCCACTCAGAATAAGATGGACACTGTTGCTGGGATGGACAAACTTTTCAAATCTGATGGTGATGAATGGCTACAATCCCTGTGTGGTTATACCTGTGTTGATGATGTTCCACGCAAGTCATGGAAATTGTTATTATTATTGTGTTATGAAGGAGAGATCGTCATGACACTTTTTCAACTGCTGGCGTAGTTATGAAGTGAATTATATCTTCAGTTACCAGAAATGGGCAAAGGGAGCTGCTAGAAGGGCTAGGGCAATAAACAGATGGAATGTAAACAGAGGAGAGTTAGTTTAAAATTTGTGAGAGTATGTAGGACAGGGACTTGTTGCAGTTATAAGGGGAAAGGGGGGAATTTAGGGTTGGGACAGTCTTTGTGATCGGATTTACAGTGTGAATAAGTGAGTGGTTGTTACATTCACAAGTGTGGTGTTGATTAAAGTATAGGCAATGGATGCAAGGGATGGTTTGGGATTTCAATTGTTCTTCTGTGATGGCGTCCTCTTGGGTATAATATTCCGGAGGTAAAATAGTCCCCCATTCGGATCTCCGGGCGGGGACTACTCAAGAGGACGTCGTTATCAGGAGAAAGAAAACTGGCATTCTGATAGAATTGGGGGGAAGAGGAGTTTGTGGCACAACTTGACTAGAAGAAGGGATCGGTTGGTAGGACATGTTCTGAGGCATCAAGGGATCACCAATTTAGTACTGGAGGGCAGCGTGGAGTGTAAAAATCGTAGAGGGAGACCAAGAGATGAATACACTAAGCAGATTCAGAAGGATGTAGGCTGCAGTAGGTACTGGGAGATGAAGAAGCTTGCACAGGATAGAGTAGCATGGAGAGCTGCATCAAACCAGTCTCAGGACTGAAGACCACAACAACAACAAAAAGTCATTTGAGGTGTATGAAAGATTATTGGTCAATTGTGGCTACTGTTTCGGTAAACAGGTGGGCTTGGTGAGTGGGGATCTTGGTTGATATGTATGGAGACTATAGTACAAATATCTGGAGCATAAGTGCTATTTATTTCACACATAAACCTATACCAATTTTGACAGTGTCGGTTAATGGTCATTTTGAAATGTCAGAGCAGAAAGAAAGTGAGGGTGGCATGGATACCAAGAGAGGAAAATTGGTGGTGTTGTTTGTTGTGGAGGTCGCAGTCAGTGGATTTCATGTCAATAGAGCCCGTCCTAGGAATTATTTTGGTAATGGCTTGGTGAGATGTGTATTTATGTGTTTCCCAGGAGGGTGTCTTGAGTTTAGAAATTTGTGTGTTTGTGCACGAAGTAGGAATGTGCAGGTGGCCTGGAAATTCAGATAAGAGGCATGTCAACGCGGACTAGTGTGGGACAGTTGCGAGGATCGACTGTGGATGGGTGTTATGTCAATTTATTCAGCATATGATTTATCCCTTTTTTTCTGATTTTCTGTGGCTGCCTAAAAGATATGTGTGTGTGTGTGTGTGTGTGTGTGTGTGTGTGAGTGTGTGTGTGTGTGTCTGTGCAGCGTATTTGCAATGTTTCCTAGTGTGACAGAATGGGACTTGTTCGTGGGTCTCAAGAAACAGGTACATGTGAGTGTATTCCTGGGGCCTATTATTGTGGTATTGCCCTTGAGATTGCAAGATGGAGTTGGAGGTGTAGTTATTGTCAATGGTGGTGTTGGTTGTGCTGGTGCTGTTTGTGCTGGTGTTGTCAGTACTGGCACTGGTGGAGGTGCTAGTGACGGACAAGGCACTAGGTTTCATAGTAGTGCAGACGATGGTGCAGGCTGTGGTGTTATTGCGACGAAGGTGCTAGCGTTGCTGATGATGATGACGAAGTTAATAATTGTGAAATTATGCTTATTTTACGGTTGCTGATGAAGAACGGGATTGGAGAGAGGTTAATGGAATAAGATCAAGATGTACTGGTTGTGGACAGTGGTAAGTTGTGGTGTACATGACAGTTGTGTTGGTTTTGGGAATGATGGTGCTGTACTATGCTATGTCTTTCCTGATGCTCTTGCAGACGGCAAAAGGTGCCCACACGGTCCCTGGGGCCGTCGGAAATGGCGACGCCAAGTTGCGGTTGTACTAAAGAAATGGTTCTGTATTTGTTTCGTATGGAGCGTCTTAGGACTTTCACATTGGTAGTATTTTAGGCCTCTAGCATCTAATGCTCCAATTTTATTCCAGTTTTCACTTTTAACTTCAGACTCCCTAGTATTTGTACCACCAATTACCATTTGCGTCCATCTATGACGATTGTCATTACCATTTGGGGGTCCTTCGTGTGATTTTACGTCTCAGCACACAGGACGTAATTTTGTTTTGGCCCATATCTGTCCGTGAATTACCCACAATTTTGATAGATTAGTTTTATACATGACTTGAAATAGCTTTATGTTTTGCTATTTAACCCTTGCCTATATTTGGCAATGAAATAATACTCCATAGCTTGCAGTTCACTGACGCCATCTGCTGTGACCTATGGACACTTGACGCATGCTTCTGTGTTCCCATGCCGAGTACTATGTGCACAGTCCGGGTATGAGTAACTACATGTCCAACCTCTTTGTCTGGTGACTGGTCTACGTAGCCCTGATACTGTCTTGCGTTCACTGGACTACGTCGCATGCCTCAGCAAGGCAATCGGTTATTTTTGTCTTTTTCTTCTCCTATTTTCATGGTGTGTAACATATATTTTTATGACAAAACTTTCAACAGTAAAATTTATTTCGCTCCATTTTACATTGTTGAGCACTGTCTCTCAAATTTCTGTTTATTAGACTGAAGTACTTGCGTCAGTTGTTGTTTTGCAAATTACTGGAATTTCACTTACTGTACTTCCTTTAATAAAAACACTGTAATAGTTTCTGGAATATTAGGACTCTCTCGGATCATCAGTAATGGATAGTATGGATCCTGCTTACGTATTTCATCTTAGGTAAAAGTGAAGGTCATCGCTTTGGTGTAACGCGGTATTATTGACGCAAAAAATGAACTACGACGCTGGCTAGTCGCATGCAAGTCTGAGCAAGTCGTTAAGTGGATCTGAGTTCAGGTTGAGACGTCGCGGTGCAATGTTAGGCGTTGTTCGTTGACACAGGCTGTTCCTCTTGAATTTCCGTAACAAACGATACTGGGCGCTTAGTATTCTTCATGTTAATTTGCATCCTCTTACGGTAATTACGTTGTGCCATATACTCCGTCTGTCCACACCAAATGTACGCTGAGCCATTACATACTTTAGCACCATTGCGTTTCGAGCATTTCTCAACCAAAAATGCCGCAACGCGTCTCCACTCGAGTGCCACTTTCTCCATCGTTCTGCCCTGCACTGCACTAAACCGCTGGATAGCTTGCGAGCCCAGTGGTAATGCAATTACCTGTTCACTGTACTCTCTGACAATATCGCATCGCCCTGAATAAGCCAGAGTGTTTACTTACAATCAGCTTACAACTAACATTTATTCAAGGTTACATTGAGAAAAACCTTCCATTTTATCATACAAGCGTTAGTACACTTATTTAAAGTTTGATTTATAGAAAAAATACACCAACAAATACAACTGCAAGAAAAAAATTTGTGAGACCACAGAGTTGTGTTACAAGCTAGTCCCAGGATGTGGCTATTTTTCGGCTGTATTCCATTCTACTTTTTTATAGGCCACCGCGAAATGTTTTGGAATATTTGACGAGGGCTGTTGTTTGCTGTGGTGTTCTGTATGCCACGTATCTCATGTGCCTAACACCATCTAATATCAGTAAATCATATTACAGTTTCTTGCTAATAATCCTAATTTTGCAAACGGTTTCAAGCCACTTCTAATGAAATGTATGTGTGTGTGTTTGTGTGTGTAAGCCAATCTGAAGACGCCTGAATTAGGCAAAACACCTCGTTGGTAAATAAATAATAATTACAACCGTGCAACCAAGACTGTTTTTTCTTCAGCGCACTTACAGAACGTCAGCATCGATTCCGTCGGAAACTTGGGGCTATTCCTGTAGAGCCTCTAGCCATGTACTCAGCAGTCCTAACAACAAAAGACCTACTAGAACTACAATATGATGTATAAATGTGCCTACTGTGCACCTTATTAATCTTAAATGTACCATATGCAGTAACATCACGACTATTCAAACTTTCCAAACCACCGATGCTTTCAACACGACCGCCTACTGCTGTAACGACACATTTATTGAGTTGATCAGTGCAGTTGCCTGTGCATGAGCCCGAAGCACAGATGCGGCGCTTCCAGATACGGTCGCACTTATATAGGCGCTCGGCGTTATCAGCCTTGTCAACCCCGACTTCCGGTAATTTACACTCCTGGAAATGGAAAAAAGAACACATTGACACCGGTGTGTCAGACCCACCATACTTGCTCCGGACACTGCGAGAGGGCTGTACAAGCAATGATCACACGCACGGCACAGCGGACACACCAGGAACCGCGGTGTTGGCCGTCGAATGGCGCTAGCTGCGCAGCATTTGTGCACCGCCGCCGTCAGTGTCAGCCAGTTTGCCGTGGCATACGGAGCTCCATCGCAGTCTTTAACACTGGTAGCATGCCGCGACAGCGTGGACGTGAACCGTATGTGCAGTTGACGGACTTTGAGCGAGGGCGTATAGTGGGCATGCGGGAGGCCGGGTGGACGTACCGCCGAATTGCTCAACACGTGGGGCGTGAGGTATCCACAGTACATCGATGTTGTCGCCAGTGGTCGGCGGAAGGTGCACGTGCCCGTCGACCTGGGACCGGACCGCAGCGACGCACGGATGCACGCCAAGACCGTAGGATCCTACGCAGTGCCGTAGGGGACCGCACCGCCACTTCCCAGCAAATTAGGGACACTGTTGCTCCTGGGGTATCGGCGAGGACCATTCGCAACCGTCTCCATGAAGCTGGGCTACGGTCCCGCACACCGTTAGGCCGTCTTCCGCTCACGCCCCAACATCGTGTAGCCCGCCTCCAGTGGTGTCGCGACAGGCGTGAATGGAGGGACGAATGGAGACGTGTCGTCTTCAGCGATGAGAGTCGCTTCTGCCTTGGTGCCAATGATGGTCGTATGCGTGTTTGGCGCCGTGCAGGTGAGCGCCACAATCAGGACTGCATACGACCGAGGCACACAGGGCCAACACCCGGCATCATGGTGTGGGGAGCGATCTCCTACACTGGCCGTACACCACTGGTGATCGTCGAGGGGACACTGAATAGTGCACGGTACATCCAAACCGTCATCGAACCCATCGTTCTACCATTCCTAGACCGGCAAGGGAACTTGCTGTTCCAACAGGACAATGCACGTCCGCATGTATCCCGTGCCACCCAACGTGCTCTAGAAAGTGTAAGTCAACTACCCTGGCCAGCAAGATCTCCGGATCTGTCCCCCATTGAGCATGTTTGGGACTGGATGAAGCGTCGTCTCACGCGGTCTGCACGTCCAGCACGAACGCTGGTCCAACTGAGGCGCCAGGAGGAAATGACATAGCAAGCCGTTCCACAGGACTACATCCAGCATCTCTACGATCGTCTCCACGGGAGAATAGCAGCCTGCATTGCTGCGAAAGGTGGATATACACTGTACTAGTGCCGACATTGTGCATGCTCTGTTGCCTGTGTCTATGTGCCTGTGGTTCTGTCAGTGTGATCATGTGATGTATCTGACGCCAGGAATGTGTCAATAAAGTTTCCTCTTCCTGGGACAATGAATTCACGGTGTTCTTATTTCAATTTCCAGGAGTGTATTTTCCGAGGCGCCGACGGCAGTCAGGAAAGCTAGGGTCGCCGCTCGCTGGCTGCAACCCGCAGTACACGCGCGTGACGTAATCATGCAGCAGTCGAGCTGCATGACTCCCGGACACGAACAGGGATGCCTGACACAGAGAGCATCGCATAATGCCCCTGACAAGCAAACTTCACCAGTTCGACCTCGCGTTGTAAGGAGAGAAAAAGGCACACGTACAATATCTCAGTCCCAGAATCGATTGCGTGCGAAACTCTGGGCCATTGTTATGACAGCACCCAGTTGTGACTTTCTGGAAGTACGGTTTTTAAAAACACTTGCGTATCGTCAGTTTGTCACTTTCTCCGCTCCACTGTAGCTGCTTTATACCCGAGCGCGAAGTACTGTACAGTGGAGCTGTCACCTGTGGGAAAACTGGAACGAGGGGGAATTTCTCTTTTAGGACCGTAAAGGGCAGCCTTAGATTATTAAAACAAAAAAAGAGATATTTGCATGTGGTGTAGATGCTGTGAAAAGGAGGATTCCTATGAAAAATCTGTCTATATAAATTTGATAACGCCTTCAGTAGAAAGTGCCAACGGCCTTGCCGCAATGGTAACACCGGTTCCCGTCAGACTAACCAAGTTAAGCACTGTCGGACTGGGCTAGCAATTGGATGGCTGATCATCGGGTCTGCCGAGTGCTGTTGGCAAGCTGAGTGCACTCAGCCCTTGTAAGGGAAACTGAGGAGCTACTTGATTGAGAAGTAGCGGCCCCGGTCTCGTAATCTCACATACGATCCATATCCATATCCAGTGATGCTTGTAAACTGAGGATGACACGCCGGCCGGTCGGTACCGTTGAGCCTCATGGCCTGTTAGGCCGACTTAGCTCGTGAAAAAGATGACGATCCACCGTTAATATACAGTATTCGGGCTATCATGCCATAACGGAGGTGGGACTATAAGTTTAAAGCATCTGCTGGAAATGTGTACGCTTTCAAGAAGAATCATGCGATGATACCGCATAAAATAGCCCAAATTACTACAAATAAAGACATGGGTAGTGAGACAGCCGTACTTTCTCCATGTCTTGAGATTTTGCTAACACCAGGGCTATTACGGAAATGGTCAGTAGACAGAACGCGTGCAATACGGATAAGAGGCGTTTTAATTTACAAATCACGTCCATTCGATCTCTTATCGAAAAAGAAATGAAAGTCGTCGACACAGTCGTGCAGTTCATCAGCAACACGACACACAGCTACACAATAACGACAACGGTATCTGGAGATGGACACTTGCTGTAATGTCTGTTTCTAGTTTTAAAAGAGCCAACTGGAATATTTGGTCCACAAGCCAAACAAAGTTTGTGTCAAGCAGACATTTTTGTGCAGTTGCATCATCTTCTGGAAAACAAGAAACACTTACGTATGTAGCGACAGAGGGAGTTTTCTGACATCGTGCAGGATGACAGCAGGATAGTTTTAATTGTGTATTCAGTTTCCGGCCTCTAAAGCTGATAATACCACTGGATATAACAAGTTACGGTCAGCCGCTGGATGTAGGTGCCTTTCATTATGAATAAAACACATGACTGAAACACACACAACACTGGTGTAATATTCTACAATATTTATTATTTGTTACAGGAACCAGTTTTCAGCTATTACACCATCCTTAGGTACTAAGTACGTGGTGGAGTGAAATTTTCACGGACCAAAGATTTTAAATTAGTGCATGGACAGCGTATGTCCATTTCGAGAGATGAGAAATGTTAATGTTAGAATTATGAATAAAACATGAGCGATTATTTCACTGTAAATGCGATGTAGGGTCATTTAACTAAGATAAACTATGTGATGCATTGATTAATTAACTATAGATAAATTACAATTGTTGTACACAGAACAACAAAATTCAATAATAATCTTCATTTGCGTATTCCAAAGATGTGGCCGAACAAAATAATCTTGTCTTCAAGACAACCTAAATTGCAAACAAATAAAGTAAAATAGTGATATTAAGCAGGTGAGTGAAGCGGCTGTGTTATACAAAGTAAAAATTTTTAACACAACGAGAAAATTGTAGTAACTGAAATAAAGGAAATGGGGAATGTGAGTAAGAGGGGTAATTTACAACATGGCCTGGATAGGATAATATATAGTATGTGCAGTTAAGTGGTGAGTCAGGGAACTCTGTTTGGTCATCAGTACTAAGTTAGGACTGATGGACATGTGTTTATTAATTTCCATTATTTCAAAATAGTTCATCTTCCTTCCTTTGTGGATGAGACGTAATGCTTCTTGTTTCACCTTATAATTATGGTCTTCTTTAAGCAGGTGGTCTGCAAAAGCAGAATCTCCTTTTCTAAGTTTTCAACTTTCGTGTTGTTCCTCCAGTTGAGTACTTACTGCCCTGCCAGACTGACCTATATACAATTTGCCAGAGTTATTAGTGATTTTATAAATTACATCCGTTGCCAAAGTTGGAGTGCTCCCTTTACCCATAGGGGAAAAAGTTACCCTCAGTAGTGCACATAAAATAATGTTTTTACAATCGTGGATTTAAGCTTTCTGGACACATCTAGTGACACTTTCCCTAAGTATGGAATTGTGCGCCATTTATTACAGTCTGGAGATGGTGGGCCAAAGACAAATTAAGAAGAGTGTACACCTGTTGTTTCTGCTTTTTGTGCATTATGAAGTCCACTAAGGCAGGAGGACAGCCATTGTTAGATGCTGTTTGTTTGATGGCATTTAATTCCATTGGGCAGTTGTCTTAACTCATGGGGATGGTTAATAGGCGATGTATAATAGAATGAAAGGTAGCATGTTTATGGATCACTAGCCGGCATTACCATATCTGTGGTGGCAGGTTGGCTTTCGCGTATTCGGTGATTTTTTCCGCAGGTTTACCAACTAATGTTTACCATCTCGACATCAGTTCTGGGCATCGATGTGAGCTTCGACCAACGTAAAAACATCCTTCGAACGCAGTCTCTTCTTTACAGGCAGTTACATGCACCAGTATTTGGGATAGTCTTCCTGAACCCCTGGTATCATAGCGGCTACATCAGTGACGAGCCAGATCACTTTCAACGAGTGACATACTGTTTTGACATTGGTAACGTGCTTTGTACATTGTGTGCATTTCTAACATGTAGACAATGCCAGAAACCTACTTGTTTTTAACCGTTTCATGTTGTGGTTCATAAATGCAGCATAGATGAATGAGACGAATGAATGTCATTAAGGTAGTTGAGTAGCAATATTTAACTGTTAACATCAGTCTCTTGCGTTATTTTCTTTGGATTGGAAAGCTGATTCTGTTAAAGTGATGTACATTTGCAGGACTTGGGTTATTCTTCAATAGGAGGCCTTGGTTGTCACTTTGCTGAGCAGTACTTCACGCTCTGGGAGTAAGCGAGCGCAGTGGAGCGGAGAGAGGGGTAAACAAGCAATGCGCGCTCGTATTTAAAAGCTGTACCTTGAGAAAGTCGTAACTGCGTAATATCAGAATAATGGCCCAAATTTTCGCGTGCGATCGATTGCTGGGTCTGATATCTTGTACGTCTGCTTTTTTCTTCTTAAAATATAAGATCGAAATGGTGACGTTTCCTTGTGAGAGCTACAGCACCAAGACTCGCTTCTCGGCTTTAGGCAAAATCAATGTACAGGCTGGTTTCAAGGTCATAGACACTACTTATGATAATACAGTGTCATATTACCTACACCATTGACACTCCTATATGCGCTGTTACCTTTAAACTGTATATAGTTAGCCTCCGACGCACCAATCTTACGCCGGCCGCGGTGGCCGAGCGGTTCTAGGCGCTTCAGTCCGGAACCGTGCGACTGCTATGGTCGCAGGCTCAAATCCTGCCTCGGGCATGGATGTGTGTGATGTCCTTAGGCTAGTTAGGTTAAGTAGGTCTACATTCTAGGGGACTGATGACCTCAGAAGTTAAGTCCCATAGTGCGCAGAGCCATTTGAACCAATCTTACGGTATTTGGGAGTAATAACGACAAGAGTCATACTAGAAGTAAAATAAGACGTACCAATATCCTTGCTTTATACCTCTCTCATCTGAACAGTTCAGTAGGCAATAACATCACGAGTACCGAAATTCTGCAGACCACCGATACTTTCAGTATCACCGCAGCGACCAATAGCCACGGTAATCCAACCACACCACGTGAAGCTACGTCATTGTTCGTAAAGGTCGTTACGATTCTCGATCATCGTAAAGTTTGTGAGTCATAGGGTATCTACGGTGATGTAGGAGAGTTAATGTTGTAGGTGATTTGACTCTGTATTATCATAAATAAAGTCTACGACCTTGAAAAAACTGCACACTGACATTGCCAAAAGCCGATAAGCGGTTCTTGGAGTTGCAGCTCTCAGGGGCACCCTGAGATACTCTGTGTGTGAGGCGTCCCGTGCATCTCTGTGAGTCGCGCTTCTCGATAGCTGTTACGCAACACAGAGCTGCATGATTACGTCACGCGCCGCAGTACTTCTCCACTGCTGGCGGGCGGCGACCCTAGCTTTGCTAGTCTCCGCCGGCGCCTCGGAAAATAAATTAGCGGAAGTTGCGGAGGCTCATTAACATCTCTGATTAACAAGTCCGGTGGTTCCCTTGTGATTAGAAAATGTTGCCCATACGGAACCCTTAGTAATTGTTCCAAAGGCGTTCCTGCTGTGGAAACTGCTAGCAGCAGCTGAACCGCCGTGAGAGTACGGTGCTTGCAGGCAGGCAGGCAGGCAGGAGGCGGTGCCTCAGACGGCACGGCGGGACCCCTCGGCGCTGCTCGCTGCCCGCCTCGGCCGGCCGCCGCTGTATCAATGTTGTTGCTGGCGACGCGGCGTCTGCTGAAGGCCGCAGCACGGAGCCGAGCCGAGCCGCGCTGTGTGTATTCAGCTCACGCCCCAGCCCGGCGCGGCCCGCGCAGGTGTCGCCCGAGCCGCCGGCTGTTTGCGAAATTAGCTACGTAAACCCCTCACGTGCTCATCCAATTACAAAGGCAGCCGCGTGCAAATTGAACTCGGCGCCGCCGCGCGAATATTCTCTTTGTGGCAAAGGCGGCACGCCCCGGTCCCGCCGCCACCGCCCCCAGCTACACCCCCGTCTCTGCCCGGCGGGCTGGGCCCGCTCCTTTCCCTTCAGGCGGGTGACGGAAGGACAAGGACCACACGACACCCACCCACGCCTTCACCCCGTCCTCCACCTACACCACCGGCGTCCGTCCACGCGGCCTCTGTTTGTCCCTGCGAGCGATTGTTTTGCCGCGTAGTCCTGTGTCCGAGGATGCGGCTCATTTAGCTGTCTCCCTCCAGCCCATGCGTCCCCGGGAACGGTACGTTTGTAACACTGCCCGCATCCACGACCTATAAACGTTGTGACCGTAACAATATTTTGAGCGTGTCGTGGCATGTAAATGGTATTCAGATATCTGTTATCCTTTCCATTATGTACTACTTTTATTATGTACTACTACGAGGGTGAGTCAAATGAAAACCTTAAATTTGTGTCCGCAGCTCGTGGTCGTGCGGTAGCGTTCTCGCTTCCCACGCCCGGATTACCGGGTTCGATTCCCGACGGGGTCAGGGATTTTCTCTGCCTCGTGATGGCTGGGTGTTGTGTGATGTTCTTGCGTTGGTTAGGTTTAAGTAGTTCTAAGTTCTACGGGACAGATGACCATAGGTTTTAAGTCCCATAGTGCTCAGAGCCATTTGAACCTTCAATTTGTAATCACAAATCGAAATTTCGCACCGTTATCCTGTATTTTGATAAGCATGCTACAAATAGCGTGTAGAATGGCTTGTAGCTGGCAGCATAGTGCAGATGCACACATACCGTTGCAGCATCATTATAAAGATGACCGCCCCATTTGCGAATTGCACCAGGGAAGGTGTGAAACCTACTGAAATTCATTGACGAATGAAGGTTCAGTGCGGTGATGCATGTTTGTCACAGCAGCAAGTCTACAAATGGAGTAGGAAGTTCGCAAGTGGAAGATGCTCCGCCGGCTAGGGTGGCCGAGCGGTTCTAGGCGCTACAGTCTGGAACTGCGCGACCGCTACGGTCGCAGGTTCGAATCCTGCCTCGGGCATGGATGTGTATGATGTCCTTAGGTTAGTTAGGTTTAAGTAGTTCTAAGTTCTAGGAGAACCATTTTTTTTAACATGCTCCTCGTCCAGGTCAGGCACAACGAGTTGTGACTCCACAGAACATTGCAGCAGTTGAAGCCATAGTGAAGGAAAACCGCCGAGTGACACTGAATGACATTGCATCATGTTTACAGATTAGTAATGGATCAGCACACCACAGTGTACATGATGTGCTCCAGTTTCACAAAGTGTCTGCAAGATGGGTGCCACGGCAGCTGACTCCTGAAATGAGAGAACGATGTGTTGATGCTTGTGAAGAACTTCTTCGGCTATTTGTACGAGAAGGTGATGGCTTCCTTGCAAGAATCGTTACTGGGCACGAAACCTGGGTTCACTTCCACCGACCGGAAACGAAGAGAGGGAACAAGGAATGGCGCCAATCACTTGCTGATTTCCGTATGTCTGGACCACTCAAAGACGCGATGGAAGGAGAGAAGTTCCGTTGTGGTGAAGAGTTACGCCACACGGGGCGTGAGTGGTTGCGCGGACTACGAAAAGATTTTTTTTCTAAAGGAATTTATGCACTTTGTAAGCGCTGCAGGACTTTCATTGAGCGTGGGAGAAATTGTGTTGAAAAGTGATACAGCTTTGTACTACTTCTGCACAATAAATAATATTTAAAAAATATTTAAGGTTTTCATTTGACTCACCCTCGTACTTTTCTACCACTCGTCACTTCATATAAACGACCATGAAATGCGCAATACGAGTCAAAAGACAACCGGGATGAAGTTCACAACTACTGCGGAATGAGGGTTCCCATAGACCGACAGCACTAGTCAGTAGGGCAAGAAGATACAACCATAAAGGCCCACAATGCGGAAGAAAGAGCTCGCAGGCTGGACATATACAGACACGTCAAGCAGCAATTTAAAGACCGCCTGCGGCAGGCAAGAACAGAAAGCCGGAACCGATTCGTGGCACGTAAATTACATCTTCATCCATGGGCTACGTTGTGTAAAGTCGTGTATCAAAAGATAAAATCTCTGACCGTTTTACCAACTGTAAAACAACCAGACGGCAGCACTACAGAAAACTGGCTGCAATCTGCACAGTTACTGGTGGATATTCTCTTTCCAAAGGATACTGCAGATGACGTTTTGGATGAACAGAGAGAACTGCGGATTGAAGGAAGGGAAGGATGCTGCGGGGATGGTACAGTGTCCATTTTCGGAAGAGGAGTTCAGAAAAGAAATCCTGCAACTGAAAAGGAATGAATCACATGGTCCTGACGGCATTCCTGCTGAAGTCCTACAAGAAATGCAATTGCACATAACTTTATATTTAAGCAAACTCTGCTCAAGTTTTGCAAGAAATGCAATCGCCCATAACTCTACAGGTATGCCAACTCTACAACGCTCGTTTATTGCAGAAAAGAAAGCAAATGTGATAATCTCGAAACTGGTGAAGACAAGGACCCCGCTCGCTCCAAAGTACTAAATACCGATTCGCTTTCTCGATTCCTCTATACTTTTTGACCACCTGGTGGACTCCGACTGCCGATGAGCGTTGACAACTACTTTAAGAGCTATTGTGAAAATAGAGAAGTGACTATGTCGTGTCCAGGAGAGATCCTAACAAACGAAATTTCAGAAGGCTGCCCATAGGGATCCACAAGTGGCCATGATTTCTGGAATCTGGTATTCGACCCGGAATTAGGAAAGCAGCAGGATAAAGAAGAGGTCGTAGGAGTAGAGGCGTATACCGACAATCTAATGTTTCTTGTGAAGGTAAGATCCAGAAGCAACCAGGTAGATCGATGTAATACACTCCGTCAACAATTACGTCAGTGGTGCCAAGGAGTCATATTGTCTGTTGCGTCAGAAAAGACCACATACGTACTGTTAAAAGGGAACCTTTTGAGAGGGTCGATCGTGAAATTAGGAGAAAGTTAGTCACGAGATACGTAAGCGTCTTCTTGGGATAACGACAAAATCATAGTGCATATATTGAGGCAATAAGGAAGTGAGCCAGGAACATGATGAACAAAATTATTAGTCTCGCCAGTGACGATTATAAGCTGCCAATGCAAACAATAAGAACGTATCATAGCACTAACTGCGATCATGGGTTATTGTGCGATTGCTTGAGCCCACACACTTCTGCTCGTAAGCCGGCATGGATAGTTAACAGGGTACAACTTGGAATACTTCTTCGGATGAGGGGAGATTTCGGCATTGTGTCAATTGAGGTGTTGGAAGTAGTACTTGGAATGTGTCCACTCGGTCTCCAGATAGGATAAAGGGTGAATGTATTGGCTGAAGAAAAAACAATATCGTGTAATGCTGAACTTAACAGGAATACCGGCCACAAACAAGTAGCAAATTCAGAATCAGAAGCTCCACCTATGTCAGAAACAATGGGATAGTGCCCAAACAACGAGGTGTACCTAAGGTTTTCTGCCAAATATAAAACCTGCATCCCTCAATAGGCCTTACACATTTCGTGAGAGATTCTGGGCCCTACGCCGCCTACTGCCGCCGAACTGGTAGAATATAAAATGCTGAGTGTGACTGTGATGAAGAGCATATGCCAGAACATACCATCTGGGGATACTCGCTGTCTGTCGAGCCTGCTGGTACTGATCGGCAGGAAATGAATCGACAGATAAGACTCGGTGTCAAGGAGATACTGCATTGCGAAACAGAATGAGAGATCTTGGGCAACATTGCTGACGCTCTTTCAGGAAAAGCTTGGGTAGCGCACTGTGTTATGAAACAACCCCCGTCTACTGCACTACGAGAGGTTTTAGCAACCGTGCGTGGCTCGTGTTCGCGCCATCTCTTATTTTACATCCTTGTTTTTTTACCACACTGCCACCTCGTTATGTTAGTTTCAATTTCTGTTGTCACTGAGTTGCTGCTTTGCCTGCCCGTGAGCGGCAGCAGGAGCGTTTATCAGCAGGAGCGCTTATCGATATAGCCCTGCCGTATTATCTTTGCTGACTGCTATCACTTTCCCGTTGACATCAGTCGTGCAGCGAGTTGGAATGCGCCGCAGGGCAGTTTGGACCTGGCAGTCGTAGAGTTGGGACGCGGCGGAAGTCGGTCGGGTTGGAGCAGTAGTGAGGCTTGCACAGCACACATGACTTGAACTGGGGACGGTCTTGGTTGATCATTGGTTGGTCGTCTGACCGGGCGACGTGTATTTGCTCGCCGCTCGCTTATGGGTTGGCGGTGTGTGTCTCGACTCGTGGTTTGGCCGTATCATTGCATGGGTTTGGGTTCTTCGTTATAGTTTTCGTGAACTATGTGTAGCTTGTGATGTCGACTGCTCAGTTATTTTAGTGTTGTCCCCGTGCTGATGTGTGGCAGTCGGTCAGTTGGCGTGGAGCAGCGAGGAAATCTTTGCAGGGTGTTGTTTGGCTGGGCCCGCTGGTGGTCTCTACGCAGTGTCGGAGTGTGTGAGGCTGTTCCCACTGCTACGAGCTCCGTCGCTCACCGACCCTGGATACGAAAGTTGAGTTTGGATTTAATTTATCAGCATGTCAAGACTGTTCACGTTGTGCCGTCTGGTTCTCGTAGTTGGCTGTTGGGACATTCCCGCGAGCAACAATGTGTATGTTCGAGTTTGCGAAGGTGTAGCCACTGTCCGGTGGAGTCTAACTGTATTTAGTTATTTTCAATTGAAGTGCACCAGTGAAATTTTCTGCCATGTGGCCGTTAACGCTCTGGGTATCTGCCCTGGCCGTTAACGTACATTCAGGTAGTGTCCTTTGCTCACCATGTTGTCGCTGTCCAGCACAGTGTGTAGTTTGACAGCTTAATGTATGATTGGCTGTGGGCGTCCATACCTTTACGTTTTGCATTGATCGCCCAATTGTGTGCCGGTGGAGTGGAGCACAAGTTACCCTGTCGGAGGGTAGTTGACTGTCTGTTGGTTGGGTTGTCGTCGGATCGAGAATGGTTGGGCCGACTGCCTGTCTGACCTAAGTGAACGTTAGTGTTTCAAGTGCTGGCCGACCCCCGAACTTCTGAGCGCCGTTAGCTGCACTGCCTTTTCTTATTTTTTGTTGTGTGTATTTGTATGGCTCATAGCCGATGGTTTTGAATTAAAGTTGAATCGTTTTTAGTGGTGTTTTAAGTCATGGGCCTTAAGCCGCTTTAAAACTAAAATTCCTTGCTTGTCAAGTGTTAGATTGTTTAGGCCTTCACCCTGATTAAAATATGTTTTATTGATAAAGCCTTGGGCCTTCTGCCTACTAAAGTTATTTTAGTTATTTTTTAAGGCATGGGCCTTCAGCCGTTTTAAAATTAAAGTTCCTTGCTTGTCAAGTATTAGATTGTTTGGGGCCTTCAGCCTAATTTAAGATAAGGCTTTGTTGCTTAAATTTATTTTATCTTGAGTTTTAAGTCATTGGGCCTTCAGCTGTTTTTAAATTAATGATCTTTGTCTTTCGAGCATCGGACTGTTTGGGACCTTCAACCTAATTGAAGATAAGGCCTTCTGCTTGTGTTTTTTTTAATTTAATTTAACCTTGAGTCTTAAATCATGGGCCTTCAGGTGTCTTTAAATTAAGGTTGTTGCTTTTCAAGTGTTAGATTTTGGGCCTTCCGCCAAATTGTAGAACTTATTTAACGTGAGGCCTTCTGCCCTCTAAATATCCTATAAATATTCTATTTGGCGTCTGATTTTGAGTTAATGGCTTTTAGCGATTTTTTTAAATTAAAGTGGTTGTGCCCTTAAGGCATACGATAGTGTGGCGTATTCAGCCGATAACTATTTTCAAGAATTTGTACTGTAATGTTTGGTCAAATAAATAATGTTATATGTGTTCGAGTGTAACTGACAGCCGCTCATTTTGGCCCCTTTCCACAATTCCAACTACCTGTACTGTCCTGTGAGTTTAGCAGGGCGTTTCAATGGAGAAGCAACGCAGCTGATGTCAACATTTGCTTCAGAAGAGATTCCAACACCGAATGCGCTGCCACCGTACCAAAACCAGAGAGAAACGTAGCCGTGGGTCGTGTCTCGTCACCCAGGGAACCAGAACCCGGGTGATGTGGATCGGCGTGTGGCTGCAACCCGTTCTAGCAGCAATGATGCTCCCTTGGAACAGGGGAACCATTACGGGGAGCCAACAAATGATGGAGGAACCAGGTGCAACCACATCAGTCTGCAAGCACCTGAGGGCCCTGCAGGGCATGCCTATGGACCGGCGAGCGATGGAGTGTACTGTAGAATGTGACAGATAAACAATTAAATTATAATAGTAGTAGTAGATATAGATTTGGTAGTAGCTGAATTATTTATTCATAGTAATTGTTTAAAATAATAATAATAATAATTAATGTTACTATTAATATTAGAAATAGTTGTGGTGATGGGAGGTAGTATTGTGTGGGATGAAATGTATTCTGTAATGCATATATACTGTAGGGCATAAGATTCAATACAGCCCGTGTTTAAATTATAGGTAACAGCTTACAATGAAACGGAATAAATAAATAAAATAAAATGAAATTTCATTTAAAATTAATTTTGGAGTTAATACGGCTTCACCTTCAGGCAGTGTTGTTGATGCGATATAACCTAGCATCGCAAGTGTATTCTGCTAATGTAAGCCAACATCCTGTAGTGTAGTAGCTATTTGACGTTTACAGTTGTCACACTAGAGGATATAAGTGAGGCAGTATATCACGTCTACGTCTACATGACTAGTCTGCAATTGAGACTAAAGAGTTCATATAACCGCTTTCGCACATTTCGCGACCGTTCCAATAGCGAATAGCATGTGGCAAAAATGAACATCTAAATATTTATTCCCATGCGAACTCAGACTTCTCTTATTTTACTGCTACGGCCGTTTATCCTACGCGCGTCGGGGGCCAGCAGAACATTTTGACATTCGGAGGAGGTAATTCGTGATTTAAATTTCGGGAAGGAAAATCCGCGTTGTTTTAATGATTCTCAAAATGGTTCAAAGGGCTCCGAGCACTATGGGACTTAACTTCTGAGGACATCAGTCCCCTAGAACGTAGAACTACTTAAACCTAAATAACCTAAGGACATCGCACACATCCATGCCCGAGGCAGGATTCGAACCTGCGACCGTAGCGGTCGCGCGGTTCCAGACTGTAGCACCTAGAACCACTCGGCCACCCCACCCGGCAATGATTCTCACCTCAATTTGTGTGTCATATCGGTCATACACTCTTCCATTTTCCCTGATAATACAAAACAAGCTGCCATTATTTGAACATTTTCGATGTCCTCTGTCGGTCCTATCTAACACGAATCCCATACCGCTTCTCAGTACTTCATAAGACGACGGAAAAGCGTAGTATAGGGAATCTCTTTAGAACAAATCTTACAAGTGTTTTGCCAATAAAACGCAATCCTTTTTCGCCTTTCCCATAATATTTTCTCTGTGATGTTTCCAGATCACAAGCTGCGACTAGACGGAAATAATACAAATTTATTCTCCAGTTTTATTTGTTCGTAATTGTAATCCCTTGGTATTTAGTTGTCTCGACAACCTTTAAATTTATGTGTTCTATTGTGTTCCTGAAATTCAACGGATTTTTGCATTCATGTGGATGACCTTAAACTTTTTGTTGTTTAGGTTAAATTGCCACTTTGCGTACCACACGGACTTCTTCTTTATATTATTAAAAATGCATGAACTGAAATCCTAGTTACAAATAAATTAAAAAAATAAACACAACCGAGTTGAAGAAAAGCAGTAAGAGAATAAGTTTTATTCTCCATAACAAAATATTTCACAGTTGACTTCTACAGTTTCCATCACTACGGAATAAGCAAGAATACTATCCTTGTTTAGTTTCTGTAGCAATGAAAGGAAGTCTCTGTAAACGAGTAAATAAAAAAAAGAAACAAAAAATAGTTCAAATGGCTCTGAGCGCTATGGGACTTAACTTCTGAGGTCATCAGTCCCCTAGGACGTAGAACTACTTAAACCTAACTAACCAAAGGACATCACACACATCCATGCCCGAGGCAGGATTCGAAACTGCGACCGTAGCAGTCGTGCGGTTTCAGACTGTAGCGCCTAGAACCGCTCGGCCACTCCGGCCGGCAAAAAAAGAAACCTTTTGTTGCGGGCTTTTTCTGATAATAATTTGGTTTCTGGTTCTCTCATCTTTGCAGGAATCATATCCGAGCTGCAATCTTGTTATCTTTCAATACAGTCGTCACACATTACCTATGCTTGCTTGTGACTAGGGATTTCCTTATGATCCAGTTCCATTTTAAAATGTAATATAGAGATTATAAGTTGTTAGGAGCCGGATGATGCATAGAGATGCTTTGCTTACTGCATGTTGGCTACACGCAGGTAAAAAATTATGTAGTCACCCTCCTGTCCCAACAGCTATTTTAATAAAATTTGCTAAGAACAAACTTAATCGTATAAATATTTCATTTAAATTTGTGAGCGGTTTCGATCTATTGTACTTAAATCATCTTCGAACCCTGTTCTCTGCAAAGTGAGTAGTAAACAAGCTCAGATATAACCAAATCATTATAATAATACAGGGATATAGTTACAGAATACGATTACAGGAGCTGGGCTGGCCGAGCAGGCTGCTCTAGAAAGACGTAATCGACTTCTGACTATGTCCCAGCTGCTAGTGATTAAATAGTGATAGCCCTGCCCCTGCCTCCAGCAGTGGCTATGAATTACCAGGGTAAGTAATAAAAGATATTCCTAAAATACGATTTTGTCCATTAAAGTAAAAAAGGAGAACATTATTCATTTTCAACTAAAACTATAACAGTTAAAATGTGGATAAAAACTTCTTTAACCACGGTACTGGTCATGTGAACGTTGGCTGCCCTCTGCAGATGACAGACAGTTGGTGGTACGCCAGCTTGGTAACTATGCAAACGACGTTTTACATCGATTCCTCCACAGAGCAAAAACGTTGTGAAGGCTGGCTGGTGCAAAAAACGCCATCTAGTAACCATGGAGACAATGTGAAAATCGATCATACATTGACCAGTCGTGAAATTAGAAGATAATACCGCAATACGCAGTCGAAGTGCGTTTATAAGCATTTTTATACGTAATCACACAGGCTTATTTAAATGCTGCCTGCTTAATTTCCATAGTTGCTGTAGGTGTTGTTAGGAACAGTTGATCTAAAGATGCCCAGAATTGCAATGTCAACCTAGACAATTCAAGCTTCAGTAAAAACACAAGCATTACCACTGCGATACAGGTATATAACTAAAGGCATAATGGACATGAAGTTGTTGCAAATCAATTTGTAACTTCTAAGATATCATTGAACAACAAAATTGAAGTGAAAGTGTGAAAATTGCATGATTTTGATTAGTTGTGTTTATTTCAGTATAAAGTGATACAAACTCATCATCTTCATAAATATTTAGCTCTAGTTTTGTTTTAAAAAAGTAATCTACATTTTTGTACAAAAACTCACTAGCTAAATATGCATTCATTTTCCAAGATTCAGCATAACAAATTTTAAGTGAATAATTACTTGAATTATGTTATGTGTTATGCACTGATAAATTTGATAAATTTCAGTGCCACTCTGGATACAAAAGTAAAATATTAAGAAAAAATGAAGGTAATATTACATGAAAGAAAATACTTTTTAAGTCTACTTTGTATCAGAACTATGTAAAGCACAAAAGAAAATATATAAATTAACTGGTCACAAATGTATATAAAGGATTACAAATCTTAAATGTCCATATATATATATACAGTATATTCAATTTCATATTTTGTTCAGAGATAAATTCAGAAGATGAACGTTTTCGCTTGGCTTGTCGTTTATACACATACTCGGGAACATCCCTTATGACAGTCCAGCAGTAATCTGCTAAAATAGTAGGGCTCCATTTTCTGGCATATCTCTTCTCTAATGTGGCAACGTCTTGATGAAATCGCTCCCCATGTTGATCTCTTACTGCACCTCAGTCTTTGGGGAAGAAGTCAAGATGACTATGTAAGAAATGCATTTTCAGTGACATGTTGCAACCAAATTTTTCATAATATGACAATATGTTATCTACAATTTCCTTGTAATTTATTGCTCGTTTGTTCCCTAAGAACTGTAAACAGACGTTCCTAAAATATTCCCATGCATGCTTCTCATCACTTTGTATGATTCCACCAAAAGTATGGTTTCCAAAAAGCTCTCGAATGCGTACAAAAATGCCCTCCTTTACTTTGGCATCACTTAAGCAAGGGGAATTTTTGCCTCAAGTACTTAAACGCGTAACAATTTTTGTTCATTCCATTGACAAAGTTTTTCATGAAACCCAACACGATTTGCAAAGGCGGGAGCAGAATCTTTTCAGCGTCTATAAGAGGTTCACTCTTAATGTTCTTTATATCTGTTTGAAGACATTTTCTGGTGGGCCATTCATGTTTACTGTAATGAGATGCACGAGCTCGGCTATCCCATTCACAGGGAAAGCATCAGTACTTATTATACCCTAACTGCACACCTAATAGCAGTGCAACCACTTTCAAGTCACAACAAATCTGCCATTTAGAGTCATTATACTTGATAGCTTCTGGTAAAATTTTCATGTTTGGTTTGATTCTTTCATATGCACACTACGTCCAACTGGAATAGAAGAGAGCTCATTACCAGTATGTTAAAGTACTGCTTTTAAGCTCAACTTTGACGAATCAGTAAAGAGTCTCCACTCATCAAGGTTGTAATTAGTTCTGAGAGACTTCAGTAGGCCATTTGTGTCTACACAAGCCACAAGACTATCTTGAATGTTAAAAAAAGGAGTGAATTAATGTTGCTCTCTTCTGCGGTAGAATGAAACATTTAGATTGCTTTTCAGAAAATTGCAGTGCTGCACTCTTCATGCTAAAATCTCAGCCTTAGCTTCAGTGAGCTACAAATCTCTAATGAGATCACTTAACTCATTTTGAGACAGTTTTTGTGGATCATCAGTTGCTGATATATTTAGAAGAAACTATCTTGTGATTTACATGGCTCAGGACATTCAGAATCCCCATCAGAAGTAATCTCGCGCTCTGTCGGTGGTTCAGGTATTGGCAATCCTTCCCCATGCAGAAATGGATGTATGGCAGATGGAACGTTAGGATAGATCACTGTCCGCTTCTTCTTCTTAGATGTTTCCTTATTGATGGGAGGAACCATACAAAACTAGCAGTCACCGACATGGTTAGTTGGCTCACGGCAGATCATGGGCACTGCAAAGGGCATGCAACGTCCTTTCCCATGCATCCAGTTCCTGAGGTTGCTGGCACAAGCGTTGCAGATTACATGTTGAGCCCAGGGTCTATCCTGATCACCTACGTTGCACCCAAAATAACAACTGTAAGCTTTTTTAATCAATGGAGTTATTTGTTGTCTTTGTGAATCAAATGTCACTTCTCCACACTCATAGCAAACTGTGTCAGCACTGTAAACACAAACTCGAGGCACTTCTATTCAGTTCACTAGCAGTAAACTTGAACAACTGCTAGTTAATCTGGAAACAAATGTGCAAAAATTATTACACGCAGTAATAAAGTCACTGAAGTTGAAGAGGAGGAAGACAAAAAGATCACTAAAATTGGTATGAAAATGTTCATATCCAAAATATTGCACACAAGTAAGACCAGGAACAATAATATAATCCATTGTTACTAGTTATTATGACTTTGACAAACCATTACAATATTTGATTTTAAACTGAACATAAAAATCCGTATACAATTATCTCACTGTAATAAAACAGTGTAAAATGAAAACTAGAGTTAATTATGAATTGTCTATGTGATTTTCGCGATCAGCACATTAGAACTGATAGGAATTGGTTATTTTCGTTCGATTTACATTTTCATTGTTGCACAGTGTATTAACAAGTATAGACAGAAGCAGTAATAATTGGATTTAAAATTAAACATGTGTTGTAAAATACTCGTAATAATCCCTCTGTATAAGGGAAATTGGAAAGACGATAACAAAGAACGGGAACAGTTGGGGATATTTTAGCGTAGTTCATCGAATAAATTTAAAAAAATCTACTCCCACTATTACGTTTACAGGATGATGTCTTTCCATGTCTTGTGTGGGCTGTCATGACTGTTGAAACAGTTTCTCTTGAAACATTCAATAAAGTGGCTGTCTTGGTTACTGATGCTCCAGCTAACCTGGCCCCCACAATCTGACCTCTTTGGAACTCTGTTAGGTCTTTCATTGCTCGTCGACCTCGGCCTCTGAATGCGAAGTGTGCACTGTTCGTAAATAACTTGCAGGGATGCGTAGTCCGTACTGAACACGCACAGTCCAGCAAGATACGTGCCTCACCTGCATTGTTGACCGTGAAACACAACAACCCCATTACTACCGCTGTTCACATTATTTTGCCTATTCCCTGTGTAAAACAGTTTGGGATTCATATTCATTGATAAATGAACTAGTATTAACTGAAATTTTTTGTACACAAGGACAAATCATGCACTCGTGTCTGTCGGCTGAATGGAGTCTCTTTTTGAGAGGCTGAATGATGACTTACATGTCAACTACATTCGGCGGGCGTTTCTTCTTCAAACCTACAATGCGTAACAACGATTCCTTACATAAAATAAGCATGGAGCGTGTGAACAGTGAAGAAGAACTAAGGAAGAATCTAATTGACGCGAGCTGCAAAACTAATACTTCCTAAAGTCTAATTGAGACTGTCTTCTTTCTTCCGGAGTATCATATCTGCTAATGCAAAGCGGCAGAATTCAAGTATTTTCACCCTACAGTGCTCTTGAGTATTTAAACGCTTCGTGATGTCTTGGTCACATTTTCATTATTCCAATACGCCTTCACGCGTTTCGACATTGCCTCATTTTCAAAGCTGTAAGAAATACAAAGACAAAACTAGTGTCAGTAAAAATACAAGCATTATTACATTGTCACCAATGAGGTGTGATATGGAAAAGTACAGATATGGTTTAAAGCTTATAACGTGCTTTAGACAATTATTGTGAGCCAGTACAAACTCACCAACACGAATATACAATACCTGATCAGCATCCTCTCACAGCAAGCAAATGCTAACTGACTGAAAGGATCAAAGTCGATGCAAAGTGGAATCAACTGCTACGTATCGCTAAAGCCGTAGTGTAGTGCGCCAATTGTTTCTTAGCAGGTATATGTTTAACCATTTACACTAGTTGTGCCAGAAAAGAATAGGTAAAATTTTAAAATACGTGTGGTGCAATGCAGTCATTATGAAGGAAAACAAGTTGAACTTATGTATTGCTATGTCTATTAGTGAGAATAAAATTTCGTAACGGGGAACAAATGAGTGAGGGTTATGTGGAAAGGGTATGGTCAAACAAGACGTTGTTCTCCAAGACGCAAACTTTTAAAAAGCTCTACATCAGTTAACCAATAATAATAAACCAGAAATAAGATTACCTTATATAAAATTAGTGTAAAATTAACAGACAGCAATAATGGCATAGTCATCTGTGCAACCTACAGTAACTGATTTACCTTTCCATGTTACTTACTTTCAAATTTCATGAAATCCGTGCTCAAACTTTTTCTCCCCCCCCCCCCTCCCGCCCCCACCGACCTGCCTCTCACCCACTCCCACCAATCACCCCCTCCCCCTATTTATTATTCTACTTAATAATGTATCATATGATAAACATTATTTCCAACATATTTCTCATTATACGCTAATTTTAACTTTCAAGAATTAGTTCGGATTCCAAAACGTGAGGTTACTCTCGTGAATCGAACGATAACTAACGCACCACACACACGATCTACAAAGCGCTTTGGCGTCCAGATCTATCTTGGGATGACTGCTAACAACCTGGCTCATTCCGAGCTGCTGTACGTCAGAATGAACAAGAGGGAGACGGCAGATTCACGCCCGGGCGTGCAGTTAAGCGGTGGTAGTATTGACAGGCGTTTATTTAAGCAGGCTTATACAGCACTCCGAACACTGATTGCGAAATTTGCCGGCAACGCACCCTCCTCCCCAGCACCCCCACCCTGCGCGAACTCACTATCCCCATGTTGTGCGCTTTGGTGTAGTAGCCGTGTCCTGGTGCCCAGTAGCTGTATCCCTGTCAGCACCAAAGGGTCGATCAGGACGATGGCCCATGACGTCTAGGTCAGGTGCCGAAGAGGCCGCAAAGGCGCGCCTCTTCCGGACGGATCGTACACAGCTTGCAGTTCATCAGCTGTTAAGCCCCTCAGAGGATGACTGCTGGCCGCACACCAACTCTATGCATCGGTGAAATCACAGGTATAGCGAGTGTCCTGACGGAACTTGACGAGTTGTAATAAGTTGCCAGGCAGCCAGCAACTTTATCACCAAGGGATTAGCTGTGGTTTCTCCGAAAGATAAAAGCCCTTCATTGTCTCTGTTTCAAGACGCAGACAGAATGGTGGCACGAATGAATAATCAGAGATCCGAAGCTCAGTTATTTATATTCTTATACACTATTGGCCATTAAAATTGCTACACCAAGAAGAAATGCAGATGAAAAACGGGTATTCATTGGACAAATATATTATATTAGAACTGACATATGATTACATTTTCACGCAATTTGGGTGCATAGATCCTGAGAAATCAGTACCCAGAACAACCACCTCTGGCCGTAATAACGGCCTTGATACTCCTGGGCATTGAGTCAAGCAGAGTTTGGATGGCGTGTACAGGTACAGCTGCCCATGCAGCTTCAACACGATACCACAGTTAATCAAGAGTAGTGACTAGCATATTGTGACGAGCCAGTGGCTCGGCCACCATTGATCAGACGTTTTCAGTTCGTGAGAGATATGCAGAATGTGCTGGTCAGGGCAGCAGTCGAACATTTTCTGTATCCAGAAAGGCCCGTACAGGACCTGCAACATGTGGTCGTGCATTATCCTGCTGAAATGTAGGGTAGAGTCGCGGGTCGTAACAGATCTGAAATGTAACGTCCACTATTCAAAGTGCCGTCAATGCGAACAAGAGGTGACCGAGACGTGTAACCAATGGCACCCCGTACCATCACACCGGGTGATCCGCCAGTATGGCGATGATGAATTCACGCTTACAATGTGCGTTCACCGCGATGTCGCCAAACACGGATGCGACCATCATAATCCTGTAAACAGAACCTGGAATAACGTTTTGCCATTCCTGCACCCAGGTTCGTCGTTGAGTACACCATCGCAGGCGCTCCTGTCCCTGATGCCGCGTCAAGGGTAGCTGCAGCCATGGTCTCCGAGCTGATAGTCCATGCTGCTGCAAACGTCGTCGAACTGTTCGTGCAGGTACTTGTTGTCTTGCAAACGTCCCCATCTGTTGACTCAGGGATCGAGACATGGCTGCACGATCCCATACAGCTGTGCGGATAAGATGCCTGTCATCTTGACTGCTAGTGATACGAGGCCGTTGGGATCCAGCGCGGTGTTCCGTATAACCCTCCAGAAACCACCGATTCCATGTTCTGCTAACAGTCTAATGATTGATCTCGACCAACGCGAGCAGGAGTCTCGCGATACGATAAACCTCAATCGCGATAGGCTGCAATCCGACCTTTATCAAAGTCGGAAACGTGATGGTACGCATTTCTCCTCCTTACACGAGGCATCACAACAACATTTCACCAGGCAACGCCGATCAACTGCTGTTTGGGTATGAGAAATCGGTTGGAAACTTTCCTAATGTCAGCACGTTGTAGGTGTTGCCACCGGCGCCAACCTCTTGTGAATGCTCCGAGAAGCTAATCATTTGCATATCACAGCATCGTCTTCCTGTCGGTTAAATTTCGCGTCTGTAGCACGTCATCTTCGTGATGTAGCAATTTTAATGGCCAGTAGTGTAGCTACGTACTGGGATGGGTGGGGGGAAGGAGGGTGGGATGGGGCGGCAAGTTGGTTTGCCATATACTTGCCCTGTCAGGTTTCCGAGATAACTCTGAACCGAGCGCAGATTCTGGGCCCAGTTAAATTTGCAAAGTGTTAGTTGCTCGGTAGCACGCAATTGCCCAAAGTTACAAAACGTTATTTCACTCCTGATCGTACTGTATTATGGCGTTTGTGGTTTACGCGCCGCGATTGGAATCGCAAACCACGTCTTTCCGGAGTGTTTTGGCAATGTCAACAATAACTGCTGAGAGGCTTACTGAGATTAGCACATCGGTGCGCACAGAGATACAGCAGCCAAGCACTGCCCGAAAAGACATTGTTAACAAGGTTTACTTGTACAAATAGCATTGTTGCAAATAGTATTATTGGTGTAGAATCTGTGCAGAAACTGAGTAAAAAATGGAAATGAGCGTATGGGATTCTTGGCCGAGAGGCCTGATACGGGGGAGTTCGGCCGCCATATTGCAAGTCCTTTTTAGTTGACGCCAGTTCGGCGACTTGCGGGTCAATCATGATGAAAATGATGATCAAGCACACACAACACCCAGTCCCGGGAATCTAACCCGGGCCCCCTGCGTAATAGGCGAAAACGCTACCGCTAAGCTGCGCAGGCGGACAGAAGTTAGGTATCACATAATAAAAATAAAGTTTGGTTATAGTATTATTGGCCGTGTGATCTCATGTAGGATGTTCGGCACTTGGTGAAAGTCTTTTTATGTGACACCACTTCGACGACTTCCACGTTAAAATACCAAAACTCTGTCGGAACTGGGCCTTGGAAGGCCCAACAATACCGCCCTCCCGCCCAGTCATCCTGCGCGTCACTGGATGCGGATATGGAGGGGAATGTCGTCAGTACACAACTCTTTGCAAGCTTTTGTGACCGGAGTCGCTACTTTTCCAAAAGCGTTCGGCAGACCTGAATGTTTACCCATCCAAGTGTTGACTAAGCCCGACAGCGCATGACTTCGATGTTATCACTGCGGCGAGGCCGTTGGCGATTTGCAAGTTGATGATGATGACGACAATACACACACACGCACACACACACACACACACACACACACACACACGCACACACAGTCCTGAGCACCGAAAATCCCCTGGCAATCGAACCTGGGGCCTTGTAATCGAGAGTCACCAATGCTAACCACGAGATCATGAGCACAGATTATTCATCTTGTGAGATACAGTTGGTAAAAAATGTATCAGTTGAGTTACATTCTTGTTAAAGTTCTTAAGGTTTGAGAGAAGCTATTGAAAATACGTATTGCTGATTAATGGACAGATTTCTGGACCTAAGACAGACGCTTTTTGGTGATTCTTTTTATTTCTGGTACTGATTCCATGAACTGAGAGTTTTAAAGAGTTGATAAACGTCATTACGTTGTAACCCTATCGAGAAGCAGCAGTTAAAAACCTAGTTCTTGGATCAGACTTCCGCAGACGTTGAGTTAACACGACAAACAGTCCGAGTTCTGCCCTTTCGGACGCTGAAAACTTGAGCTTGGCTTGATGAGTTACTCCATTGATGATACATTTCTACGGTACCTATGTCTGGCAATATTCGCATAGCAAACTTAATTCTGGACATATGCTAGGTGGTAACCTCCTGAATTTACTGAACTGCGTAAAATGAGTTTCTTTTTTTAAAGTTTGGTGACAAGTGAATTGGCTAGAAATCGTATATTAACATCTTCAAAAAATTCGACATGTTTGTAGACCCAATTTTAATTTGGTATTTATGGCAGTGGTACATTTTATAAAAATGTTTGTTCTCAACTGCTGCGACGTTTGGTGACCCAGTGTAGCATTTGACGATGCAGTTAATCCTCTTCCTCTCCCTTTACGTTCACCTCACCCTCGATCCCTCTTCAGTGCTTTCAGTGCTTCTGTTTCTTTTCCCTCTCCCCCCCCCCCCCCCTCCCATGTGTGTGTGTGTGTGTGTGTGTGTGTGTGTGTGTGTGGGTGGGTGGGTGGGTGTGTATGTGTGTGTGGGGTGGGTGTGTATCTTTCATATCCCTTCATTCCTCTTCCCTTCCCACGCCCACATATAACGAGTCGTAATCAAACATATTCTGCAAACTTTTTAACGGTCGGATATCACACCACCATCCCTTTATGCGACTGACGGTAACTGGAACGCTTATCCCTGGAATGTCATAGCAAGCGGCAGGAATTTGCACTAAACATTTTCTTCCACATCGTGCCATTCTGAGTACTAGATGCTCACTGTTATGAATATGATGGCTGTATTAAGAAAAGGAAGCAGTGGCGCGTTGTAGACACTAGCTCGTTGCGGACCGCTAGCTCGGACAAGGACATTGCGATGGCAAATGCGGATTCAGAGACGGCGTTCAGATTTCATATTTTTCGCGTCAGTGTATCACGGCGAGGCAAAAAAAGAAAAAAAAAAGAAAGAAAAGACTGTGGCAGTCGCGTTCCTCCGCTCCACTTCTCTCTCCAATTTACTTAATTGAAGAACTGCGCTGCCGCGGCCGCCGATGTATTTGACGGCAGAAAAGACCGAAATCTTTCCAAATTGAACTTCGATTTCCTCTGTATCACTTTTATTATGACTATTTTCAAATCATAAAATAAATGGTATTCGCGCAGTTGGAGCGAAAAAATGGAGAAAGGATTATTAAAATCGCAAATGGCATTCCCAGTTTCGTAATTTTCGGAATAACGGCTCGTTTCACAAAATCTCAAGAAGCCTCAAGCTATCGCTTCCACATTCCGAAGTCAGATCTACTTAATTAAACGACGTGCCGGGTAGGGGATGGGGTGGGGAAGGGAGAGAGGAACGAATTCTGTAGAAAATTTCTATTTGCCAGCATAGCGAGGATACGTCGTAGCGGTATATTCACCAGTAATTAGGTTTGCTTCTACGTATATCGTATCACGGTGGACAAAGCAACAGAGAGCGAGAAGAAGCTATCGGAAAAGTGAACAAATTCGCAAAAATTATTAAACAAATGTCAGGTGAACATCCCGAGACAAAAACCAAAAGGCAATGCGTCAGTTTGCAATATTTTCCAAAGACTGCCTTTCTGAATTTTTTTCAAACTTATAAATGCAGCAAATCTGATAAAAAATATACAAATGAACGATAAATGATAAGCATAAACTTTAAAACAAGTGTTTATGTTTAATGAAATGTTGCTACTATTGAATAATGTTGTGTCTGATAAACTAGCAGCAGTAGGAATGAACATGTTAGATATTTATCGAATTTCACTATGGCTGAATGTTAAAAAGTTTCTAGTAAATCAAGTTAAACTATGTTATAGTGACACTGATAGATTAATTTATTATACTACTAGTGAAAATGTTCATGAAGATATGAAGAACGACATACATACCTAATTTAATACTTCTGTTCCCCCGGAAAACAAAATTTAAAACATTTCATTTGCAAATAAGGAGAAAGTATGATTACATATGGCTAGTTAAATGGAGAACCTGTTGTTGGATTCATTAGACCAAGAAGTACACTATATGCGCTTGAGAGTGACTCACAGGATGTAGTGTGGAGAGCAAAAGGAGTGAAACCGTCTTATGTTAAGGAGATAGCCATTAATGACTGCTATGAAAATGTTCCGCAAACAACTATTGCACAGTATATTATTTCATCGAAGTGTCAAATAGCATACACTGCGCAACAATGTAAGATTTACAAGAGGAATATGATAAAGTTAAAATCCTGACATGGTGTCACTGCAGTCTAAACGTGTGCATTGTAGTGTGTGGCGCGTGTCCCCGGGCTCCAACCGCGTGCTGATGTAGTCGACGCCGTAGAGCTGCTACTGCCACAGCTCTCGCGGCAGAGTAGAGACACGATGCATTATAACGTCAGTCCCCGTAGATTAACGGGAGAGAAAACCTGAAAAACTTCCGAAAAGGCGTTCCTCGCATAGTCGTTGTGTCTCAATTACAAGTCCGCAGCGTTTCCACTTATGCGAACTCGTATAATTGATGCTTTTTATTATTAATATTGTATTGTTAATTGTCCGGATTTGCAGTAGTTATTAATTCTTCTCTCGTTCACATAGTACACACCACTGATTTCGAGGAAATATTTTACTTAACAGTTTTTTCTTATGCTGTTAACTCGTTGGTATGGAATTGTTGTGCTGGTATGGAGATACTCTTTGATTCAGTCTTTGTAAGATTGCGTCGTAATACGAAATATTTTAAAGTTCACTTCTCAACTAATGACGTGAATATTTGCACTTCAATGAAATAGTCTTTCACGAGTAGTCGTTGATTTAGTCATTTATCAAACTATTTAATGATATAGTCCACACCGGGTATTTAACTGGTAACGAACAGTTTATTGTTATTTTGTCACTAAATACTTATAACTCCCGCACCACACGCACACGGAATAGTTTAGTTAAGTCAGTCCGATTGACTTATAGTTTCTCGGCAATTACCAAAATTCAACACTTTAGCGTAATTGTTTTATCTTCATGATGTCGTGTACTTGGGTCCTACTCAAGACTAATTGCGTGTATTCTTTCATAGAATGTTCACGTCTCCTTAAGGGCCAACTAATTTAAAGTCAAGTCTAAAGTTCACTAATTCCGTTATTAGATTTCAATTAACCCGCAGTGCACGGTTAAATGAGTCTATCTGTTCCTGTCTCAATTCATAAAAACAGTTTCTTAAGCCGTGAATCCCGTCACGCAACGAACACTTCTAAACTCGAGAACAATCTCGTCACGATTCGCAATCTCAGTAATTCAGATGAGAACTGCTCTCCTACGTCTGCACTGGATGAGTTCTAGCAAGCGACTTCTTCTGTGGAAGAGCATTGTAGGCTCATTGAATTTCTTCGTTGCGCTTATAACTCTCTTCCACATAAAAGTTATCCCTGATGACATTACTTTGGACTTAACTTTTGAGATATTAATTTCACATTTGTCACATGGATGTGTGTCCATTGCTGAACTACGATGTTTCTTCTTTCTCTTTCGCTGACAAATATGCTCAGTGGTTTACAATGTACTTGTTGACAAAACTCTTCCGTGTTAGCTCATCGGAAAAGATGTCATAACTGCCAAGATAACTTTCCCTACTTCATGTTCGTTCTCAGCTAATTTTAAGGTGGTCGTTGGGGCATTACAATAGTCATTTTGTTGTGAAAAGAAGTGATTGGGGTTCACAGTCTCGTAGAATTTTTTAAAGGATATCATATTCTTCGCTTGCGGTAGAAATTATTGTTAAAACAATGTGGCAGGACATCGATTTGTTTACATGTAAACAGTTTGCTTGAACATCGATTTGAAACGGTTTACGTGAATGATGTTAACATAACATTTCACGTAATTTATATGATTTTACTACTTACATAGCTTTCACAATCATCTCACGTTACTGTATTTCTACAGTGAAAAGGTCTATTTGTACGATGAAATGTATGCATGTTGGATGATCATAAAGTCTGGCATGTGCAGAAACAATCTCCGTAATATCTACAGGCAACGGCGAATACGATGTCCTTTAAAATATCTGATCATAATTAATGCTGTTCTTTTATTGTCATCAAAAGTCTCATACAACTTAGAATGAAATTTTCACTCTACAGCGGAGTGTGCGCTGATATGAAACTTCCTGGCAGATTAAAACTGCGTCCCGAGTTCGTGTCTCGGTCCGGCACACAGTTTTAATCTGCCAGGAAGTTTCATATCAGCGCACACTCAGCTGTAGAGTGAAAATTTCATTCTAGAAACATCCCCCAGGCTGTGGCTAAGCCATGTCTCCGCAGTATCCTTTCTTCCAGGAGTGCTAGTTCTGCAAGGTTCGCAGGAGGGCTTCTGTGAAGTTTGGAAGGTAGGAGACGAGGTACTAGCAGAATTAAAGCTGTGAGGAGGGGCGTGAGTCGTTCTTGGGTAGCTCAGTCGGTAGAGCACTTGCCTGCGAAAGGCAAAGGTCCCGAGTTCGAGTCCCGTCCGGCACACAGTTTTAATCTGCCAGGAAGTTTCTCTTACAACTTGTGCGGTGAAATTAAATGGGCGGGCGACCATCAATCTGACACCTTAAACTCATGTCGTAATGCTTATAACACCATTAATATTTAAGTCACCAGTCTGAAAGTCTAAAGACAATCTGTGAAAGCCTTGTGAAAAATCATACAACTGTGATAATTGATTCTTTGGAATCCATAGTAATCAGTTACATTCAATTGTTCTATAAATTCATTTTTTTAAAATTTCTAAGAAATTTGGACAAGAGTGCATACAGAAAATGCAGATAAGGAAACAGTGCTGTGACATTAGTTTGAGGGTCCACAGTACCAAGTGGAAGGCAAACAGAAGCACAGTCGTCACTATGTGTACCTAACTTGTAAGAAACACCATCAGTGTCAATCAAGTGAGCCACATTGTTTCGTACAGTTATAGAACAATAATGCAGATTATTCTGACGTTGAAATAACATTGAGACACTTAACTGTAGGGTCTGGAGTCATGTCTTAGGCATCTTGTGTACCGGAATCTGTAACATACAACTAGAGCGTCAATACAGCCTTAGCTAAGTGTGTTTTCTATCGGGAACAGCGTTGCGACGCTTAATTTGATGATCCCACCAGAGTGAATCCGAAGTTCTAGCTAAAATCGTCTCTGGGCACCATGTGAGGAGTACATAGAACAAGATGGCTAGCTGTACGATCTACATGCTGAGTGGCTCTTCCGTTCTTGATGACAGGCAACATACTGGACCGTGATTGTTCGTGTGTGTGTGTGTGTGTGTGTGTGTGTGTGTGTGTGTGTGTGAGTGAGTGTTTGTATTTGCGTCTCTGTGTTCCTCGGCAGCTCAATCAAGTACCATGGAGGTTATTCCCTGTGTCTTAACGCATGTCGCATCATCTTGTCCCGTCCTCGTGTACATGTTTTCCATGTACTCCTCTCCTCGCCGTTCTGCGGAGAACCTCTTCATTCCTCATCCAATGAGTCCACTTAATTTTCAATATTCTTCTGTAGCACCACATCTCAAATGCTTAAATTCTCTTCTGTTCATGATTTATCATAGTCCATACCTCACTAGCATACAATGGTGTGCTCCAAACGTATACATTGTCAGAAATTTTTCCTTAAATTAAGACCTATGTTTGGTAGAATTACTCTTCTCTTAGCCAGAATTGCCCTTTTTGTCAGTGCTAAACTGCTTTTTAATTCCTCCTTGTATTTTGCTGCCCAGGTAGCAAAATTCCTTAAATTCATTTACTTGGTAATCACCAATCCTGAAGTTTAGTTTCTCGCTATCCTTATTTCTGCTAACATCATTCTTTCGTCCTCGTTCGATTTACTCTCAGTACATTGCCCATTCCGTTTAACAGGTCCTGTAATTCTTCTTTATTTTACTGAGGGTAGCAAAGTCACCTGATGATGTTATCACTGATATAATTTCATCTTGAATTTCAGTCCCACTCTTGAACCTTTCTCTTATTTCCATCATTGCTTCTTCGATGTATAGACTGAACAGAAGGGGCGAAAAACTACATGACTGTCGTAAACCCTTTTTAATGCGAGTACTTCGTTCTTGATCTTCTGCTGTTGTTGTTCCCTCTTGGTTATTGTACGCATTATATACTACCCGTCTTTCCCTGTAGCTTATCCCTTTTTTCTCAGAATTTTGAACACCTTGCGTCATTGTACATTGTCTAATACTTTTTCAAAGTCGAAAAATTGTATGACCATGTCTTTATTTGTCTTCAGTCTTGCTTCCATTATCAGGCGCCTTTTCAAAACTGCCTCGCTAGTGACTTTACCTTTGCTGAAGCCGAACTGATCGTCATTTAACCGATCCTCGATTTTCTTTCCATCCTTGGATCCATCAACCGTTAAGCTGATGGTGTGATAATTCTAACGCTTGTCGGCTCTTGCAATCTATGGAATTGTGTGGATTATGTTTTTCTGAAAGTCAGATGGTATGTCGCCAGACTCATCCACTCTACACACCAACGTGAATAGTCGTTTTGTTGTCATTTCCCCCAGTGATTTGAGGAATTCTGATGGAGTGTTATCTATCCCTTCTGCCTTGTTTGATCCTCAAAAGCCTTCTTAAATTCTGATTCTAATACTGGATGCCATATCTCTTCTAAATCGACTCATGATTTTTCTTCTATCAATCTTCCCCCTTGTAGAGGCCTTCAGTGTACTCTTCCCACCAATCTGCTCTCTCCTCTACGTTTGAAAGTATAATTTGCGTTGCACTTTTCATGTTACCACCCTTTCTTTTAATTTCTCTAAAGGTTATTTTGACATTGGTACATGCTGTGTCAGTCCTTCCTATTACCGTTTCTTTTTTTACCGTTTCTTTTTCCATTTCTTCACATTTCTCATGCAGCCATTTCGTCTTAGCTTCCCTGCCCTTCCTATTAATTGCATTCCTCAGCGACTTGTATTTCTGTATTCCTGAAATTCCCGGAAGATTTTTGTGCTTCCTTCTTTCATCGATCGATTGAAGTATTTCTTCTGTTACCCACAGTTTCTTCATGACTCTCTCATTTGTATCTATGTCTTTCTTTCCAGATTGTGTGATTGCCCTTTTTAGAGATGTCCATTTCTTTTCAACTGCACTGCCTAGAGAGCTATTCTCTGCCGCAGTATGTATAACCTGAGAGAATTTGAATCGTATCTCTTCACATCTTAATATATCCGTATTCCGTTGCTTTCCAAATGTAAGTAACTGTACTTCACGACTCTCTCCTTTGCATCTATGTCTTTCTTTCTAGATTGTGTGATTGCCCTTTTTAGAGATGTTCATTTCTTTTCAACTGAACTGCCTAGTGAGTTATTCACTGCCGCAGTATGTATAACCTGAGAGAATTTGAATCGTATCTCCTCACATCATAATATATCCGTATCCCGCTGCTTTTCACATGTAAGTAACTGTACTTCATGACTCTCTCATTTGTATCTATGTCTTTCTTTCCAGATTGTGTGATTGCCCTTTTTAGAGATGTCCATTTCTTTTCAACTGAACTGCCTAGTGAGCTATTCACTGCCGCAGTATGTATAACCTAAGAGATTTTTAATCGTATCTCTTCACATCTTAATATTTCCGTATCCCGTTGCTTTCCACATGTAAGTAACTGTACTGAATCATGTCACAAGTATGTGTACCGTGGGGAAGAACGCCCATAGATATGATGCTATTACTTTTCAGAATACGTATTAAGCTGTAGCGTTTATTACACACGTGTGAGATATAAAATATAATAAAATATAATAAAATGTATTTAAAAAATTCAGTAAAAATACATTTTATTATTTATTTATCAGGTTCCGTGGAACACAGAAATAGTTTAAGTGAATGTTTCATACTCTGTTCTTTTGTATTTCATTTACTTCACCACGTTCGCAGACGTTATGCGCCCAACAATCTGCATACTTAGTTCTTTTACGTTTTGATGCACTATTTAGATTTGGTTACGTATAAATCGGCCGTGTTTTCATGCCTTACACGAATCAGTCTACAGGTCTGTTACAGAAGATTTAAGCAATTCCAAGCATTTACCAAAGCTACATTTTTGGCAAAATGCTGCACAACATTGGAGTCACACCAACAAACTAATAGGTTATTGTCTTTACATCAGAGTGCAGGAATTATCAGTTAACGGAGAAGCAGAAAACACTAACAGCGCATCTATCTGCTTGAATGTCACTCAACTCAGTCTCCGCAGTATCGTGGTAAAAATTACTCCTACTACACGTTAGTAAACATTTGTAACATTTGTAACATACCAGTATTCCATCTCAACTTTCTACGCACACCGCACTGGACGTACAAAAGGAACAAACCAGTAATGTTCAACTTAGATTTTCCGAAAAATCTACAACTGTTGTAGAATTGTAAGATACACTTTGGTATACGACTATGGCCCCTGTCACGACCATTTGTTACAAAAATCGGCTTCTCTATTCTTTTCTTAACAGTGCGAAACAGTGAAAGCACACTTGTGCTGCGGTTCGTTAGAGAAACTGAAAAGTACTACGCTAGCAGTTTAACCTACATATGGGTCTTGGCAACTTCCTCAATAGTTTCAGGAAAATGTCTCGAGATAATGGTTTCAATATATTTGAAGATCAGGACACACAAAACAGGCTTCATTTTCCAAGAAAGCAATGCGGTATTCGCACGCCTTAATAAACCTCGAAACTCCTTTTATACAGGGTGGTCCATTGATCGTGACTGGGCCAAATATCTCACGAAATAAGCGTCAAACGAAAAAGCTACAAAGAACGAAACTTGTCTAGCTTGAAGGGGAAACCAGATAGCGCTATGGTTGGCCCGCTAGATAGCTCTGCCGTAGGTCAAACGGATATCAACTGCATTTTTTAAAATAGGTACACCCATTTTTATTACATATTCGTGTAGTACGTAAAGAAACATGAATCTTTTAGTTGGACCACTTTTTTCGCTTTGTGATAGATGGCGCTGTAATCGTCACAAACATATGGCTCACAACTTTAGACGAACAGTTGGTAACAGGTAGGTTTTTTAAATTAAAATGGAGAACGTAGGTACGTTTGAACATTTTATTTCGGTTGTTCCAATGTGATACATGTACCTGAACTTACATGTACCTGAACTTATCATTTCTGAGAACACATGCTGTTACAACGTGATTACCTGTAAATACCACATTAATGCAATTAATGCTCAAAACGATGTCCGTCAACCTCAATGTGTTTGGCAATATGGTGTAAGTACGCTGTTTATGTTTTCTTATTGGCAACGTTATGTAGCGCTCTGTGTGAAAATCACTGGCTGTGTTGTGTGCAGTCTGTGGCTAGTTTGCATTGTTGTCTGCCATCGCAGTGTTGGGCAGCTGGATGTTAACAGTGCGTAGCGTTGCGCAGTTGGAGGTGAGCCGCCAGCAGTGGTGATTGTGGGGAGAGAGATGGCGGAGTTTTGAAATTTGTAAGACTGGATGTCATGAACTGCTATGTATATTATGATTTTTCAACACTATTAAGGTAAATACATTGTTTGTTCTCTATTAAAATCTTTCATTTGCTAACTATGCCTATCAGTCGTTAGTGCCTTCCGTAGTTTGAATCTTTTATTTAGCTGGCAGTAGTGGCGCTCGCTGTATTGCAGTAGTTCGAGTAACGAAGATTTTTGTGAGGTTAGTGATTTGTGAAAGGTATAGGTTAATGTTAGTCAGGGCCATTCTTTTGTAGGGATTTCTGAAAGTCGTATTGCGTTGCGCTAAAAATATTGAGTGTCAGTTTAAGCACAGTCAAGTATGATTCTTCTAAGGGGACGTTTCATATGTCGACCGTTAGCCGAGGATACCTCACTGGAATCTTCTGATTTTTTTCTTTTAGTTTGTGTAATTAGTGTAGCTATTGTTTATTGCTAGCGCGTGATTGTAGAGAGAATCTCCTTTGTAGTTGCAGTCTTTCATTGTTGTTGTGGCATGCATGTAGATTTGCACCAAGTATTTCGCAGCTGCGCTTGCAATTAACTAGATATTATTTTCAGTGATATGGTAATGTGTTTTCTTATTTTGCTCTTCAAATTGTGCTTTTCTGTGTTTTCGTGTGAAATATTGTGACATTAATGGCGTGTGGAAAACGTAATACTAGTGTGGGGCGGCGGGTGGATTTTATGCTGTTGTGATATATTGTTTAGTTTGTAATGTAATGTAGATGGATTTCCCGGCCGATTAACCATATGTGGGGCGGCGGTTGGAATTAATTGTTATATAAATGTTTCTATTATTTATGCTGTCTTTTGCCGTTCTCAACACTGGCTCTCTAACTACAATATTGGCAACCAGAAAGCGATTAGCAAAACGTGAAGCCTGTAATTAGAATTCCTAGTGCCAACTTCATCTGAGAAATACACTTATAGCTACAGCTTAAAGCTCAGATAAAAAAAAAAAAAAAAAAAAAAAAAAAAAAAAAAAAAATCCACACAATCTGACTAACAGAGCAGTTCAGAGTCTAATGCGCCAATGCAACTATAACTGTCCAAATTAAATGTTGAAGTGAATGCTCGCCATAATTTGATGAGAATGTTCATCAAACGCCACGCTAAATAATGGTAGAATGTTTGTCCCGCGGCGGCACGTGAAAATGCGACATACACAGACTGAAGATATATCATTAAAGTCATCCCAGAATTAACACTTCGCTCGAAAATGATTTCATGGTTACGCGTATCCCGAGTAACTTAATACGGCATCCGAGGCCGTTTACAGCAATGATACTGACACGACGCGACTCCCGACACAGCGTCTGGAGGGAACTGGGGCCTTGCTTCATCGCGCAACATTCTTATATATAAAGCCGCGGTGCGCACGGCTGAGGGAACGCCTGATCAAATCGGCTCTCCCAACTAGTCGCTGGGCTGGTAATGCACCGCTTTAAGTTATTGAATAAATCATCGCTTCCTTTGCTGATGGGCGATGAAGCTCTCAATTTAAATGTGCATTCAGCACACAGGTAAGTAATCATAATAAAAGTCTGAAGTCAAATATTTTGTGCGAGAGAATTAATTTAATTATACCACACGCAGTAGACGAGCTCTGAACTTGCCCTTTGGATATACGCTATTGCTATAGTTTTATAGTTATTCAATTGAAACTTCTCACATCTATATGATTATAGCGGATCTCCCTTCTACTTAAGGTTAAACATCCTAGCCTTATTTATTCGCCTACTTAATCTATCTTGATTCCTTAAATTTTAAGACAAAAATCAGAAAATTATGAATTTCAACAAAAATTTTAATTTGTGAGATCCAAAGTACTGTTTCTATTAAATTATTATGAAAAAGGTATCTAAATATAAATTTTTAAGTCTTAAGCTCTTTTCTGTTGCGCCAATGATTTTTACAGAAAAACGTCCAAATTTCGAAAATGGTTAAAGTTATCGAACTGATATTCAACACATGTTGATTTAGTATTACTCCTGACATGCTAGAAACGTTTCAGGTTATTTACTTGATTTTTAAAGTATTGTGCAACATTTATGACGTCAGAGCTAGTTACAGCGGACTAGGCCGGCACACAAGGGAAAGACTGATGTGAATTTTATGCAGCGTGAGTAGGCTGCTTCCCTACACTAGGCTCCAAAGTAAACTGAGAAATGACAGTGAAGACGAAAGCAGTGTGTTAGCGCCACCGTGTAATGAATTAACTAATGTTCAAACTAGTGATTTGGTAATTGTGCATCGGGAAATGGAGCGGGTGGCAAATAATGGCATAGACAGTGAAACAATTAGTGAACAGGGAAGCATTATCGATCGATCGGTCGGCAATAACTCGCCTCAGGAATCCGAAATGGCAGGACACAATCTCGCAAATACTGTAGATTCAGGTTTTGGGTCCTCACCGTTTTCTCAAATAAGTCAAGACACATTTTCTGCTAGTCAAAATGTGAATGTTGCCGGTGCAAATTCACTGCCGAAAAGCACTGAGGAACATGTTTCAGACACCAGTGCATTGTTATTACAATTAATACAACAAATGGGACAAACACAGCAAAAGCTTCAAAAGTTAGACACAATGGAACAAATTTTTAAAAGTTAGACACAATGGAACAACACCAGAGACAAACACAGCAACAGTTAGACACAATGGAACAAAATTTTCGGAAGTTAGACACCACACTTGAACAAACACGTGAAGATTTAACTACTGAGTTACATAACATTGAATCGAAATGTCAAAAAGGCTGTAATGACGTAAAAACACAAATTTGTGAGCATTTCCAACCTATTTTTTCGCGTCATGAAAATGCTTACAGAATCATGAAGCAGCCGTAAAAGAACTGCAAACTATTATTCATGAAAAATCATGACACCTTGCAAGCTAAAATTGACTCAGTTGCATCTACCGATTCAGTTATGCAACTTGCAAAAACTCAGGAAAACTTAAAGGACACAGTAGATACTCTGAAAATTGGTTCAGAAAGACACATGGAGGAAATTAGTTCATTATCAGAGAAAGTAGTTGAACTTTCGGATCAGGTAAATAATTTATCTATGAAGGTAGATGATAATCTGAATGACACAAAACCGGTAGTCTTTAATGACACAGATGAGTGCGAACAAATTAGAAAATTCAAACAAAATTAGAATCAAATGAATACGCAACACCAAAGAGAAATCCGGGAAGTACATGATCAGCTGACACAGGTAATACAAGAATTACGTATTTCAGAGGACACTCGCGCCCCAATACGGGAAGAGGGACATAGAAATACGGAACAGCCACAAAATAATAACACAGCGCATTTCGGAAATTATCAAAGAAATTGGCAAGGTACACCGAATTTTGAAATGGAACCGCCGAAACGACGTAACAATGACCGATATGAGACTCGCCGATGTGATGATTTTGACTATAAGCTGTTCATTACTACACGAAAATTTAAAACATTTAAGAATTCTGGCAACGACATTCATCCACAAGCGTGGCTCCATCAGTTCTCTCATTGTTTTCCTCCTAACTGGTCATTAGAGCACAGATTAGAATTTATGTGTGGCTATTTAGAGAATGAACCAGCTATAAGAATGTGATCGGTCATTCACGATTGTCACAGTGAAGGAGAATTTTACGATGCCTTCCTCTCAGCATATTGGTCTCAAGCTACACAAGACCGAGTAAAACATAGCATCATAATGATGAAACATTTCGAACAATCTGAATTTTCCAGTCTTGTGAAATATTTTGAAGACATGTTGCACAAGAATCAGTACCTGTCAAAACCATACAGCCCCTCCGAACTCATCCGCATTTGCTTAATCAAATTACCAGAACATTTACGACATATTATTTTGGCAGGGCGTTGCAAAGACGACACTGAAGCTTTTCAGGGACTCTTACAAGAATTAGAAAATGACACAGTCAGTCACGGGATGCAAAAACAGGAAAACAATCACTACAGGTCACATCCGTCACAATTCCGTGACGACAGAACCAATAACTGGACACAACAAGTCTATTCTTACAACGCAAATCGTGACCAAAACAGACACCACCCATATGACAACCACTGGCAGAGTAATAATAGTTACAGAGAAAGATCGCATTTCCGTAGTAATGAATATGACAGAGATTACCATAGAAACAGACGATATGGGAACAAAAACAATTATTATGAAGGGAGACAGAATAACTTCAGACGCAACAGTTCAGCGCGTAGTTACAATTAAGGAAGAAATTCCCCACCACGTAACCGGCAAGAAAGAAACTATGGAATCTACCGACATGACGACAGACGATATAATCGTAACGACAGACCTGAATTGCATCAGAACTGGCGGGCTTCAAACAGGGCAGGGCCTTCTCGTCAAGGTGAATTTGTAGAAGTTAGGTCTCCTAATCCCAATAACGACGCACGCCAACAAAGAGATAGCAGACAATGACTCGCACCGCAGGCAGCCACGTGCGCCGGCTGACTCAGAGAAAAATAACATAGAAGCTAACATTGAGAAAAATTCCAGTATTCTTTACCGACGTATACCGTATGATAATTGCGCTTAAGTTGAGAAACTCTGTGTACTAGGAAGAGTAAAGGTTTACACCACATTTCACATGTAAAACCATTTATTGAAAGATAATCTGCTTTTTAACTTTGTCTTTGCACATAAAACTTTTCACTTCACATTTCTAGTATGCATTGTCAAACTTAGAAACTGTTACCATGCAACAATGTTTGAAGTTAGTTATCCAGTCAAGAACCAAAAGAACTTATTTAAACAGAAATTACGAATGCATTGTTATAGTGAACAGACATGACAGTGTTATTGTGTGTTTACATTCTTGCTTGTTGTTGCATGATTACGTAACGTCTATAAGGCTCACGTACTTTGAACATTTACTGGTACTGCTAATGAGATTTTAATGCAACATTTTGGTTTACTTGAAAATACATTCTGGATTTAAAATACTTTCTGTGAGATACCAGATGGGACAGTGGTTGGTTTATGCGACAGCTACACGATTTTATCACGACGCTACTAATGAGTGACAAATTACAATGTTGCTTTTGCAGTGTTTCTGTTTTATATCTGCACAGTTTTTCTGTATTATTCTGGGAAGTAAAACATGTTTTAGTAGCAACTTTTGTGGTATAGCTACAATGAGACAGCCTTTTCCGTAGCACAACACTACGTTACACCACAGTACTTTCTTCATCACGGCAATAAGCGTAATAACTAAGATATCTATACGCAAAGCATTTCACTTTTGTTTGTCATGAAGTAAGTGCATTGGCTTCTGCAGAACTTAGCTTTTGGAAGACAATAACTACGACACTTCCACAGAGATTATCTTACAGCAAGACGCACTTTTAGCGCTACAGGACACGTATTTGAGTGATTAATTTTGTACTTAAATCATTTATTTTTAAAGATATTTGAAGTCCAATGATACAACGTTTTCCGTGATACATTTCATTCCATTGCTGTAATCTGTAACACCTGAGTGTATAATTACATTAATTCTCAGGGGGGGGGGGGTACATGCTTACTTTGTGTACCATTTGTTTGGCAAGAACAAGGAGCCCTAGCTAATATGGTATTTGCTTATACAACTTTACACATCGGTACCATATTTCTCTAACACACAAATTACGCAGCTATCTGATCATTTAACTGAGAGATACACTTTTTTTTTACTACATTAGTGACACATGTTTACGCAATTACACAGTTGGGTAACTTCACACTTATGAAATTGTATTTTGTCTGTACTTTGTGAACTGTTCATATTTTTTCGGAACCATTGTGATACTATGAGAGCTTTGAATGATGTATTTGGTAAGGGAGCATGATTTTAAAGTACGTTTGAGGTAGATGACACTATTGAAATGAGCAGAGAATTTTTTTTAGGTTTTGACATTATTGCAGAAAGCTACGACGTTTTTGAGATTTGACTGAGGTGTTATGATGTTATTTTTACGACGACGATGTGTATTATGCTGTTGAGGTATATTTATGATCAATAAACTGATGTTATATGAGGAATTTGATTATGCTACGTATTTATTAAGATGAAATATTGAAGAAGTGTCAATGAATATGTATATGTGTAATAAGGTAAGGAATAATGAGTAGTGGTTAGGGACTCTGACTTGTGAAAAAGGATGTTGGAAACCAATAATCGTACTTTAAGAGTTATGAAATGTGTGTAAATGCGTGAATGTATCACAATGCAGGCGAAAATTTTTTGCACCCTGTTATATTCATAGGATTTTGTTTCTACACATTGGCAACGCAAATTCTCGAGCTGTGAAATTTTTTGTATGAGACTGTCACTGTAATGCAAACTGGTGTCGTAAATATTTCAGTAAGAAGGTTAACTAACCACCTTCATGTAATGAGTCGTGGGCACCCAGGTGCACGACAGTCACCTGGAAAAAAAGCCATTAGTGTGTGCCTTTCAGAGGCGCAGGTGGAGGAAAAAAAAGGGGCCATTATCCTCGCTATTGACATTCTCTTGTAGAAAGCATAGCAAATACGACACACTCAAACTTGAAAACATATGATTACACTGTGGAGCTCTTAATTTATGATATTTACTAAAATGCCTAATGAAATGATGAGAAACATTTTACATCTATTGTCTTTCTAGTTGAGAGAATTTTTTTGCCTTTGGAGACGCCATTTGCCTAGTGAATGACGTTTCATATGTTGCTTTATATATATATTTGCTCATTTTGTTTAATATCAAGTTTCTAGCTGAACTGCAGCATTGGTTAAAATAAAATTTAATAGATGTACTAATATCACTATTTTCTGTCTACAGACCCAGTAAAGAATACGTTTATGATGTTCTTTCTTAGAAAAAAGAGCACAAATAATCGTTTCCATTCACAGGAACTACATAAATAATTTTTTTACGATTTGGTAACTTGTCTGCTAGAGTAGGTTCTCGTGATGCATCACTCTAGTGTTAAGATGTGTCATAGGTATTAAACATGGTCATTTTTACTGTACTATTTTTTCTGCTTGAGCTTTGTCATGTTTAGATATAGGTCACAGCATTTGCTGCTGTAGTTTTCCAGCATAGTTCTACTGAATTTTACATTGTATTAAGCTAGTTTTACTGCTGAATTATTCTTCTTGTTGCTGCTCATTGCCTCATATTAGTTTAATTTGCTTTGCTAATTTCTATAATGCGGCTTGCTTTGCAGATCTGCATTTTTATCATTGCTGTTTGTGTTAATTGTTTTGTGCTGCTGCATTGCCTCTTCCCTTATTTTAGAATCTGAGATCAGTAGATTTAAGTTAGCTTAAGATGGGGTAGGCCATATAAGAGAACAAGTTCTGATGAATTGGAAGAAATGCATTGAGAAGCTATAGAAAATGGTTTGGCCAAAAAGGTATTTTGAAAGACGATATGAACAAAAAAAGTAGGGTTTAGGGACAACAGGTTTAGGTAGGATTTTCTTGGAAATAAATGATGAGGTAAGATAATGGAAAATAAATAATGAGGTAAGAAATGTGTGAACATATAAATACAGAAAGCGTGCTTGGATAGAATTTTTTTGGTGGAAACAAATGTTGAAATAAGAGGAAAGATACATGAAATGAAGTTTTGGGGTGGACTGCAGTACCAAATGTCACACTGATAACAAACCCTGTCCTGTATTTTTGTGTTATTACACTATGTGAATTTGTGTTTCTCCTGTCTTAATGTGTTTAGCTAATAAGAGTTATGTTGTAGAATATTTCTGATAATGTGTTATTTTCTTTGTAAAGATGTTTAGACATTATTTATTCTGTTCTGTTTTAATGCTCATGTGTGAAGTTGATGTTTCGAAAGTTATTCTGATCTTTTATATATGTACTCATGTCATAATTCCTGTAACACTGATGTATATGTTATTTCGATTCTTTTGTAAAGCCTGTACTACAAATGTTATCTGTATTGTTATGTTCTTGAATGATGTATTTTGTACCTTTGTATTTGTATTCTTATGTTATAAAATTGTAATTGTCACCAGTTCATCAAATTAAGTAACTTGTAAGTTACATTTCACTGCACACGTTTCTGTTGGTCATAGTATATGGACAATATGTGATAAGTAGGGACTGTTAGTGTTTGCATGTGTGTTAATAATTCAGCAAGGGACTGGATGACAGCATTGCTGGTTCTAAGGTCAATTCCAAAACCTTTGTGAGTGCACAAGTGTTGATTATGGACTTGCTATATTATCTGCAAGACTCTTCAATGGTGATTGTGCACCTGCACAGTCACAACCGATGGCTGCTGGCCATCTCTACAAGGACTACAGTGGGTCTGCATCTTTGATGACCCACCAATACCATTATTTCTACAAGGACTACAGTGGGTCTATACCTTTGCTGACTCACCAGTACCATTATTTCTACAAGGACTGTAGTGGGTCTGCACCTCTGGTGGCCCACCAATACCACAATCTCTATCAGGACTACAGATGGTCTGCACCTCTGGTGGCCCACCAGTACCGTAATCTCTACCAGGACTACAGTGGGTCTACTCTGTGATGACCTAACTTCCAATGTTCTTCAAAATTTCGAATGACTCTGCTGTGGGTTTGCTCTGTTGTGGCCCATTACCTGTCTGCATGTCGAGAGTCAGCACTGTCTTTCCGTTGGAAGGACATCACTACTTCTTCAAGACTGCATGGAAATACACGACTTCCATGTGCATTTTCTTTTACTGCTCAGACTTTGAGAAAAACACTGCAATTTTACTGTGATGAATGATCAGGACTGTCTTTATGGACTGTGAGAAAATTTTAGCTTTTGACCAACATTGTATCAATAAGTGTGTGCATTTGATATCTTTGTTATTGTAATTATGAAAAATTTTATCAAATCATTATTGGCCACTGGCCAAAACAATTTGTAAAATTTTTTGTGGGGAGCATGGGGGCTATGTAAGTAGGCTGTTTATGTTTTCTTATTGGCAACGTTACGTAGCGCTCTGTATGAAAATCACTGGTTGTGCTGTTTGTAGTCTGGGGCTGGTTTGCATTGTTGTCTGCCATTGTAGCGTTGGGCAGCTGGATGTGAACATCGTGTAGCGTTGGGCAGTTGGAGGTGAGCCGCCAACAGTGGTGGATGTGGGGAGAGAAATGGCGGAGTTTTGAAATTTGTAAGACTGGATGTCATGAACTGCTATATGTAGTATGATTTTTCAACACTATTAAGGCAAATACATTGTTTGTTCTCTATTAAAATCTTTCATTTGCTAACTATGCCTATCAGTAGTTAGTGCCTTCCGTAGTTTGAATCTTTTATTTAGCTGGCAGTAGTGGCGCTCGCTGTATTGCAGTAGTTTGAGTAACGAAGACTTTTGTGAGGTAAGTGATTTGTGAAAGGTATAGGTTAATGTTAGTCAGGGCCATATTTTTGTAGGGACTCTTGAAAGTCAGATTGCGTTGCGCTAAAAATATAGAGTGTCAGTTTAAGCACAGTCATGTACAATTTTGCTAAGGGGACGTTTCAATGGGTAACGACATTCCTCTCAACAGCGAGTAGTTCGCCTTCCGTAATGTTCGCACATGCATTGACAATGCGCTGACGCATGTTGTCAGACGTTGTCGGTGGATCACGATTGAAAATATCTTTCAACTTTCTCGCAGAAAAAAATTCGGGGACGTCTGATCCGGTGCATGTGGGGGCGATGATATGGTGCTTCGACGACCAATCCACCTGACATGAAATATACTATTCAATACCGCTTCAACCGCACGCGATCTATGAGTCGGACATCCATCATGTTGGAAGTACATCGCCATTCTGTCATGTAATGAAACATCTTGTAGTAACTCCGGTAGAACATTACGGAGCATACATTACACCATTTAGATTGCCATCGATAAAATGGGGGCCAATTATCCTTCCTCCCATAATGCTGCACCATACATTAACCCGTCAAGGTTGGTTATGTTCCACTTGTCGCAGCGATCGTTGATTTTCCGTTCGCCAATAGTGCATATTATGCCAGTTTACGTCACCGCTGTTGGTGAATAACGTTTCGTCGCTAAATAGAATGCGTGCAAAAATATCTGTCATCGTCCCGAAATTTCTCTTGTGCCCAGCGGCAGAACTGTACACCACGTTCAAAGTCATCGCCATGCAATTCCTGGTGCGTAGGAATATGTTACGGGTGCAATCGATGTTGGTGTAGCATTCACAACAGCGACGACTTTGAGACTGCCGATTCTCGCGCAGTTTTCCTGCTACTAATGTGCGGATTAGCTGCGACAGCAGCTAAAACACCTACTTGGGCATCATCATTTGTTGCAGGTCGTGGTTGACGTTTCACATGTGGCTGAACACTTCCCCTTTCCTTAAATAACGTAACTATCCGGCCAACGGTCCGGACACTTGGATGATGTCGTCCAGGATACCGAGCAGCATACATAGCACACGCCCGTTGGGCATTTTGATCACAATAGCCATACATCAACACGATATCGACCTTTTCCGCAATTGGTAAACGGTCCATTTTAACACGGGTAATGTGTCACGAAGTAAATACCGTCCGCACTGGCGGAATGTTTCGTGATACCGCGTACTTATACGTTTGTGACTATTACAGCGCCATCTATCACAAAGCGAAAAAAGTGGTCCAACTAAAACATTCATATTTCTTTATATACTACACAAATATGTAATAAAAAATGGGGGTTCCTATTTAAAAAAAAACGCGGTTGATATCCGTTTGACCTATGGCAGCGTCATCTAGGGGGCCAACCATAGCGCCATCTGGTTTCCCCCTTCAAGCTAGACGAGTTTTGTTCTTTGTAGTTTGATGCTTATTTCGTGAGATATTTGGCCCAGTCACTATCAATGGACCAACCTATACAGGGAGAGTCACCTAACGTTACCGCTGGATATATTTCATAAACCACATCAAATACTGACGAATCGATTCTACAGACCGAACGGGAGGAGAGGGGCTAGTGTAATTGGTTAATACAAACCACAAAAAAATGCACGGAAGTATGTTTTTTAACACAAACCTACGTTTTTTTAAATGGAACCCCGTTAGTTTTGTTAGCACATCTGAACATATAAACAAATACGTAATCAGTGCCGTTTGTTGTATTATAAAATGTTAATTACATCCGGAGATATTGTAACCTAAAGTTGACGCTTGAGTACCACTCCTCCGCTGTTCGATCGTGTGTATCGGAGAGCACCGAATTACGTAGGGATCCAAAGGGAACGGTGATGGACCTTAGGTACAGAAGAGAGTGGAACAGCACATTACGTCCACATGATAACACATTTTTATTGGTCTTTTTCACTGGCGCACACGTACATTACCATGAGGGGTGAGGTAAACGTACACAGCGTTTTTTTATGGTTTGTATTAACCAATTACACCAGCCCCTCTCCTCCCGTTCGGTTGGTGGAATCATTCATCAGTATTTGATGTGGTTTACGAAATATATCCAGCAGTAATGTTAGGTGACTCAGCCTGTATATTCGTACCTGCACCAGTTAACGAATAGCTACCTGAGGTACAGTAAAACTGCTGTCGAATAACAACGCAGGTTAGACTAAAAGCACCAAATTTCTTACCTCGAAAGTCACAAGTGGTGATTCTTAAACATTACATTAAGGCTTTCGTCGTAAAACCATGCACGCCTGCACTGGATTGCTAAACGCTCGGGACTCTCAAAAAACACTCTGTATCCAAGTTCTGCAGGAACGGTCTTCCTCCCTGTACGGGGGTCCGTAACTGCCCTTCAGGCATCGCGTTTTCAGAACAGATCCCCATAATTTGTTAATCATAGTGCTACCCCAGTGACTAATCCTTACCTATAGTCACTACCAAATCTCTACATAGTGACGCCACCTAGTGAAATCAATTGTAATGTAATTAACGACTAGAAGTATTTGTATGTGATGATGGGAAACCCTTTGAATACTCCACACAGTAAAAGCTTTTGCGAGTGTTACACAATGTTCGGATTTGAGAAAAATTTACCCCATGCTATTAAGGCTGCTGCTAAGGAGAGTGTTCCAGACGACAAATCAACAGACGTAATATAGCAGAAAGGGAATTTTTTTTACCAAGTTACTGTTGCAGGTTACACAGGAATTACAAATTTACATTATATTCGTAGTAGTAAGGACGAACGAAATATAGCAAAGGAACGGATTCTCGCACGCCGATAGCGCTTTTGCACCGGTGAGCGCTGTTTGTGGGAGACTCGAATCACAACCAGACAAGGGGAGCGAGCCTGAGGCGGTTCACGAACCGGCGACCTCTGACATTAGGGGCGGCCCAACGCGAGAGGCGCCTGCTGCGGTGTCTCTGTGCACAATACGCCACAGGCGCAGCAGCTCTCTCCAGTGCTCTGCACGGCCTCTGAATGCACGCTGGCCGCAGTGTGTGTGTGGCCGTTTGTGCCGTTACTCACGCGCAAATTCAGCCCATATGAACAGAATACTTGAATGAATTTAGTACTGCAGTTAACATGTCCTCGGCACTTGAAAATAACATGGTGACTTGACTTCGTCGATAACTCTGCTCATCTCATTTAACGTCTGTAGTACACACTATTGCATCCCATGCAAGACTGCTCTACGAGAAACTTCTTTAAAGAATGAAATGACATTATTGATGAAATAATGGAACAAACTAAACAGCTGAGGGACGATACAAACCAAAATTTGGAATATAAAATAAACATTCTCTAACACACACATAAATTTTTTTCTGAATCACCTCTGTTACCAGAAATCCTGAAGATAGACGTTGACTATGGATATTGTATCACAGACACAGTTCCTTTGACTCTACAGAGATGTCAGTAAACCGGACCAAAGATGTAAACAACCATGCATGAGCAACGCATATTAGACGGAGGGGGTCCGAGAGCCGATCGGTTCCAATCCTTCCTCCTGGAAGAAGGTACACGGCTCTTGTTGTGTGAAGTTCAACCATGCCTAGACCTTCAATACCGCAATTCGATTGCGTCCGGATTGTTACTTTGTGCTAGGAAGGGCTCTCAACAAGGGAAGTGTCCAGGCGTCTCGGAGTCAACCAAAGCGATGTTGTTCGGACATGGAGGAGATACAGAGAGAGAGGAACTGTCGATGGCATGCCCCGCTCAGGCCGCCCAAGGGCTACTACTGCCGTGGATGACCGCTACGTACGGATTATGGCTGGAGAAATCCTAACAGCAACGCCACCACGTTGAATAATGCTTTTCGTGCTGCCACAGGACGTCAAACTGTGCTCAATAGGGTGCATGATGAGCAACTTCACTACAGACGTCCATGGCGAGGTCCATCTTTGCAGCCACGACACCATGCAGCGTGGTATAGATGGGCCCAACAACATGCCGAATAGCCCGCTCAATATTGGTATCACGTTCTCTTCACCTATGAGTCGCATATCCCTTAACCAGACAATCGTCGGAGACGTTTGGAGGCAACCCGGTCAGGCTGAACCCCTTAGACACACTGTCCAGTGAATGGAGCAAGGTGGAGGTTTCCTGCTGTTTTGGGGTGGCATTATGTGGGGCCGACGTACGCCGCTGCTGGTCGTGGAGGACACCGTAACGACTGTATGATACGTGAATGCCATCCTCCTTCCGACAGTGCAACCATATCGGCAACATATTGGCGAGGCATTAGTCTTCATGGACGGCAGTTCGCGCCCCTATCGTGCACATTTTGTGAATGGCTTTCTTCTGGATAACAGCATCTCTCGACTAGAGTGCCCAGCATGTTCTCCAGACATGAACCTAATAGAACATGCCTGGGATAGACTGAAAAGAGCTGTTTATGGACGACATGACCCACCAACCACTCTGAGGGATCCAAGCCGAATAGCCGTTGCGGAGTGGGATAATCTGGACCAACAGTGCCTTGATGAAATTGTGGACAGTATGCCACGACGAATACAGGCATGCATCAAAGCAAGAGGACGTGCTACTATGTATTAGAGGTACCGGTGTATACAGCATACTGGATAACCACATCTGAAGTGTTGGCTGTATGGTGGTACAACATGCAACGTGCTGTTTTCATGAGCAATAAAATGGCGGAAATGATGGTTATGTCGATCGCTATTCCAATTTTCTGTAGAGGTTCCCGAACCCTCGGAACCGAGGTGATGCTAACATTTTTTGATCAGTGTATATTCAAAACTACCCGACAAGCAAATTCGGATAGTGTATTTCGCACGTACTTGCTGAAAGGAGGATTCTTCTCGCTACATGCAGGGAAAATATCTGCCAATACTATCAGAGCAGGTTAGCAGAAGTCGATTTGATAATGACTTCACAAATAACTACAGGGTTACTACAAATGATTGAAGCGATTTCACAGCTCTACAATAACTTTATTATTTGAGATATTTTCACAATGCTTTGCACAAACATACAAAAACTCAAAAAGTTTTTTTAGGCATTCACAAATGTTCGATATGTGCCCCTTTAGTGATTCGGCAGACATCAAGACGATAATCAAGTTCCTCCCACACTCGGCGCAGCATGTTCCCATCAATGAGTTCGAAAGCATCGTTGATTCGAGCTCGAAGTTCTGGCACGTTTCTTGGTAGAGGAGCTTTAAACACTGAATCTTTCACATAACCCCACAGAAAGAAATCGCATGGGGTTAAGTCGGGAGAGCGTGGAGGCCATGACATGAATTGTTGATCGTGATCTCCACCACGACCGATCCATCGGTTTTCCAATATCTTGTTTAAGAAATGCTTCTGCTTTAGCCTTTGCCGTAAGATTTTCCAAACCGTCGGCTGTGGTACGTTTAGCTCCCTGCTTGCTTTATTCGTCGACTTCCGCGGGCTACGCGTGAAACTTGCCCGCACGCGTTCAACCGTTTCTTCGCTCACTGCAGGCCGACCCGTTGATTTCCCCTTACAGATGCATCCAGAAGCTTTAAACTGCGCATACCATCGCCGAATGGAGTTAGCAGTTGGTGGATCTTTGTTGAACTTCGTCCTGAAGTGTCGTTGCACTGTTATGATTGACTGATGTGAGTGCATTTCAAGCACGACATAAGCTTGCTCGGCTCCTGTCGCCATTTTGTCTCATTGCGCTCTCGAGCGCTCTGGCGGCGGAAACCTGAAGTGCGGCTTCAGCCGAACAAAACTTTATGAGTTTTTCTACGTATCTGTAGCGTGTCATGACCATATGTCAATGAATGGAGCTACAGTGAATTTATGAAATCGCTTCAATCATTTGTAATAGCCCTGTACAGCTAGGGAGCGTACATGTATGGATCATGGGTGATAAAATGACAACCAATAAGCGACGAGTGCGCGGGTGTCACCATTTTTGAGAAAGGTACGATGCAGAAATTTCGGACATTTATTGTAAAAAAATGCGCAACTTTTGTAAGTTAGAATTTATTAGTTTTTTTTCCCTTTTTCGTAGATTTCTTCGTTTACAATTACTGATGTTCGAATAAAGGTTTATGAGCGTTACCTTTATATTAGCAAAAGTTAAATCACTTTCCCTTCAGTTTTCATTATTACTGGAGGCGTTCAGTAATGATGCCACACATTTTTTTTCTCGGCCAATTTCGGTTGAAAAAATAAAGAATTTGTTGTGGTATATCTTGAAATATTCCTGCTTCAATATCTATAGTTGCATGATGATCCGATGGGTGGTGTCGGTACATGTAGCCTTCAAAATTCCGCCTGTAACGGAGGTGGGTTCTAAGCAGAGAGCTGCTATCGAGTTTCTTCGGAAGGAAACCCCAGAACCGCAGATATTTATAGGCGCTTGCAGAATGTCTACGGAGACCTGCCCGTGAATAAAAGTACAATGAGTCGTTGGGCAAGGTGTCTGGCATCATTGCAGCGAGGTCGAGCAAACCCGTCAGATCCCTCACATGCCTACCGGCCGCACGTATTTGTGACTCTAAAATGTTGGAATGTGCGCGCACCCTCATTCGAGGTGATCCGCGGATCACGGTCGCACACCTGGCTCCTAAACTAGTCGTCTCTGTTGCTATGCTGCCACTCGTCCAGCACCTGGGGTACTCAAAGATTTGTACCCATTGGGTTCCTCGCTGCATATAGAAGACTTCCATCTGTTTAGCCCATTGAAGGGCGCATTCCGCGGGAAACAGTAAGTGAATGACGGAGGGGTGGGGTTATTGATGCAACAAGACGTTGGCTCCGACGTCAGTCAATAGAGTGGTACCATGAGGGCATACTGGCCTTCCCAATAACAAATGCGTAAAGGCGTTGCATTGAATGGAGATTACGTTGAAAAATACGTTTTTGTAGTCAAAAGAGTGGGGAATAATATGAATCCTGAATAAAACCAACCTGCTTTCAGAAAAAGAATGTGTTGCATTACTTAATGAACGCCATTCGTAAAAAAACTGAAATTTACCATATATTGACTACCTTATAACGGTACCTTTTGTGCCAGCTGATTACATTACTATTTGATACTTCGAGAGCAGTTGATTTAATAGCGAGTTGAAGTTTTACCCAGAATAAATCACAGAGAAACCGCGTGTATCGTAAATGACAATGAAGAGCAACGTCAAATGTGCCCAGACTTTATTTAGCTAAAATAACTGTCTTCTGATACTTTAACCAGTATTTCAGCTCCTTAGCATTACAGGTAATAGCTGTGCTACAGTCGTTAAATACACACACTGTTGTACGCTCGAACCACTTTGGTTGCAGTATCACCACTTTTCCGATGGGTTGGTGTATCTGAGTTGTAGCTCTATTCGGAATCAACCACCTAACTCTGATAGTATCTGGTTCTTACTGCACCCCCGACTGAGCTAATATTTACGAACTTAGTTCAATGAAATTCATGTAACCACCGACAGTCATATAAAAACGTTGTGGATGAATGTTAGATGAAATAAAGATTCCATGAAATATATCTTTTCTTGTTACAATAGATCACTAAATATATAGATCTAGAAATCATGTGTTACTCTTTTAGCTTGTGGGTCTAAACGGAATACGGGTATATATGCTGTTGGTCGTCTGAGGAATCAAATATTGACCTTGAAAAGATTGTCCTGTACTAAAGTACTGAATTTGTAAGGTAATTTATTAAGCTTACCTTGACGATTCTTTTCTGCAGATTGGAAGCTGTGTCTTTTTTGTGTACTGTATAAGCAAAATGACTTCACAGCTAAGGTTGGAGCGCATATAAAGGCATACAATCTGACAAAACACTGCGTGTTGCATTCAGGTGACAGTACCAGGACAAAAGAGGGTGACGATGCTCTCTTTGCCAATATTTTTATGTGTGTACTCCTTCTACAGTTTTTTTTTTAGTCATCAGTCTTCCGTTTGGTTTGATGCTGCCCGGCATGAATTCAAACTCCTGTTCCAACCTTTTCATCTCAGAGCATCACTTGCAACCTAAGTCCCCAGTTATTTGTTTGTTGGATGTGTCCAACTCTCTAGAGTTCCCTCTAGTAATATGCAACTTATTCCCTGATGTCTTGACGTATGTGCTATTATCCGTCCCTTCTTCTCGTCAGTATTTTCCATATACTCCTTTCCTCTCCGATTCCGCTTGTAAGCACCTAACTCTTTAGTTTATTAGTGGACCTAATTTTCAACATTCGTCTGTAGCACCACGTCTCAAATCCTTCTTTTCCGGCTTTCCCACAGTCCATGTTTCACTAACAAACAATGCTGTGCTCAAACGTACATTCTCAGACGTTTCTTCCACAAATAAAGGCCTATGTTGATACTAGTAGTTCTCTTGGCCGGGAATGTCCTTTTTGCTAGTGTTAGTCTGCTTTCGATATCCTCCTTGCTCTATACATCATTGGTTATTTCGGTACCTAGCTAGCAGAATTCCCTGATTTCATCTACTTCGTGACCATCAATCCAGATGTTAAGTTTTTCGCTGTTCTCATTTCCACTACTTCTCATTTCTTTCGTCTATCTTCGATTTACTCTCAATCCATATTCCGCATTCGTTAGACTTTTCATTCCATTCAGCAGATCATATGATTCTTCTTCATTTTCACTGAAGATAGCAATAACATCAGCAAATCGTATCATTGATATCTTTTCGCCCTAAATTTTAATTACATTCCTACATTTTTTTTAATTTCCATTATTGCTACTTCTATGTACATTGAACATCATTCTTAATGCGAGCACTTCGTTTTTGGTCATCCACTCTTATTATTCCCTTTTGGCTCTTGTACATGTTGTATATTACCTCCCCCTGCCTATAGCTTACCCCTATTTCACTCAGAATTTCTAACATCTTGCACCATTCGACATAGTCGAATGCTTTTTCAAGGTAGACAAATATCAGGAATGAGTTTTGATTTTTTTCTTACCTGTACCTTTCCTAAGGCCAAACTGATCGTCATCCAACAAATCTTTAATTTTCTTTTCCATTCTTATTATTATTTTTGACAGCAACTTGGATAGATAGTATTCCATCAGAATTCAAGCTCATTGGGGAAAGTGGCAACGTAACGACTATTCACTTTGGTGTGTAGAATGTCTGAGTCTGGCGACATACCATCTAAGTTTCGGAAAAATATCACCCACACAGTTCCGAAGACTGCAAGAGCTGACAAGTTTGAGAATTATCGCACAATGAGCTTAACCTCGTCTATAGGCCATGAGCGTATGGTGAATGGTGCAGTATGTCCACCATCGTATCCCGGAATCATAGGTTTGACAGCTGGGTGGTAAGCCTCTTCCCGGAGAATGTTCACGGTAAGAGTCTATGGTCCTGTACTAGGGCTCGTCGTGGCCGGGTCACGGCTCAGATGAAGGCCTGATGGTTTGTGAATGCAATGGCTAACAGCCCAAATCGACAGGGGCTGTATCCTGTGGGTCACGACGAACAGTAGACACCTCTCGAATCTCCTTGTCTGACCTTGAATCGACCTTCAGACGCTCTCCTTCCTCACACGGGTGAAGTGCAGATGAGGCCGCTGCCATCGAGCCCGTCGACGGTTCCGATGCAGGCGGGACGTCGTGGGCGCGGAAACTTGGCCGCGAGGGTCGGTAACGGGAATGGAACATTGTCCGCGTTCGTCTATCTTAGCGTTGTCGGCTGCGATGTAGACGTCATGAAAGCACGAGGGATCTGGAAGGCGCGACTCCGATAGCATTCAGAGCGAACGTGCCCTTCCTGCCCACACTCCGAACAAGTGCGCCGTCGACCGTCATAAACGACGATCGCTCGATAGCCGCCAACGCTCACGTATGAGGGGATGTGTTTGTGCAGTTCGATTGGCACCTGACACACTCAGATGGATACGACTCGAGAGCGTGCCACTTTTCTTCCCCGTTTCTTAGTACCTCCACGTAAGGGCGCAGCGCGTCCACCACAAGCGTGGCCGGAACATCAAAGGCGTGCTCGAAGATTCGTATGTTCCAAACCCCCAGACCTGCAAGGTGGACAGTCTCTACCCCGACATGGCCGTCTGAGTGATGGAAACGATATCAGTCGGTGCAACGGTAAATGAGCCTTTCGCACTCAGCTTCATCGACAAATTTCAGGTAAACTGTGCTGGAGACTATCGAAAGAAGAATGCCGAGGAGTTCCTCAGGATCGGCGTGCATTACTTCACGCAGGAAACGCTCTGCTTCCTATGCCTTAGCTCGTGCGTACTGGGCATGGAACGTTAATTTTACCGTGGCCTTTTTGTACGAAAGTGTCATCGCCTTTCGAGGCGATCTGTTGACACTACAGTACCACTACCCGCGCGAGTAAACAACGGCCCGTTCGCGGAGCGCCAAACAGAGCTCTGCACCCGTCCCCTTCGCAACACGGCTGAGAACCGATTGGGCCTCCAGACGACTCTTTCTTTTTTTTAATCTGAAACTGCAGCGATAAACAGCTTAAGGGCCAAACACGCCTAAACTTGGTTTTCTTTTCTCCTCTATTTATATCAGAGAACACAATCGGCGAAACAGCGTACCAAAGGTGGAAACGAGAAATGACACGTGTCATATATCCCGACGGAGGCTCGTCAGCCGTCCACTGATCTGACTCTGCAGTGTTCCTGTGCAAGTTAGAACACACCATACGTGTTGGAATGATAAAACCAACAGTCTCCAACAGGCAATCGAGATATGGGTGGCTAGCGGGATCAAATGCGTTAGAAAAATTTAACAAAAGTCACCACCGAAACCGTCTCCCTATATTCTGCCAACGGAATAAAAACTGTGCGGTTCGGGGGCAACACTGATGTTTACCAGTCACAAGACCAAGCAACGAGGACAAACTGCTGTGTACATCCCGTGCAACAGTTTGGTTGTCAAACCTGAGCAGCGCCAGGGGATGGAAATCAGCCGCTGCTAAATACTTCGCAATGAGAACTGTTTTCCCCATCTTGAACTTCGCAGCCACAGCTCTTCCCCGCAAAACCGCGTTAAAATGGGACCCAAGAAATACAAAAACCGTAATTCAATTCCTTCAGAATGCCATCCGGAAGGAGAACCCACGGTGTCATTCACTGTAACAGCCCTGCGCATAGTATTGATGTAAAGTTTGAGTCACCTCACGCAGACAAGTCTGTTGACGGCCATCAAGTGCTGTGATGGAATTAATAACAGAGCGACGTTGACGAGTGCGATAGCGAAGAAGGTCATGAAAAGACGTCAGTTGCTTGTTAACGAGAGAACGTGGCTTAGACTTCACTCTCAACGCTCCCGTTTTATATTATTATTAAATCACCTTGCATATTACTTCCAGTAATCATTGAATCCGTGGTTACAACAAAGACAATATAGTAAATGGAACCTGAGTTCCGATATGAAGAATAAATCACGCTTTTTGTGCACCAAAGTGTTTATGTTTTAGTTTTTCTTAAACAGAAGACATAATACAAAGTGGGATTGATGAAAGAATAAATTCAATGCCGCTATGGTGTGTTCGTAATGTACGCTTGAGCCTGTTCATCACAGATCACCTTCAGATCTTGTACATCCCGATATTTTTATCTGGCAATGAGTAGCAGTCAAACAATTGACGTGTGATCGCTTATTAGCACGGTGTCTCATTGGTTTATTATTATAAAACAGAAACTGCTACATCAGACAGTAATACGGTCTAGTTCTATTAAATTATTTCTGACTAGATTCTTTAATACCTTACCACCGTAACAGGTCAATGGGCAAAAACTATCCATCTGCACGTTCTGGTTCCTGTACCATTCGTCCAGCAGGAGCTGTGATAAATGACGAGATCCATAGTCCGCTGCAAGTGTCACTATTTCTAATAAACCTTGGATGACACGTTCTGCGTTAATCTCCTTCATAATTCCAGATGGAAAGGGGCATTTTGGTCAGTATCTTGGTTGCAAGAAATCAATCCGCTCACATATCATTGTGTCATAAACTTCAGCAAAGACTGAACTTTGCAGCCGTATCTTTAATTATGTCCGTCCAGACTTTCAGACGCTCAGCTTTCGTATTACGTCTGATTAGGCCCGTGTCTTTGTCACTTTCCAGATACGAATACCCTCTTCCTAGGAATGTCACACGAATAGGTTCAAAACTCCTTGCACGATGGACAAGATAGTGAAGGAACCAGAACAAGATACCGTTTCTGTGTTGACGCTCACATGAGTCTTAGAAGATTCCCAGATTTTTAAGTTATGGAGCCAGAATCGTGGTCACGTAGTGATGCAGGAAAGAAACTGCTCTATTTCAATCTTTTACACTAGTGTCAGTGCCGCACACAGAATAATTTTTTTGGGGGGCTGGGGGTGGGGGGTGGGGATGGGAGGGGGGTGAACGGGGAGGGAGGTGCAAATCGGACAGCTACTGACTTTACCTACTGTGACTTCTTATATTACAATAAAAATGCAGACTCGATGTAACCTTTTAATACATCAGGCAGACGGATAAGAATTGAATTGTTATTTCCATTCGCCTTACACGATCCATAAACGTGTTAGTGGTTCAAATTCCCGCAAAACTACTATATAAGTAATTATTAGTTTGCAGCAGTGTTACTGAAGTATCAGTCTCACATAGTAAGCAGTCGAAAAGCAAATACCTAGATATAATTCAAAGAAACTAACAGGAAATAAAGAAAGTTGATTACCTCAAAGCTGTCCTTGGGTGATCTATTTTCACCACATGGAAATCTTAACGCAAATACAGACTTAGTAACGTTATGAAATTGTTCACCATATACTCTTTCTTACAAGAGTTAAGCGTCATATATACTTGTGAATCTTCCTCTGCTGTTTTTCATCGGCTTCTTATACACCTGAAACTCCTTTCGCTTGACTTTCAGTCATAATCATGAATGAACAATATCAAGAAAGCATTTTGGTATTATAAAAATTTCCGTTGTCTCTTATACGTATATGCTCAAACATTTAAGGGAGGGGGGGGGGGGGGGGAGGCGGAGGCACCGGCATCTGCCTCCTTTCCCCTCAACGACCCCTTCCCTCCTCCCTCCCCCCCCCCCCCGGCCCCTCCGTGTTGGCCTGCCTATTGTTTAGGCTAAAAATAAAATATTGCGTTACTGTCTGAGAATCGACGTTTGTTAAATACTGGTAGGTATAGAGAAAGCTGGCACTTACAACAGGCAATATTGGTGCTGATTTTTGGGCACGGAAGATTCAATGGAACTCCATACATATTGAATCAGTGCTTGTAAACATTCAGCTTCTCTATCGAGATTGTCTTTTACGCTGATAGAAAGCATCAAATTTTCAAAGGAGTTGTTAATATTCAATCTTGCGTCTCTTAATTTTTTTTGAACGTCTGATCTTTCTTTCCATCTGTCGCATGTGTGAGTAGTGCCTCGTAGCTTTGAAGGTTACGAAAAACTTACCGCAAGTATTGCAAGTATCACTTCGAGGAGAAACCAAACGAGATATAAAATTTTGCATTAAATATTTTAATATAGGTTTCAAATGATGCTGAACTGGTAGTATTTGCCTCTTGAAATATCTTAAATGTCTTCTTGATTGGTAGCTGTTTAAGTAAATACAGTTTCCGTGTTATATATCTACTGTAATAACTGGACCAGCTTTCAAATGAGATGATGTGAGCGCAGATGTTTAGCTCTGCTTCTGTTTATGAACTTGGTTTCTGTGCTGTCGTCGTTTGCCAACTGGAAACATGTTTTCATTTTTAAAAAAATTCGTAATAGTTTCTAATCTTTTCATTGAAATCCCATGCAGTGATATAAAGGCCTTTTGACAAACAGTCAATTCTGTCATTGCGTTATTTCTCATTACTCTTACCTTATAATAAAATGTATAATCATGCAAAGTAGCTGCTGTCTCATTTCTGCAAGGCCTTTGGCACTGAATATTATTACTAGAGATCAGTCCTGTCAGGTTGCAAGTTTGCTGATTCCAGTCCTTCGAAAACCGAAATTAGATATGACCTAAGATTTTTCTGCTTCAGTTAGCATATCAGTACAATTTTTCTTGCAATTGAAATGATCCCCCAGATTTTATGACATAGTTCTTAGTTTTTTTTAGATATTTCAGATTGTCTACCGTAACCTTTTCTTGACTTACCACTGTTGCTTGATTCTGGATATACAGTTTTCAGCTAAACGCAGACCACAACTGGCTGTCACACGTAATTCAGTTCCACAACAACGCAAAGAAGCTAATCTTAAGTCTGGTCTGTGTTAACACAGATGACGAACTTCGGCAGCACACACGACAACTCAACAATGATGTTGTATTTAACAGTGGCTACAATAAAAATTTCGTAAAACCAGACAAAAAGTCAATACACGTAAGAAATCCGCACATGCTGGGCTTGATTCCTTCGATCCATATTTTCGATGGAATTGACCCGTTTTTTTCAGTGTATACCATACTTCTATCTGGCTGTAGCTCTGGGACTAAACCCATTACCTTCAGCTAACTTGACGCAAACGAAAGTATGTCTGATGAATAACAGAAAGTCGCCAATAACAAATTTTCAACCAATTTGTACTTAACTCCTTCTTTTCGTGTTTTCTTCACTTGTTATTTGGCTGCACGGTTTGTCTTCAGTTTCTCACTATAATGGGAAATCTCATCTTGTGTTGAGTAATACACGTATAGGGACAAGGGTTAAACATTAGTGGCCTATTGATATTATCATCAGTGGATGCAGTTCATATCGTCACATTGATCACCAGAATAAATAGAATGTGTACTAGTGTAAAGAATCAACCTATCAACTACTGAAGTGACATAAGAAGCTATGAAAAATTGAATCCAAACCGGCTGGACAGGATTTTGAAACTCACCCCTGCCGAGCGACAGAAGCAGAAACTATGCTCCCTTTTTTGTTCATTTCAGTCATAATGTGATAGAATGAGACAAGTTCCGATGTGAAATTAAGTCTGATATTATCGTTATAAGTGAAATAATTGAGTGATACAATTAGCATTTACAGTATTAAATGAGCTGATAAAATGTATAAATTAGCGCGCTATTTCATTATAAAAGTGAGGTATTTAATTAATGAATTCGGTAATGTTATTTGGTTTTTATATGAGTAAATCGATCTACTCAATTTCTAACAATTTAGATTATCCTTGAATGAAATCGCGAAGCGCTATAATATTAAAAGTAATAATCAACTGAGCTCTGTAAGAGATTCATTACAAATATACAAATACTGAGGTCTGTAATGATATACCCGGATTTCGTGAAGTGATCCGAATCTGAAATATTCTTCTGGGACAACACTAGCTGGCATTTCCAGTGTGGTATGTGACACTGCTGGCAGCTTAATTTCTCTCGCATGATATGTGATATGATGCCACACTAAAATTGTAGAACGATATCAATAGTTACATACACACGACAAGTTACTACGATCTAAGTGGATGAATGGAGGCTGACTTTCGTCAATAAATAAACAGAGCTCTGCGATATTGTTTAGCATCACCAGTAATTATGAACGTTATCCTTTGATATGCATGATGGAGAGTCTTGTATGTTTCACAGTACGTGTCTGTTTCTTCAACGCAGTGTATGTACCACCAAGAATATGCTCCAAATAACAGCAACATATCACATCTTAGCCGATGTTGCCTTTAATTAGTAAATGCCTGGCAGAATATTAAGTCATGTGTAGCACTGCTGTTCAGTCACTCTAGGGAAAGGCATTTCGAAATTCTTATCAGAGGTGTGGTTGAAAGCTTTGCCGTAACATAGCGGTAAGGATTTCAAATTTAATTGTATTTTACAATTAACAGGATAAAGTGTCTGAGAAGGTGAAGGGGTGAAAAATCATACCATCTGCTATAGTTAACTTGGCCCTGGAAGAAGCAGTAAAAAGGGAAAGCAGCAGTGGCAGACTAAGACCAGAATACGTGAAACATGTTGTCATTTGATCCGTTAGAAACGGATTATGAAAGCCTGCGACTGTGAAAACAACGTGTCCGCTTGTAAATAACTTTTCTGTTAGTAGTTAAGATTTTCTTTTATGTATATTTTACACGACGAGTTTCGGGAAATAATACCCATTTTCAAGTGAGTTTTTCCCTGTGTATTATGACTTTTCTTCATCATGTTTTTGAAATGTGAGGCTCTACATTGTTCTGTTGCCTTTAGAAAAATACATAAATACGATCTATTTTGGTTATCGACCTGTGTATAAAGTCAAAGGCGTAAGTTGGAAGAACTTGTACTTGCAGTTTTCTTGTGGTCCATTTACGCAGAATCTCACAAGTACTAAACATCACACACTACATTTTGTGCACACTACACATCGAGAGTAACAAATTAACATAAACAGAAAGCTACAGTAACGTTTCTAGATGTAGTCAGTAGAATTAATGCTACAGGTCTTCCACAAATATACTTTTGTAACAGAGATGTTTCTAGACGTAGTCAGCAGAATTAATGCTACAGGTCTGCTACAGAGTAGAATATACTTTTGTACAGAGGGTGTTTATCTCAAAAATGTGGATCATTATATGGTCATATCTACTTACAGTGGTGCTTAATTCTTTGTGTTACTATTTTTATTTAATTATACTGACGAAGCTACTAAAGATATTTATTAATTCACTTTCAAGTTCTTAGTTTAATATTTTATTTTCGTACCTTCTACAAAGTGAATATATCTCCCATTTTCCAAACAAAACTATCTCATGCTGTTTACTTGGTAAGTGGAGTACTTTGATAATTTGCTCCACTACTCCAAATGGGTATCCTATATTGTATATCTCTGTGATCATTGCTTATACTGTGTGTCTGTTGTGAGGGTAACCTTTGATCTTCTGTGTGCAACTGACATTGAAATTTCAGCCAGTCTGTCATAAGTAGAAGATGGAGCATTCTGGTCATGTTACTTTGTATACTCCCGAGCCTGAGTACTATTTATTACATGTAGGAAACATAACTTTTATTCAGTTGTTTTTAAAATTATTTGTAACCATCTGTGACATGTTGCGAATGCGTGGTGTTTCAGATATACATTTGTTTTTGTCTTTACCTTGCGTGGTGTGGTTTGTGTCTGTGTCTTTCTTAATTGTGTCTAGTACTGTGTCAGTTATGTAAGCAGTGTAATCGTTGGCAACTCTAATCTATTTCACTATTTTTATTTCCTGTTCTCTGTTTTCTTAGTTCAGAGATATTTTAGGCATGCTTCGTAGCTTTGACCTGTATGGCGCCTATTTATGTACGTTTGGGTAGCATGAGGTTGCAGGATTGTTCTGTTGGTCATTGTATTTTTCCCATAAATTATGAATGTGCATTTGTTGTTGTTTAGGTCCAGGTAACTGATGCTTTTGTTTTGCTCAGGTTCCACAGTAAAGGTAATTTTCCAATTTAGGGCACTGATGCAATTTAGAATGTCTGTTATTTCTTTGAGATCCCCTTTCACAAGCAGTAGTGTGTCATCTGTATATGTCCTACAAATTCAGTTTTCTTTAGGCAGAGTTCTGGGGTGTTGTATAATTTTTATTTCAAATGATTTATGAGTATGTCAGCTGTAATACCAGATGTACACTACCCCATTGCTAGGGAATCTGCCTGCTTATAAATATAATATATAAGTAAAATAATGACCTGGATTTAGCTGGAGGAATTCAATGAATTCAGCAGACTCTCTCTGTATATCTCAGATTATCATATTCCATAGCTTTCTCTCGAATTACTGTTATGGCTACTTGTATAGGTTCATCTAAGTAAAGGCTGGTAGTATCAAGTGATAAGAACTGAGCATCTTAGGGGAGTTTCTAGGCTTTTACTTCTTCAACTAGTATAACACTATTTTTATGGAATATAATGTTTCACACGTATAGTTTCTGATTACAATGTATTGTAATTTCTGTGATAGTTTGTATCCTGGGGTATTTATAAAGTTGATCATGTGGTGCATTCGATAACCTTCTTTGTGTACTTTCGGCTGTGCTCTTTACGGTGCTGCATCTGGGATCATGCATATGACATATTTCTTTTTGCTTTCTGTCAGTAGGAAAGGTGCGTTCTTTAGTAGTTTCTTAATTTTATTTTGAAATTGTTTAGTAGGGACATTTCAATGTGCTGCATAACATTAGCATGAAGGAATTCATGTGTTTTGTCTATGTACACCTTTTATTTATTCAATTACTGTATTACCTTTGTCCAACTTTATAACTAAGGATCGGATGCTTTCAGTTTATTATTTATGGATTTTAAGGTTTTTGTATCGTTTATTGTATATTTAGATGTAAATTTCTATTTTATTTGTTTCTGAAGAAGCTTGCTTACTTTGTTACCGATTGCTGCTATTGTATTTCAATTTAATTTTGCAGCATCTTCTGCATTTTTAGTTGCAGCGATGATCTGTTGTTGTGTATTTCCATGGAGGTTGGTTTTCGTATGTATTTTAGGCCTTCTTGTTGTAGCATATTTTATGTCTATTTTATTGACCAATGTGATATGTGTGTGTGCTATTGTCAGTTATTACAAGATTTATACAAATGAAATGACAGTATCAGAGACTTTACTGGTCTCATACAGATATGCGTTTATGTATATAGAGCGAAGCGGCTAGTGAAAATTTGTATCAAGGTCGGGAATCGAACCTGGGTCTTACCAGGCAGGTGCCACGAAGCCACCTTGGCACGGCAGTTAACACAACTTCACAGATTGTCCTGACCTACCTCCTTCCTCGATCCAAATTCCCACAGTGGCTCCAGTATACTTTAAATTCCTCCTTATACAGTAACAGAACTGCCGAGGTTCTCCATATTCTGGAACAGCACCTCAGCATCGATCGTAAATGGGACATCCAGGCTCGAACCTAAGGACAGGCACTTCTAGACATGATACAGAATAAGGGACATTACTGGTCTCATACAGATATGATTTTATGTATACTGGGTGGGTCACTAACCACTGCCACCAAGAATAACTACGAAAGTATGATAGAAGGTGAAAAGTTTGTGGGAAAAAAGTTGCATGGGAAAACGATGGTCATAAAATGATGTTGGTTTTTTGTTGCTAGGTGGGGTTCTTCAGAGATACAAAGGCGAATTTTTTTTTAAATGGGGTGCCGTAGTTTGGTACCCATTTTCTGATAGCATCTATCGAGACGAATCCAGTGATGTGTAACAGCAAGGTCTTTGAAGGTCAACGAAGGTCATCAAAGTGGCATGAACGTCCATTTATAGAAGGTGTTCGAAGTGATGACCATTTATAGCAATGCAGTGCTGCAGTTCTTATCATGGATTGAGTGGTATTCCTTATTACTTTGGCACTTATCGAAGCACATGCTCTGACAATTCTCTCTCGCATATCTTCAGATGTAGTTGGAACGTCTTTATAAATAATGTCTTTTGCGAATCCACACAAGAAAAAATCCAGATGCGTCAAGTCTGGCGATCGAGCCGGCCACGTCACATCTCCTCCACAACCAATCCAACGATTTGGGAATTGTTTGTGCAACTCATTTCTAGCCATCAGCAAAAAATGTGTCGGATACCCATCGTGTTGATACCACATTCTGTTCCTTGTTCCTAAAGGTATTTCGTCCAATAACAGACCTAATGTTTCTTGTAGGGATGTGGTGTACTTCGTACTATTAAGATTTCCTTCGATGAAATAGGGACCTATAATTCTGTCATCCAGAATCCCACACCATACATTCACTGACCACAGTTTTGGTGTGCAGCCACCATGGATTTTCAGTTGCCCAGTAATGCATGTTTTACAAATTAACATTTCCATTATTCGTGAATGTAGCCTCGTCAGTAAATAAAATCAAATTAATAAATGTGTGATCCGTCTGAATCTGAAGTTGAGCCCCAGCAGAATTCAGTGGGACACATACAATCCGTACCAGTTAATTCATGGTGGAGATTGATGTGGTAAGATTGGTATTTATGGCGATGCAGAACACGAACAACACTACTGTGGCTCATGCCAGATTCGCTTGCAATCTGACGCAAACTAACACAATGATCTCGAACCACAGTGGCAACGATACCAATTTCCATTTCCTCGTTAGTAACTTTCCTTTGCCAGATGTGTTTCTGGTGCGTTAAAGTTCCAGTTGTTCTCAATTTATCATACACACGTATAAAGTACCTCATGTAGGATGAGTATGTTCAGGACAACTTTCAACGTGTAAGTCTATAGCTCTCACTGGATTTCGTTGGCATTCTCCGTAAATGAGAAGCGTATCGACTTGTTCTTTAAAGGAATATATCATTCACACTGGCTTGGTTCGACGATTCTAGTCTTACCATTCCTATTAGTGTTGTACTGCGAAACCGTCGAATAGTGTATACATGTCAATGGCCCGTTAGACGGATACGTCGTATTCGGCAAATATTTACTATTTGCACGATATACGAGAGAGAATTGTCAGAGCATGTGCTTCGATAAGTGCCGAAGTGATAAGAGATACCACTCAACTCGTGACAAGAAGATTGAAGCACTGCGTTGACACCAATGTTCATCACTTCGAACACCTTCTGTAAATAGACGTTCATGCCACCTTGATGACCTTCGTTGACCTTCAGAGACCTTGCTGTTACACATCACTGGATTCGTCTCAATAGCTGCCGTCAGAAAATGGGTACCAAACTACAGCATCCCATTTAACAGAAATTCACCTTCATATCTCTGAATTACCCCACCCAGCAACAAAAAGAACGTCATTTTATGGTCCTCGTTGTCCTATGCAACTTTTGTCTCGCGAACGTTTCATCTCCTATCATTATTCCTGGTGGCAGTGGTTAGTGACTTACCCCGTATACATGAAATCATATCTGCATGAGACCAGCAACGTTCCTTATTCTGTATCATGTGTAGAAGTACCTGCTCTTGGGTTTCATCCTGGATGTCCCATTTAAATTCGATGCTGAGGTGCTATTCTATAATATGGAGAACCTCGGCAACTCTGTTCCTGTATAAAGAGGAATTAAGAGTGGGGCGGCTGTGAGAATTTCGATCGAGGAGGGATGTAGGTCAGTACAATCTATGCAGTCGTGTGAACTGCTGTGTCAAGGTGGCTTAGTGGCACCTGCCTGATAGTTAGTGTTTCCAGCTATATATATATATATTTTTTTGCTTTGCCGCTGCTTCTACTTATTTTCACTTTTAAATATAGGTAATCTGGCATTATAACTGTTTCTTGAAAATGAGTGCCGAATCTTATACGAACAACCGTTTTTTTAAGGTTCTTGTACCTTTGTACCTTTCATTGTCTGGCTTGACACAAATAGACAGATTTGATCCATTAGAAAAGGCATGTGAAATAATGCAACTATGAAAACAATGGGTTTGTATATACAAAAATTTTCTGATACAATTCACAATTTCATTTTGTTTGTATTTTCCATGACATTTTTTCGGAAATGAGTCCCATTTTCAGCAGAATAAGAAATAACCCAGCAACAAACTGTCACGAAAGTGTATAAAAAACTGATGACAACTAGTACATATGAAACAACATATTCCATAAAAAATTCCGTGATACTGGCTGAAGAACTAAAAGCCATAAAACCTGCCCAAGATGTTAAGTTTTTTCACTTGACTTTGACAGCCTTTACTCAAACATACATATCTAAGAAGCTTTAACTGTGACCCAAAGAACGTTATGAAACATAATAATCTAGGAGACATAAAAACTGTTTAATTCGTGGAACTCCTCCAGCTAACCCTATATTATAATTATTTCACTTAATTAATGTATACACAGATCATTTTGAACAAAATTATTCATCCACCAAGAACGCTGGCTAATGAAAATTGAATTTTATAGGAGAAAGCCTTTTTCCTGTGGCTATACCCACATATATACATTCGACACATGTACTGGACACACCTTCTCATCCCCCATCCCCTACTCTGACCAAGTCTTTCTCCTTCATCTCTGTGACCATATACTTCTGTCCCTCTTTTTTTCTATTTGCTTCTCACCGTCTTCTTTTTCCGCCTGCCCACCGTCCCTCTACAAATTCCATCAACTTCATGCATCTGTCGGCGCTTCAGTCTATATACAAAATTGGTTTCATTATTTTAATTGGATGTTTTCCTCTGCAGTTTCTTGCCCTATTTACTGCAAATGGCGAATTACTCCTATCCTCTCTTTGGCCGTTTCCTCCTCTACCTTTCTCCACCTCCTCCTCTACCCATCTCAACCTGGCCCAACCCACACTCATTGGGACATGTAGCCCATGCAAAGAAGCTGAATGAATCCGGCCAATACCACTCCCACAACGTGTCTGTCAAGCAAGATAGGCTACATGTAAGGGACTTGCAAATAATTTATTTGCCACTGATGTGCAGGCCGCCAATTATGCGTGACATACAAGTCGGCCTACGTGTCATTGTCTCGATGACCTTTTGTTGCCCCTGACATGCAGGTTTTAATGAAAAACAGGTTGATTTGGCAGCCCAGTAGTGTTTCCACACAACACGCATGTCATGCATGGCAGTCTATATGCCAGGGTCTGAAAAACCACATTTTTTCTCCGTATATTCACCGATATTGGAGCTAGGATGTTAAGGACCCCACAGTGTTGATACTCCTGAGGTCTGCTGTTTTTGTGCCCAGTTTGGTTACACACACACACACACACACACACACACACACACACACACACACACCTACACACACACACACACACACATGTTTTGCATTACCCCGGTTCCCAAAATTCCTGAAGACAGACGTTGTCTGTGGATATTGTATCACAGACAGTCACTTTAACTGTTCAGAGACGTTACTAAACTCGCACAAAGAAGTAAACAACCATGCATGAGCACCGCCTATTAGATGGAGGGCTCCCACAGCCGACCAATTCCAGTCATTCCACCAGGAAGGAGGTGCAAGGCTCGTGTTATCTGTATGTCAACCATGGCTAGACGGTCAATACCGCAGTTCGATCGCGTCCGCATTGTTACTTTGAGCCAGGAAGGGCTCTCAACAAGGGAAGTTTCCAGGCGTCTCAGAGCGAACCGAAGCTAAGTGGTTCTGACATGGAGGAGATACATAGAGACAGAAACTGTCTATGACATGCCTCGCTCAGGCCAAGGGCTACTACTGCAGCGGATGACCGCAGCCTACAGATTATGTCACGGGGGGACCCAGACAGCAACGCCAAAATGTTGAATAATGCTTTTCGTGCAGCCACAGGACGTCGTGTGTTACTACTGAAACTGTGCGCAATAGGCTGTATGATACGTAACTTCACTCCCAATGTTCATGGCGAGGTCCATGTTTGCAACCACGACACCATGCATCGTGGGACAGATGGGCCCAACAACATACCGAATGGACCACTCAGGACTGGCATCACATTCTCTTCACTGATGAGTATCGCATATGCCTTCAACCGGACAGTCTGTAGACATGTTTGGAGGCAACTCGGTCAGGCTGAACGCCTTAGACACACTGTCCAGCGAGTGCAGCAAGGTGGAGGTTCCCTGCTGTTTAGGGGTGTCATTATGTGGGGCCGATGTACGCCGCTGGTGGTCATGAAAGGCACCGTAACTGTTGTATGATATGTGCTTGCCATCCTTCGTAGTGTAACCATATTGGCAGCATTTTGGAGAGGCATAAGTCTTCATGGGCGACAGTTCGCTCTCCCATCGTGCACATCTTGTGAATGACTTCCTTCAGGATATTGACATCGCTCGACTAGAGTGGTCAGCATGTTCTCCAGACATGAACCCTATCGAACATGCCTTGGATATATTGGAAAGGGCTGTTTACGGACGACGTGACCCACGATCCACTCTGAGGGATCTACGCCAAATCGCCGTTGAGGAGAGGAACAATCCGGACCAACAGTGCCTTGATGAACTTGTGGATAGTATGCCATCACCAATACAGGAATGCATCAATGCAAGAGGAGTACTGGCTGTTAGAGGTACCGGTGCGTACAGCAATCAGGACTTCCTCCTCTGAAGGTCTCGCTTTATAGTGGTAGAACATGAACTGTGTGGTTTTCATGAGCAATAAAGAGGGCGGAAATGATGTTTATGTTGATCTGTATTCCTGTTTTCTGTACAAGTTCTGGAACTCCCGTAACCGAGGTGATGCAAAACTTTTCTTGATGTTTGTATAACTGACTGATAACAGATTTGGTGTAAATCTCCCAATTTCCATCGGAGCTATTTCTTTGTATTCAAGCAGCATGGAGTCTATGTTTCATTCAATCATTCATTCATTCACGTGGTCAGGCCCAGTGGACCACGCACCACCACAGTTAAAGCTCTCTATCCGTCTCTGTGTTCTGCTCAAAAATGGTTCAAATGGCTCTAAGCACTATTAGACTTAATATCTTAGACGATCAGTCTCCTAGACTTAGAACTACTTGAACCTAACTAAACTAAGGACATCACACACATCCATACCCGAGGCAGGATTCGAACCTGCGACCGTAGCAGCAGCGCGGTTCCGGACTGAAGCGACTGGAACCTTTCGGCCACAGCGGCCGGCTGTCTTCTGCTATCTGTCTCCAGTTTTCCATGACTCCTTTGCAACAAGTCTCTCTCACTCCATCGATTCACCTCTACTCTTACGTTGTTAATTGTAAGGGAGTGGAGACTGTCTTTTAGGAAGGCATCAAGCATATTTTTATCTGCTTTAGTATACATTGGGCCTTTATTTTTGGGATTTCTAGCTTTTAATGTATTCAGTATCACTACACTAACGTTGTGGTCACAAATTACCGTAATCATCATGACTCTCTCTGTCTGCTAAGAATTGTCTGTTGTTAAAAGGTCTAGTACATCATCAGAACAATTAACAATTCGAGTGGGCTCTGAACTAATAGCTCAAAATAATTTTTAGAAATAGCATTTAATATATTCTGAGACGAAGTTTGGTGTCTACCACCGACTTTAAAAGCGTTTATTCGCCGGCATGTTGTGGGTATTCTATGGGAAGTGTGTTTGGATAGTATTCACGACGTCCTATGTACCACTTTCTATCTGCACTGTTAGCATTAAGAACAGAAATCATAGGCAATGGCGGCTGAATACTTTCGGTATTAGGAGTCACTTCTGCCCAACCAACGACCTTGTCAAAGAGGATGGAGGGCAGAATTTCACAGCAATCTCTTGTACCTTGGGTGGGAAACTGTCCTTAAAAGGCGGAGGAATCAGCAATGATCAACGGCATGTGGCTGCAGAAGGCAACAGAAACCACTGTGTTAAAGACACACATGTATCCAAAGTACATGAAACCGATAGCTGAAAAATTGTCACTATGGTCTCTGTATTGACAAAAAATTCTGGTTATCTAGGAGGGACTGCCAAGGGGAAGGTATACACGAGAAAAATATATAATAATCAAAGAAAGTATAGGGAAAGGGATCCATGAGAAAAATATTTAATAATCAACGAAAGGGTAGCATACCACAAGTCAGAGCGCCGTATGTCAAAATATTGAGCTTCATAATGAATCTACAAAAGCTGAAAGGGGAAGTGCAAAAGCTTAATAGAGGTATAGTGGGGGGTCAGTGGAAAACCAAATGAATAGAATTTCTGGTCAGACAAAATAGGGTAATATTAACAGCACCAGTAAAAGGTATAACATTAGGATTTGTTACGAATAGAGAGGTTGGTAAGAGAGTGAGTTATTACGAACAGTTGAGGGGTTGGGTTGTTTGGGGGAAGATACCAAACAGCGAGGTCATCGGTCTCATCGGATTAGGGAAGGAAGTCGGCCGTGCCCTTTCGAAGGAGCCTTCCCGGCATTTGCCTGGAATGATTTAGGGAAATCACGGAAAACCTAAATCAGGATGGCAGGATGCGGGATTTGAACCGTCATCCTCCCTAATGCGAGTCCAGTTGAATCATAAGTTTGTTCTCCTCAGGGTCGACAGCAGACAAACACCAACAAGAATAGTTCACGTATACGTAGCGAAGTCACAAGTAAAAGATGTAGTGAAAGTACATGTGGAGGCGGCAGTAGGAGAAGAAGACAGAATTACAGGAGAATATGGATTGGTAGTAGTAATGAGATGAAAAGTCATCGAAATCTGCAGTAAATTTTAGGTAGTAAGAGCGAATATACTGTTCACGGATTATGAAAGGAAACGGTTTACTTAAAAACGGCCTGAAGACACGGAAAGATTCCAGCTGTATTACGTCATGGTCAGGCAGAGATGCCAAAGTCAGATACTGAATTGTAAGGCACATCCTAGCAGATGTAGATTTGATCAATAGTAGACTAATGTTTAAGACAAGCAAGCGGTAGAATCATCATGAAAAGAAGTGATGTAACGAAGTACTGAGGAAATGACACCATTAACAAAACCACAATACCATTCTGTCTCATACTGTGCGAAGAGGACATCAGTTGCCACACAAATACATCTCTAAATAACTTCATAAACATTTTACTCAATACAGTCAGAAAGAAAGGAATAACCACATCTTACACCTCTAAATAACCGTATGAAAAAGAATGTTAGATACCACCACAGTCCATAGAAGACAATCATAAAACGTAAACTTCACAGGAAGAGGCATTAATTAAAGAATTTTCCTCCCCTGGCACAACTGATTATAGTCCACATGACATCAATCGCAATCAGATTTTTCCCAATTACTATAGACATGCTACATTCAACATTTCAAATTATTATTTGCATAGCATATATTAATAGACGATTTTATTAATTAAAATAGTCGCTATATTCTTCATAACAAAATTCATTCCACTTTTTTTTTTCATACTCTCAATAGGAAGATGCGCTGATAGCTAGAGATCTACACTGACACAGACACATGATAGAGATAGATGTAACCCAGGATGGGATTTTGGGCTTGGTTTATGGACATGATGCATGCATGTCACAGTGCTGTATCACGTGTCATATATGCATTAAAGTATATTAAAATTTGGCTGCTACGCACAGCAAGATGTATGAGACAGGCGAAATATCCACGGACTTCAAGAAGAATATAATAATTCCAATCCCAAAGAAAGCAGGTGTTGACAGATGTGAAAATTACCGAACCATCAGTTTAATAAGTCACAGCTGCAAAATACTAACGCGATTTCTTTACAGACGAATGGAAAAACTGGTAGAAGCGGACCTCGGGGAAGATCAGTTTGGATTCCGTAGAAATGTTGGAACACGTGAGGCAATACTAACCTTACGACTTATCTTAGAAGAAAGATTAAGAAAATGCAAACCTACGTTTCTAGCATTTGTAGACTTAGAGAAAGCTTTTGACAACGTTAACTGGAATACTCTCTTTCAAATTCTGAAGGTGGCAGGGGTAAAATACAAGGAGCGAAAGGCTATTTACAATTTGTACAGAAACCAAATGGCAGTTATAAGAGTCGAGGGGCATGAAAGGGAAGCAGTGGTTGGGAAAGGAGTAAGACAGGGTTGTAGCCTCTCCCCGATGTTATTCAATCTGTATATTGAGCAAGCAATAAAGGAAACAAAAGAAAAATTCGGAGTAGGTATTAAAATTCATGGAGAAGAAGTAAAAACTTTGAGGTTCGCCGATGACATTGTAATTCTGTCAGAGACAGCAAAGGACTTGGAAGAGCAGTTGAACGGAATGGACAGTGTCTTGAAAGGAGGATATAAGATGAACATCAACAAAAGCAAAACGATGATAATGGAATGTAGTCAAATTAAATCGGGTGATGCTGAGGGGATTAGATTAGGAAATGAGACACTTAAAGTAGTAAAGGAGTTTTGCTATTTAGGGAGTAAAATAACTGATGATGGTCGAAGTAGAGAGGATATAAAATGTAGACTGGCAATGGCAAGGAAATCGTTTCTGAAGAAGAGAAATTTGTTAACATCGAGTATAGATTTAAGTGTCAGGAAGTCGTTTCTGAAAGTATTTGTATGGAGCGTAGCCATGTATGGAAGTGAAACATGGACGATAACCAGTTTGGACAAGAAGAGAATAGAAGCTTTCGAAATGTGGTGCTACAGAAGAATGCTGAAGATAAGGTGGGTAGATCACGTAACTAATGAGGAGGTATTGAATAGGATTGGGGAGAAGAGAAGTTTGTGGCACAACTTGACTAGAAGAAGGGATCGGTTGGTAGGACATGTTTTGAGGCATCAAGGGATCACAAATTTAGCATTGGAGGGCAGCGTGGAGGGTAAAAATCGTAGAGGGAGACCAAGAGATGAATACACTAAGCAGATTCAGAAGGATGCAGGTTGCAGTAGGTACTGGGAGATGAAGGAGCTTGCACAGGATAGAGTAGCATGGAGAGCTGCATCAAACTAGTCTCAGGACTGAAGACCACAACAACAACAACAACACGCACATTGTCAGCCATGCTACGTATTTTTAATCTGTACCCATATCCTGAATTGTGACAACTGGTTTGTAAGACGAGATGTATGTTGTAACATTTCAGTGGTAACACGTCTTAAGGCATCTAGGACATTTTGTAGCATTTCACCTTTGCACCTGGTAATGTATGTAAAAATTCAGTTGTAAAAATATGAAATAAATTAATATTAAAATATATAGTCGTATGTTGGATATTTCATTCGAAAGGACATAGAATAGACAGCAACACAGAAAAATTAAAAAATGAAATAAGCATTACTGTAGTTGAAGTCCTTGGGGTTGCTACACATACGGAATACTTAGCTGGTATATTCCCCTGAGAGTTTACACACACTCCCACAGCAAAACAAGAATACTAAACAGTAAAGGATACAAAATGAATGCTTCGTTACCTTCAGGATGCACAGATTAAGTTTCGCTGAAACAACAAATTCTAGAATAACTGTTGAACAACTAAGAAATAACTATTACTGAGTGAAAAGTAGTGAGACAAACAACTTGTAGGCTTAGATAACAACATAAACTGGATTTAGTTTCCCACATATTCTAAATCAAACTGACATAAGCAAATATTTCAAAGCAGATTACTTATAACTAAGTAAAATCAGTGGAATCAAGAAATCAACTCACTATAATTTACAATGATGCCGCAGAGGAGCAGAGGCCAGGTATAAATTGCTAACTCAGTCGCCCCTTGAGTGCACTGTTAGCGGGGTCAGAATTTAAGCAACTTGTTGATGACACACATTATAATTAGCAGCCAAAGATAAGTTAATGTATTGTATGGCTACATGTCACATAAGTTCTTATTCATATGCATATGAGTACATAGCATAAAAGTTGCCAATAAAAGTCTGTTTTCCACTTTCAGAAAATTGCCTCCCATGAAATTTTGAAGATACCAAAGATAGACAAGTGTTCGCACAGTCTGCTTAACAGCTCATGCATCCAAGGTGCTATCAAGAATAACACACAGAAGAATGGAAAAAATCAAAGAACTAGATCAGTTTAGCTTTGAGAAGGTAAAGGCGCAAGGAAGGTAGTTCCGACATTGCACTTTATAGTGGAAGCTAGACTCAAGAAAAAGCAAAACAACTTCACAGGTTTTGTCAGTCTAGAAAAATATAGAGATTTACCCCACATATGACTTCTATGGCATTCATCCAGTGATAAAATTTGGCTGATATCTTTTGTACATCAATAAAAGTGATTACTACCATGGACTGCCTGTTCCCATGGACCAATACATATAGTACAACAAGCAAATTAAATAATAGTTAATATACAAATAGGCACTATACAACTATACAATACATATATATATATATATATATATATATATATATATATATATATGTGTGTGTGTGTGTGTGTGTGTGTGTGTGTGTGTGTGTGTGTGTGTATACACTCATTTGATGGATTCACTATACTGTCCAATTTAATGACTCACAATATTGCACAGTTGTAATTAAATGTATCAACTGGATATTAATAAGAGTATGAAAAGGTGAACCACATAAAGTGTTTGTGAGAGGGAGGGAGACTGCCTCACAGAAAGATCAGCCTTAAGTAAAGTGTGTACAGTGCAGTAATTAGGTAATGTAGTATGGTACTCAGAAGTGATTTAGAACATGGTAGCGCAATAGGCGGACGGTATAGTATGATTCTGTACCTGAACACAATCTCTGATGGGATAGCGCAGTACAGTAGCCAGATGGTACAGTATGGTACTGTACCCAGACACGATTACGGATGGTATAGTACAACACAGTACCCAGACTGTATACTATAGCGCTGTACCTGAACATGATTATGGGATTATGTGGTCCGAGATAGGGTAGCACATGTGACAGGCAGTCTCCCTACCTCCCACGAACACCTTATGTGGCTCACCTGTTCATACTTTTATTACTATCTGTTCGATGCATATAATTCCAATTATACATGATTGTGATTCAACAGACCACATGGTGTAAGGCATACATGAGGCGGGTATGAATATAATCAACCACCTGCAACAGAAAGAGTAGCCAACTTGGATTTTGGAGTATATGTAAGAAGCATTAAACCGTGAATACATATTTTCCTTTGTCTGGTAATAAGAAGGAAAAAAAAGCAATCAGTTTGCAGAAAAAGAAAAAAGTGTGTCAGACATAAAGTGCTTGGGATTTTACCTATCGTGGTGCATGTATTGGTCCGTGGGAACAGACTGCCTGTGATCGTCGTCACTTCCATAGATGTGTCTAAGACCTATGTTTATCCCGTGTATTGAATGAAAGCCACAAGAGTCATTAAGGGGGCCATTACAGGTCCAATATCATGGATCGCGATCATGAATTCTAAACTGCAAGCCATGTACATTGCTCCAGTACCTCCAGGATTGCTATCTTGGATTGATCATCACGCAGACTGAATTGAAATCAGTCATTTTGTTTAGAGTTTTGGAAGGCATTTTGTGACAGTTTTTGGCTGAAACAAGTAGATGTATGGGATGAAATGTTACGTAGTCTTCACTATGCTATGCACAAATTGTTCAATTTCGCACCATATTGAAACATCATATGGGATACTCAAAGTAAAAACTTCATATGGAAAACTGCAGAGTAGGCTTCATGTAATCAGACTTCTCATGACTTCGAATAACACTAAGTTCGATGATTGTAGAACCAATTCCACTATAGTCGAACATATTTCAGTGTACTACAACCTAGCAGGACTATTGCATTTCGCCAACACCACACACACGTCGTTTCACTTCACACTTCTTGGTATCCGCTATCGTGCCCAGCACAAAGACCTTCTGCACAAACGACCTTGTTCGAGGAATCATAAAAGCATTCATTAGCAAATGGTTTCGAAATCTTATAAGGGCATCTGTGCTTGCTAATAAAAGTCCCAATAGTGCACCTGTCGATTATGATGTTGTTACACATACCGCTCACTTCTTCAGAACGTCCATCAGCCACAATTTAGAAATCTGCCGGAAAAGTCAGGTTTCCTAAATATACCGGTAACGTAAAACACAGTTTGTGCGAGGAATCACTTAAAATGCAGTATTATTCTTGACAGTTGATCGAATTCTCTTTATACGAATGATGGTTGGAGTTTAACATTACTTCTACAACAATATCAATATTTACACCACACAAAGGCTTAACTACAACGAACGTCAGAGCTAGTTAAAAAATAATGCTGGTACCATCAAATGATTGTACATCTGCTGTAGTAAAGCTGCTTTAGAATCCATGGTTATGAATCTAATGTTACAGCTAACTGGGGACGTATCGCAATCTACAGTATGAATCTATTACTACTACCTTACTGACTTCGCCATGGACCTATTGTTTGAATCTATTGAATCGACTACTACCACAACCATTTGTGCCCTATCAAACAGTGACAAATCGACCTATATGCTTATGAACTATTATAGCATATCAGAAATGATTTAGAAGTCACTTGGAAACATTTGATGTATGTGTCAGTCAATTATGCATTATAATATGTTGGACATTTATAATCAAAATCGATAGGGCTACTCTGTCATATCTAGAACTACTTGCAACACTTGTAAATATAATACTTTCATGCTACTTCTGCTCAGATACAAACCGAAACCTTAGAAAAGCTACTATGTGGACCACAATCTACTAGAAAACCAATTTCAAAGCAATTTGCTTATGACGCAAAATTCAGAATCAAGTTGCATCCCATCTGGTCGTAAGAGTCCATCACACAAAGATGCACAGGGAATGATGTGAAGGAAACCATTTATCTGACATAACTTGGATGTGAATCTACTCATTTAGATTCGTAGCTGTAGTAAATCTATGTCGGTGACAACAAGTGGTGAAGTTCTGTCAGTTCTATGCACATGTTTCTCTATCCATTTGCTTGGCAGTTAGTGTGTGTGTGTGTGTGTGTGTGTGTGTGTGTGCTTGGGTGTGTAAGAAGGAGAGAGAGGGAGAGAGAGAGAGAGCATGACGTGAGTTGGTGTTTGCTTCTATTCTTGTTCACGATGTTAGTGTTACATACCGTTAAGTTCGGATGTCAGATGCTGCTGTCATGTGCACGCCTCTTTCTGTCCAACAGTTCACTTTCATTGCACGATATTATAAGTGAACTATATTTAACGACAGCTTGTTTGGTATATAGAGGATAACTCGAATTTTACAAGCTGCGAGAATATGCAAGGAATGTAGGTTTCTGACATTATAATAATGCTGTAACAGTGTCCCCAGATCCATTATCTGGCATTCTGACATAAAAGAGATCAACCAGTATTTTCTGGTGACAATGTTGGCTCGGCATCTTGGATTCTGACATCCTAATGATATGGCTCCATTATTTTAGGCCAGTCATCTTGGATCGTACATTTAGCAAAAATGACAAATTTCTAACGGAATGGCATTGCACGGTCTTGGATTTTTAAATTTTCTGCCAATTTATACTTAACACAACACCCTTACTTCCACAGTGATATCATAGAAGTGGTGGAGGGAACCATGGCTATTTTGAATTTCCCGTCAACCGTTTGAATTTCCCGCTATTTGATACATAGGGTAAAAGGCTTTTGTCAAATGAGGACGGGCGAGTGGAAGGGGAAATTCGATGACTCATCGATGATGTCATCAAATGGCATCATCAGAGATATGGTGGTGACCTATTCTGCACCAGAACACCCACTCTTTACCAACAAACGTGACGATGTCGATTGAAACGATCACCAACTATAGTAGTATGAATCGGATACCTACACAAAATGAGATACGTTTGCTTCGAACCTGAGTCTGGGGATTGATAAACGAAACCAGTTATTAATTTTATCTAGATGTCGAGTACAACTTCTGCCAACACTAATCGAAAGAAACTGTGTACTTCAGTTTTACTGTAAGATAAACTACTACTAACAGTAACATACATGCCACCATCAGCTGAGTTCATCGTATCCTTTCTTAAATCCATTAGCTCCGTAGCAAGAACTTATGCTGAATTTATCTCTGACTTTCCGAACCTATAACAATTTCAGCATCAGTGCTTTGTACGTGCCCTTAGAGGTCTCGTTCTTTCCCAAAACAGCAGCTACAATTTGCAACTATAATGATGATATTTCCCAACCGTTACCTTGTCCTGTGTTTGGCCTGTACCCATTGAGACCACCCCCGTTTGTATTTATGTGAGACTTTCTATGAGGGATAACCGTCCAGTTCACATCACATGGCTCCCTCCTGCGTGTACTGGACCTTTGATCTATCAGGCAGAACCTGACACCTCTCCAACTTGTGGCGGAAATTCCAATAATTTGCAACCTACAGTGTCGCAAAATTGTCTGCGCATCTGAGCACGAGTCGCTGACATTATCGCTGTATGTAGGGCTTGTGCCTATCCTGCCAGCAATTGACATTAGACCCGAGAGGAGCAGTTATATAAGTCATAGGGGCCAGCCTTCTCTTAGATAGATGATACTTGGTCTTGACCTGCTCGGCCACCAGACCGTGTACCAGTCGCCGATAGAGGACGCTGGCCCCATGGAGGTAGTCTCCTACGTGGGCCATGTGACTGGAAGTAGTACCTACAATATCCAGGCACCGAGTCTATATTCAGGCCGGCACTCGAGCTACAATGAGCAAGTCTCTCCCAAACGTCTTCCTGGGGCAAGAGGAATGCAGTCGCATTCCTCAATGAGGAACTCGCTTTGGAGCAACCGCAACAATAATGCCATGTTTCATGCCACTGACCAGCTAGTAGATTCTCGTTTTTGTGTCTGCCCCGTACTTGACTGTGTTTCATAATACTGGAACAATGAACGTGACTGTCCTTCTGTGTTTTAACTCGTACTGTGTCTAAGTGTACAAAACTTTATCTTCGGATTTTTCCTGTCATAACTTGAGCTTTGGCTAGCACAGTGGTTGCGTATTTACTAGTTTGTGATATTATCTAACATAGTTTATATTCTTGTGAAAGACCTTCAACCATCAGACAGTATTTATGTTTATTCGTTACTTCAAGAAGTGACGGTTTTCTTTGAGGTCTTTAGCCTCCTAGTAATATTACCGTTATTTCACTGCTTGAGAACAGATTTTTTTGTCAATAACGTTTATTCCTTGTTCAAGAAGTAACTGAGTGAAGTAATTAATTCTTACGTGGTACTGAAACACACATCGAAAAAGGCATATTCTCTCTTGTTAAATGAACTTTATTCTACCAAATCTATATGAACATTTCTTGTCCCTCAAACCAGACGGACACAACATCTCTTACTGCAGATAGCCACCGGAAACAAGTAAGAGAATCTCGGATGATCCAAAGCGACACACATTTTCAGTACCCACATGAGCCACCAATTGCTACTAACTCCTTCATAATTGGATTGCAGTTCCTGATTCTTGTAATGAATCTTCGGCATGTGCCATCCTTTTATGTATTCGGTCCACTTGAAACTGCTCCGTATGCATACTAACAGATATTTACTTGAAGTGATTTTTCGGCATTCGTGTAACCATACAATAACAGGGATTTCCACCTGTATATACATAACAAAATGCGGCCTTTGTTTATATTGAAGGTCAACTGCCAATTCCTGCACGATCCACTGCAGGTTTTCCTACATTTCGCTACAATTTTCTATGGCTGCGATTCATCTACGCACAATAACATTATCTGCGGGAAGCCTCATGGAGGCTAGGTAGTTTAGAGGGTGTTTAAGAGAAAATGCATCACATATTCGTACAAGAGGTCACAACTAGAAGAGAGTTTCCCAAAATGATATCTCCAGAAACCAATACCATAGATATCTCACCCAGTCTGTCATCCCATTCCCACCTGCTTGGTGAAAGTAGGTGGTGTGAGCAGTTTGAAGAAATACATAATTCCACCATGCTGTATTCTAAACTAGTACATTATGAAGCTTATTGAAGAACAGTTTTAAAAATAAGCCCGTTGGAATGATGCGTTTCTTTACATTATTCAAGGCTGTATTTCCAGATCAGAAGATACTAGCTCTAGACTCTGTTGCATGTGATTACCACGCATTCCGACACAACCTTTAGCCGTTCTTCGCAATGAATCACAAACTCTTTGAGAAAATGAAATGTGTGCGAAATCTTATGGGACCTAACTGCTAACGTCATCAGTCCCTAAGCTTACACACTACTTAGCCTAAATTATCCTAAGGACAAACACACACATCCATGCCCGAGGCAGGACTTGAACCTCCGCCGGGACCAGCCGCACAGTCCATGACTGCAGCGTTTTAGACCGCTCGGCTAATCCCGCGTGGCAAACTCTTTGAGATACACCTGCAGTGTCACATGCTCCTGTAAGATCTCCACACAGTCGATGGGTTAGGCATATACCAATGTATTTAAATATCGCCATTGACAGAAATCCAGCGTGTGTAAAAACGGTCCAAATGGCTCTGAGCACTATGGGACAACATCTGAGGTCATCATCCCCTAGAACTTAGAACTACTTAAACCTAACTAACCTAAGGACGTCAGACACATCCATGCCCGAGGGAGGATTCGAGCCTGCGACCGTAGCGGTCGCGCGGTTCCAGACTGAAGCGCCTAGAACCGTTCGGCCACTCCGGCCGGCCAGCGTGTGTACATCCAATGAATGGTTAGGTCCCACTAACGGTGAGGTACTGTTGTAGTACGGTAGGAAGTTTGGTGGTGCCCCGAACTATAGTCGTCAAATTACAAGCGTTTAGACAAGTGAAATGACCAGTTATGGTAAGACAGCATACGCCACCGACTACTACACATTACTCGTCACAACCAAAACGGTACGTATCTGAGCAAGTTCTGGTTCCCGGATATATAATTATAAGAACTTTTTTCTAGTTTTGACCAACACTACCGCCTGTAGGAATATGTGACACATTTTTTAAACTCCCTGTCTACAGAAAAACTACATTCGAAAGTGTGGATACTACGAGGGCTATTCACAAAGTACATTACGTTTTGGAATTAAAAATAAATAAAGTATTAGAATTTTTTTTATTATATACAGATGAAAGCCACACTTAAATACTACATTTCTACATAATTGCCACTTTAATTAAGGCACTTATCGTAGCGATGGACGAGCTTGGAAATTCCTTCGTCGTAAAATTCGGCCGCCTGCGCCTTCAACCACGTGGTTACCTCTTCTTGAAGCTGTCCGTCGTCATCAAAACGCTGCATAGCCAACCACTTCTTCATTGCTGGGAATAAGTGGAAGTCGCTCGGTGCCAGGTCGGGACTGTACGGCGGATGTGGAAACAACTCCTACTTAAAAGATTCGAGAACTTCACGAGTGGCATTCGCCGTGTGGGCCCGGGCGTGGTCGTGAATCAGCAAGATCTTTGAGCCCAACTTTACCCTGCGCTTGTTTTGTATTGCTCTTCTGAGGCTGTGCAGAGTTTGGCAATACCTTTGAGAGTTTATTGTAGTGCCTCTTTCCAGGAAATCCACAAAAATCACACCTTTTCTGTCCCAAAAGACAGTCGCCAAGTGGTTGACGGCCCAGGCGGCCGAATTTTACGACGAAGGAATTTCCAAGCTCGTCCATCGCTACGATAAGTGCCTTAATTTAAATAGCAACTATGTAGAAAAGTAGTATTTAAGTGTGGTTTTCATCTGTATATAATAAAAAAAATTTCCAATACTTTATTTATTTTTAATTCCAAAACGTAATGTACTTTGTGGATAGCCCTCGTATTACACTTCAGCTACGCAAAGTATTAGTGACATATGAAAATTTATGCTGTTATCGGATTCGAACCCGGGTTTCTCGCTTTACACGAGGAGTCGTCTTAACCACCTCGTCTATTGGAGCACACCTCTCGGACCGACCTGAACCTGCATATGTTAAATGAGTTCCGGGTTCGAGTCCCGGACCGGCACAAATTTTCCTATGTCACTAACTGTGCAGCAGAAGCCTAATTTTATTCACGACTGTGAATAAATTTCTTCTATTTCAAACAGTTTGGGGAAAAACATTGAGTTCTGAAGGACATTGTGTAGTATACCGTAAAACATGAAGTCTGCAAACTAGTATCCCTGCATATATTGTGAACAGGAGTGGTTCTACTCCAGTCTCTTGATTACATCCGATGTGACTGTAATGTCTTGTGATTTCCCTCGTTTAAGCTTTCAGTTTATTTTTTATTTATTAGCAGAACTCATTGCCAATAAGTTCCCAAAGTTTCAATAATGAAATCGCATCTGAAGTGCCTGGCAAATAATTAAGTGTGTGACACGACCTTCATGCCACGCCCACTTTTGAAGCGACACTGTAATACTAGCTTGGTGAATAACGATTCCGTGAATTACTTTCAAGCAAATTTGCACGGAATGCATCTAGAAGGCTGTGATATATACTCCTTTGTTTTATAGATCGTCCGTGACTCTCTTACGTGTCTTATGAACAATAACAAACCAGCCACTTTGGTGAAGAAGAAACAATACTTGTTTTGCCTCAGTTTCATCTGCTATAACTTTCAGAATAGCTACTTATGATACAGTTCTTGTATTTAATGATGCTAACGAAGGGAGGGTGAAGGTATTAGCGAGGATGTGCCTTAAGATAGGAAATTCTACTCAAGACATCTTGAGTAAAATAGATTTACAGTGCTTCTCTGCAGCTGAAAAGTCAGTTGAAGACCTGGTTAAGGGAAGAAGGCAGGAGACAAAGAACCAGAACAGAAATTTTGAAGGGCTTTCTGAAGAGGTGACATAAGAAACTACGTTATCTTGAACTTTAAATTGCATTTCCTGAAAATTATGTTTTTAGAGGTTATGTACTTTTTTATCAGTCTCCATGAAGGCTAGAATTATGAAAGTTTGGACACTTATTTCTATAAACCCAATAAATGTTGTCGCAAGGGTAAATTTCAAAATTCTGAGTGTAAGCTGAGATATGGGGAAAAATGCGTGGTATTTTGCATGAGTTTTATTTTATACTCAGAAAATTATATTCGGAAAATTTTTAAAATCTCCTATTCGTTATATTCAAAAAACTCTCATGAGAGAAGCTTGCTATATGCAAAGAGATTAAACAGAGATTATTTTGTAGAACTCTCTTGAATAGTTTGTAGGAGTAAGGTACATATATCAAGTTCTGAAAATAATTTTTTTAAATTCATTAAAAAAATTAATCATAAATAATCAAAGGAATTTAACAATTAATGTATTAATTTCATGTCAAGCAAGGCACAAAATTTCATTTCCGTATTTTCAAATTTGTTCATTTGGTGCAACTTTTAAATAGTGTGTGTTGTTCATGAACATCAATCCTTGAGAACCGTGTTCTGTGAATTGTTTGTTGGGAACTACTCAATCCACTAATATAGATATTGTGATATTCCGGATACTCGAATTCTATTCAGCAGTCAGCGGTGCTGAACTATATCGAACGCCTTCCAGACGTCAAGAAAAACCTATTAACTTGGATGTCGTTATCCACTGCCTTCTGTGTCTCGGGCAATGTTGGAGAGGAAAAAAAAAAAAAAGAATTTAGGGATAATGCCGCGAGCGGGTGAGTTGTGAGACATTGAGTACTGTTGAGGACAAGAGAGCAGGGAAGTGAGGCTGCGCACGTGGTGGAAATTTCGTTGGTGTCGTGGCTCGTCGAGTCGCAACATACGTGCGCGCGCGTGTGTGTGTGTGTGTGTGTGTGTGTGTGTGTGTGTGGAGGAGAGCACTTTCATCCGTCCCGCGCCGCCGTGCCGCGCTGCGCCTGCAGGCGTGTTCGCCGCCCACGCACTCGCCGCAGCCGCGCAGAGGCGCCTTGTTTGCGTGAGAGCAGGATATATCGGCCTCGGGGGCGGCCGGTGCATAAACTCCGAAATGCGAGTGGCGCCACGCCTCCAGCCACCAGCCCCCACAGCCGCCGCCTCCAGCCGCCGTCGCCGCAGTCTTGTTTACAGCGAAAGGAAAGGGCGCGGTGCGGCGCGGGACCCAATATCCCTCCTGCCACTTCCCCTCTCCACCCCTCCCAGCCCCTCCGTCCCTGCAAGTTGCCTGCGACCAATTAACGAGCGACAAGTGTGTGCAGACGGCTGCCGCTCGTCTTCTTTCCTGCGTCCCCCCCTTCCCCACCACCAGACGACTCCAGCCCCGCGGGGGCGATCTCTCCAGACGGCGGGAACAGCGACAACAGCGGAAGGCACTTCTTGCACGCATTCTAATGGGGTGCCTTCTGCCGCTGGGACCACCCTAGGGAGCGGTAATCGCGTCCCGTGTCTCTTCGAGATTAAGATTGCATTCCGGACTGCAACGCGCCAAGAGGCAAAACACAGGTTCTGTTTCATTCTTGCCTGGACAGGTAACAGCGTTTGTCAGGCTAGTTAAAACTGTATTAACTATGTTAAAAATTTTATTTAAGATATGTCTCACAAACGACACTTTAAATGGGAATTTAGTTGACGAGATTACTACAGGAAGACAAAAGACACAGGCACAGATTTCGAGAAGAATGTACGAGGGTGAGTCAATTGAAAACCTTAAATTTGTAATAACAAATCGAAATTTCGCGCCGTTATCCTGTAAGTTGGCTGGCTGGCTCTGAGCACTATGGGACTTAACAGCTGTGGTCATCAGTCCCCTAGAACTTAGAACTACTTAAACCTAACTAACCTAAGGACATCACACACATCCATGCCCGAGGCAGGATTCGAACCTGCGACCGTAGCAGTCGCGCGGTTCCGGACTGCGCGCCTAGAACCGCGAGACCACCGCGGCCGGCTGTAAGTTGGTAAGCGTGCTACAAACAGCGTGCAGAATGGCCTGTAGGTGGCAGCATAGTGCAGATGCACACATAGCGTCGCAGTATCAGTATAAAGATGGCCTCCCCACTTGCGACTTGCGGAAGGTGTGAAACCTATTGAAATTTATCGACGAATGAAGGTTCAGTACGGTGATGCATGTTTGGCACAGCAGCAAGTCTACGAATGGAGTAGGAAGTTCGCAAATGGTGTGAGTTCAGTGGAAGATGATCCTCGTCCAGGTCAGGCACAACGAGTTGTGACTCCACAGGACATTGCAGCAGTTGAAGCCATAGTGAAGGAAAACCGCCGAGTGGCACTGAATGACATTGCAGCACGTTTACAGATTAGTCATGGGTTAGCACACCACACTGTGTATGATGTGCTCCAGTTTCACAAAGTGTCTGCAAGATGGGTGCCACAGCAGCTGACTCCTGAAATGAGAGAACGACGTGTTGATGCTTGTGAAGAACTTCTTCGGCGCTTTGAACGAGAATTGATGTCTTCCTTGCAAGAATCGTTACTGGGGACGAAATCTGGGTTCACTTGCACCAACCGGAAACGAATAGAGCGAGCAAGGAATGGCGCCATTCCTCATCACCAAAACCAAAGAAGTTTCGAACGGAACCATCAGCATTGAGCCCGGCCGGTGTGGCCGAGCGGTCTTAGGCGCTTCAGTCTGGAACCACGCGACCGCTACGGTCGCAGGTTCGAATCCTGCCTCGGGCGTGGATGTGTGTGATGTCTTTAGGTTAGTTAGGTTTAAGTAGTTCTAAGTTCTAGGGGACTGATGACTTCAGATGTTAAGTCCCATAGTGCTCAGAGCCATTTGAACCATCAGCATGGAAGGTTATGCTGACTCTCTTTTGGGACGAAACCGGCGTCATTTTGAAGCATTACATGCCTAGATGGACCACTGTCATCAGTGCATCATACATAGATGTCATAAAAAACCATCTGCGGCCTGCAATCAAATCAAAGCGACGTGGATTGCTGTCAGCGGGTGTCCTTCTGCAACATGACAATGCAAAGCCCCACACTGCCCGCACAACAGTTGCAACAATCACAGACCTGGATTTTGAGTGTCTTCCTCATCCACCATACTCACCAGACCTTGCCCCAAGTGATTTACATATGTTTGGACCACTCAAAGACACAACTGGAGGAAAGAAGTTCCGTTCTGATGAAGAGGTACCCCACGTGATGCATGAGTGGTTGCGCCGACTACCAAAAGAATTTGTTTCTAAAGGAATTTATGCACTTCGTAAGCGCTGGAGGACTTGCATTGAGCGTGGGGGAGACTATGTTGAAAAGTGATACAGTTGTACCACTTCCAGCACAATAAATAATATTTTAAAAAGATATTTAAAGTTTTCATTTGACTCACCCTCGTAATAATTCATATTCAAAAGATAGAGTAAACATTAGCGAAACCTTTGTTTAACAAGACATGCAATATGCTGACATGAATTATAAGGGGCGATCAAAATGAACACGTTCGAAGGCAGCAAAGTCCAGAATCGGTATCCCAATGAGGCAAAATCACATTGAGCATTGAGACAATCATCTTACCGACGTACAAAGTTGAAGATAAGGTTAAAATGGCTCTGAGCACTATGGGACTTAACATCTATGGTCATCAGTCCCCTAGAACGTAGAACTACTTAAACCTAACTAACCTAAGGACATCACACAACACCCAGTCATCACGAAGCAGAGAAAATCCCTGACGCCGCCGGGAATCGAACCTGGGAACCCGGGCGCGGGAAGCGAGAACGCTACCGCACGACCACGAGCTGCGGACGGTTGAAGATACCTGTTTGGTAAACGTTCGTAGCTGCCTGCTTCTCGTCCTCTTCCGACAGTAATCGTCGACCTCCCAATACCTTTTTCAAAGCACCGAAGACGTGATAATCGCATGGGGAGGAGTGCCTCCCACTTGACGTACCATTCGCCTCACGATATTTGCAATATGGCGAAGTTGATTACCATGAATCAGCAGCATTCCTTAGCGCACCTTTCCACAAAGGATGTTTTCGACAGACATTATGTCCATACACATTCTTCATTCTCCAACGGATGTGCAGCGTGGGTTGCCCTTCGGCAGCCAAGAAAAGAGTGACAGATAATAGTACGGTGGTCCTGTTCGAACGCATTTGGTAATAACGTCATATTTGGGCGCGTTTGGTAATAACGGGCCATAATTCTCGTTTTAGTTTTTATGGAACGCAAGTCGGGAAGACGCGAATGATACACCAATCTCTTCCAAACATGTCGATGTTTACATACCCGAATCGGAGTCACGCTACGCTGCAGCAAGGCCCTCAAATGGCAACCTTTTATTCGGCCCTTATATTTACAGAAGAAATGAAAAGTTAATACAAGCTGATCTCGTACAATATCATTTTGGAGTTAAAAGAAGTACAGGAACGAGGCCACTGTGACCCTACGACTAGCCTGAAGAAAGGGAAACCTACCGTTTGACAATGTTGGCGAAAAAACATTCTGTAAGGGGAGGTTTACTATCTTTGGCCCTAAAAAAGCATGTTCTTAGAGAATTTTTTCTCGGGATGTGTTACAGGCATCAATGTCAACTTTGGTCAAAATGTTTATTGATATTTCCTCTACAAATTGGAATTTTTTCGACCGGAAATGTCGAAGAGCAAAGGCGGAAGTACCGTCGGAACGAAACAAAATTTCGATCTACACCTCCACGCGCGTTATGTCACACGTAAGCCGGCGAGTCTGAAATAAATATTGAGTTGACGTTAGCGAATTATATAAGTTTCATTAGGAGTTATACCTCGGTTAAGTTATTTCGACCATAGGAAAGAAAATGGCGGCCATTTGAAAAAAAATAAAGTTTCTTTCATCGATTTTCCGACTTCGTCGGCCAAGTAAAAATATTTATAGTTGATGGATCGGCATAAAAGTGGTACAACTCCCAGACAATTTAGTTAGCTTCGTCAGAAACAAAGAATCATGCCAATCGGTTCAGTAGATTTGAAGTTACCATACTGCGCGAAAAAAAAATTATTTCGAGAAAATCGCGTTTGAAATTTTGTCTACATATAAATGCAATATTATGCAACGTACGTTCAATCTTCTATTCAGGGCCCATAAACTAGTCCTTCCTCTTCCTCACAGAGGGCGTTCTGCTCGATCTGGGTCATCCTACGCTGCTCCAGAGCCGCTAGTTCCAATGACTCTGAGCACTATGGGACTTAAATTCTAAGGTCATCAGTCCACAAGAACTACTTAAACCTATCTAACCTAAGGACGTCACACACATCCATGCCCGAAGGAGGATTCGAACCCGCGACCGTAGCGGTCACCCGGTTCCAGACTGTAGCGCCTAGAACCGCTCGGCCATCCCGGCCGGCGAGCCGCTAGTACGGCCAGTGACAAGCGGTTAATATGCCGCTTGAATCCGGTGGTCGTCCGAATGCTTGGCGAACTGTATCGAATTGAGTCCCAGGGTGACGTCCATCGTTGTCGTGGGCTTCAGAATTGCTGAATACCCTTAGTTGAAGCTGCTTACTGACAGGAAAGTAGCAATCTCCACAGTCTTCGCACCAGAATGCTAATGTTTGGGGGCTAACTTTCAAACACAAGCGTTCAAACTTTCATTTGAATTACCTGTGTTTCCTCCCAAGCACCGGTACAATAACTCGTCCTCCGAAAGAAAAAAAAAAAAACTGGTGCGTGAAAAAGTCCGATTTCAGGCAGGTGCACTTTTTTTTGTTCACCTGCGAATAACAAACATTTCCGTTCCGTATTCGGTAAAACTCTTTCAGGGGTGGATTCTAAACACTTTTATGGATCCAAAAATGCAATTTAAAAAAATCGGTTTTTTTAACCAAAAGATAGTAAACCTCCCCTTAAAATTCTGACGATAGCAACGTTACATGCATGGAGCGAAGAGATACGTACAACTTGTACAGAAACCAGACTACAGTTTTAAGAGTCCAGTGAGCCGAGCGCGGTTCCTCGCTTTCTGTTATTCAATTTATTAGCGTCACTAAGTTGCTGGTTTGCTTGCCCGTCAGTGGCAGCAGCAGAGCTTATCGATATGTGCACTGTCGTACTCTCTCTGAAGCGACCGATAGTATTTCCGGGTCGTCGTGTGTCTGAAAGTCAGTCGGGCACGGAGCAGTCGGGGGACGGAGCAGCAGTCGGGGACGGAGCGCCAGTGAGGCGCGGGCAGCCAAAACTTGCCGACCGCTGGCCACACACTTGAACTGTCCGACGGAAGAAAATTGAAGCGGGAACGACCGCCGCTTGGTCTTTCGGTTGGTCGTCTCACCGAGCGAAGTGTATTTGGTCTTTTGACCGTTTTTGGGTCTCGTCAGTTGGTCATCTTGCCGGACGTGGGTCGGTCCCTTCCTCGTGCAGAGATGTCGTCGCCTATGGGCAAGAGCTACCTCTGCATGGATGGGTTCGAACCAGTGTGCCCGGATCGCCGTGTCTCCGAATTCCGAACGGACATGGAGTTAAGTCGGGTTGGAGCTGTAGTCAGCTTCGGACAGCCAACAATCGCCCGGACGTTGCTGAAACACGTAACTTGAGTGGGAACGACCTGGGTTGGTCGTTCGGTCTGTCGCCTTATCAAACGACGTGTATTTGTCGCCGACCGCTTGTGGAGACACTCTGTGTGTCGAATTGATTCGTCCTTGTTGTTCCACAGTGATTGCTTTCACGATTGTTCGAGTTCTTGTGCAAGTGTGTAGCTTCTGTGATTTCCACTGTGCAGATACGAGTAAATGCTATCTGCGTGCTGGAGTAGGCAGTTGGTCGGTTGCGACAGAGGGAATCGATTAGGTTGTTGGTTGGTTCTTCAGCCGTCCCTAGGTCGTGTTGCCACCTGATTCTTTAGTGTTAGGCTTGGCTGCCTGTCTCACCTAAACTGTTGCTAGAGTTCCCTCCCCAGGCCGACCCTTGGAACACTTCTGAGCACCACTGTTTGTTGTTTGTGATTGTCATTTTTTGGGTCGCAGGTGCTGTGGCAGGCCTTCAGCCGTATATTAATATTGTCTGTTTTATGTTTAGTATATGGTCTTCAGCCGAATTTCATAACAACTTTAAGATCAGGGCTTCAGCCATGTTTCATTTAAAATTCTGTATTAAGGCCTTCAGCCGCATTTGTTTCAGAATCTGGCTTCAATATGAAAATCCTTGACTGTAAGGTTTCTCTTGAATTATCTTGCCCTTCAGCCGGGTTCTGTGAATGTTTATCTTAAGGTTGACTTTAATTATACTCGAGTAATTGTTTGGGCCTTCAGCCGACAAGATACTTCAAGTTTTCTTAAGATGGTTGGTTGGTTGGTTTTTGGGGAAGGAGACCAGACAGCGTGGTCATCGGTCTCATCGGATTAGGGAAGGTTGGGGAAGGAAGTCGGCCGTGCCCTTTCAGAGGAACCATCCCGGCATTTGCCTGGAGTGATTTAGGGAAATCACGGGAAACCTAAATCAGGATGGCCGGACGCGGGATTGAACCGGCGTCCTCCCGAATGCGTCTTAAGATGTTTTTCTGTTGTACTGTGTAAAAGTTGATCTTTAAAGCATCTCTTTTATCATGTAAAGAAAAATTTTTATTGGGTTTTCAGCAGAAGAATTTACTTGAATTTTCCTTAATATAGCCTTTAGCCGGAATTCGTAAATGCTTGGCCTTTAAAGAATTTCCTTAACTGATCTGAAGTATTATTTCAGCTTTTGTAGTTTTACTTACGTAAGGCCTTCAAAAATGATTCAAATGGCTCTGAGCACTATGCGACTTAACTTCTGAGGTCATTAGTCTCCTAGAACTTACAACTAATTAAACCTAACATCACACACGTCCATGCCCGGGGCAGGATTCGAACCTTCGACCGTAGCGGTCGCTCGGCTCCAGACTGTAGCGCCTAGAACCGCACGGCCACTCCGGCCGGCAAGTAAGGCCTTGAGCCGTTACTCTAAATCCTGGTGTTTTAAAAGCATCATTTAAACTTTCTGGAGAAGTTACTTGGGCCGTCAGCCGTGAATTGATCATTGTTGTTCTAAAGAGAAATCTGTACATTGGTTTGAGCAATAAAATTGTGTGTGTTCTTGTGTAACTAAGAGTAACTGACCTTGGCCCCTTTCCACAACCTGATCCGCTCTGTCCTACGAAAGCAGATTTCATCCAGGTCGTTGAAGGGAAACAGGAGTTGGGAAGGGTTTGGGACAAGGTTGTAGCTAATCCGCGATATTATTCAATCATTACAATAAGCAAGTAGTAAAGGGAATGGAGTGAAAACTTGGAGATTTGGAAGAGCAATGGAACAGAATGGACGGATTGTTAAATAATGGTTACAAGACGATTATCAACAATACATTGAGGTGACAAAAGTCATGGAATAGCGATATGCACATGTACACGTGTTGGTATTGTCGCGTACACAACGTATAAAAGGGCAGTGCGTCGGCAGAGCTGTCAAATGTACTTAGGTATTTCATGTCAAAAAGGTTTCCGACTTGTTTATAGCCGCACGGCGGGAGTTAACAGACTTTGAACCAGGAATGGTAGTTGGTACTAGACGCACAGTGCATTCCGTTTCGGAGATCTTTAGGGAACTCTGTATTCCGAGATCCAAAGCGTCAAGATCGTACCGAGAATACCAGATTTCAGGCATTACCTGTCACCAAGGACAACGCAATTGCAAACGGCCTTCACTTAACGACCTAGAGTTGTGGAGTTTTCTACAGCAACATTGCGTGAAATAACCCCAGAACTCAATGTGGGACGTACGACGAACGTATGCGTTAGGAGACTGCTGCGAAATTTGGCGTTCATGGGCCATGGCGGCAGACGACCGACGCGACTGCCTCTGCAACAGCACGACATCGCCTGCAGCGCCCCTGCTGGGCTTGTGACCATATCGGTTGGATCCTAGACAACTGGAAAACTGTGGCGTCCTCACATGATTTTTGATTTCAGTCGGTAAGAGCCAACGGTACAGTTCGAATGTGGTGCGGACCCCACGAAACCATGGATCCAAGTTGCTGGCGAGGCACTGTGCAAGAAGGTGGTGTCTGCATAGCAGTGTGGGCTGTGTTTACATGGGATGAACTGGGTCCTCGTGTCCAGCTGAACTATTTGGAGATCATTTGCAGCCATTCATGGACTTCATGTCCCCAAACAACGATGGAATTGTGAAGGATGACAATGTGCCACGTCATCAGACAACAACAACTGTTCGCGACTGGTTTGAAGAACATTAGGAAACGGGAGCGAGTGATTTGGCGACCCAGAACGCCCGACATTAATCTCACGAAGATTTATGGGACATAATCGAGAAGTCAGTTCGTGCACAAAATCAAGCACCGACGGCACTTTCGCAGTTATGGACGGGTATAGAGGCGGCATGCCTCAGTATTTCTGCAAGGGACTTCCGACGACTTGTTGAGTCCGTGCCACATCGTGTTGCTGCATTATGACGGGCAAAAGGAGCTCCGATACGATGTTGGGAGGTATTTCACGATATTTGTCACCTCAGTGTAGTAAAAATAAAATAATGGAATGTAATCGAATTACATCAGGTGCGCCGAGGGAATTAGATTAACAAAGCACTATATCAGGTTTACCGTTTGGGCAGAAAAAAGCAGAAGTAGAGAGGATATGTAATAGAGACTGGCAATAAGAAACAAACCGTTTCTTATAAGGGAAAATTGTTATCATCGGAAATAATGTTAGGTGCCAGGAAACACTTTTCTGATAATAGCTGTATAGTTGGTATCCTTGCAGCGAAGTGAAACTTGGACATAAAGCAGTTCACATAAGAAGAGAATAGACGCTTTGAAATGTGGTGCTACAGAAGAACATTGAAAATAGGGTGGGTAGGTCGTTATCAGGAGAAAGAAAACTGGCGTTCTACGGATCGGAGCGTGGAATGTCAGATCACTTAATCGGGCAGGTAGGTTAGAAAAAGGGAAATGGATAGGTTAAAGTTAGATATAGTGGGAATTAGTGAAGTTCGGTAGCAGGAGGAACAAGACTTTTGGTCAGGTGAATACAGGGTTATAAATACAAAATCAAATAGGGGTAGTGCAGGAGTAGGTTTCATAATGAATAAAAAAATAGGAGTACGGGTAAGCTACTACAAACAGCATAGTGAACGCATTATTGTGGCCAAGATAGATACGAAGCCCACGCCTACTACAGTAGTACAAGTTTATATGACAACTAGCTCTGCAGATGATGAAGAAATTGATGAAATGTATGATGATTATTCAAGTAGTGAAGGGAGACGAAAATTTAATAGTCATGGGTGACTGGAATTCGAGAGTAGGAAAAAGGAGAGAAGAAAACATAGTAGGTGAATATGGATTGGGGGTAAGAAATGAAAGCGGAAGCCGCCTGGTAGAATTTTGTGTAGAACATAACTTAATCACAGCTAACACTTGGTTCAAGAATCATGAAAGAAGGTTGTATACATGGAAGAACCCTGGAGATACGAAAAGGTATCAGATAGATTATATAATGGTAAGACAGAGATTATGGAATCAGGTGTTAAATTGTAAGACACTTCCAGGTGCAGATGTGGACTCTGGCCACAATCTATTGGTAATGAACTGTAGATTAAAACTGAAGAACCTGCAAAAAGGTGGTAATTTAAGTAGTTGGGACCCGGATAAACTGAAAGAACCAGAGGTTGTACAGAGTTTCAGGGAGGCCGTAAGGGAACAATTCACAGGAATGGGGGAAAGAAATAAAGTAGGAGAAGAATGGGTAGCTTTGAGGGATGAAATAGTGAAGGCAGCAGAGGATCAAATAGCTAAAAGATGAGGGCTAGTAGAAACCATTGGGTAACAGAAGAAATACTGAATTTAATTGATGAAAGGAGAAAATATAAAAACGCAGAAAATGAAGCAGGCAAAAAGGAATACAAACGTCTCAAAAATGATATCGACAGGAAGTGCAAAATGGCTAAGCAGGGATGGCTAGAGGACAAATGTAAGGATGTATTGGCTTATCTAACTAGGGGTAAGATAGATACTGCCTACAGGAAAATTAAAGAGACCTTTGGAGAAAAGAAAACTACTTGTATGAATATCAAGAGCTCAGATGGAAACCCAGTTCTAAGCAAAGAAGGGAAAGCAGAAAGGTGGAAGAAGTAAATAGAGGGGCTATACAAGGGCGATGTACTTGGGGACAATATTATGGAAATGAAAGAGGATGTAGATGAAGATGAAACGGGAGATATGATACTACGTGAAGAGTTTGACAGAGCACTGAAAGACCTGAGTCGAAACAAGGCCCCCGGAGCAGACAACATTCCATTAGAACTACTGACAGCCTTGGGAGAGCCAGTCCTGACAAAACTCTTGAGCAAGATGTATGAGACAGGCGAAATACCCTCAGACTTCAAGAAGAATATAATAATTCCAATCCCAAAGAAAGCAGGTGTTGACAGATGTCAAAATTACCGAACTATCAGTTTAATAAGTCACAGCTGCAAGATACTAACGCGAATTCTTTACAGACGAATGGAAAAAACTGGTAGAAGCCGACCTCGGGGAAGATCAGTTTTGATTCCGTAGAAATGTTGGAACACGTGAGGCAATGCTGACCCTACGACTTATCTTAGAAGAAAGACTAAGGAAAGGCAAACCTACGTTTCTAGCATTTGTAGACTTAGAGAAAGCTTTTGACAATGTTGATTGGAAAACTCTCTTTCAAATTCTGAAGGTGGCAGGGGTAAAATACAGGGAGCGAAAGGCTATTTACAATTTGTACAGAAACCAGATAGCAGTTGTAAGAGTCAAGGGGCATGAAAGGGAAGCATTGGTAGGGAAGGGAGTGAGACAGGGTTGTAGTCTCTCCCCTATGTTATTCAATCTGTATATTGAGCAAGCAATAAAGGAAACAAAAGAAAAGTTCGGAGTAGGTATTAAAATCCATGGAGAAGAAATAAAAACTTTGAGGTTCGCTGATGACATTGTAATTCTGGGACTTGGAAGAGCAGTTGAACGGAATGGACAGTGTCTTGAAAGGAGGGGATAAGATGAACATAAACAAAAGCAAAACGAGGATAATGGAATGTAGGGGAATTAACTCGGGTGATGCTGAGGGAATTAGATTAGGAAATGAGACACTTAAAGTAGTAAAGGAGTTTTGCTATTTGGGGAGCAAAATAACTGATGATGGTCGAGGTAGAGAGGATAGAAAATGTAGACTGGCAATGGCACGGAAAGTGTTTCTGAAGAAGAAAAATTTGTTAACATCGAGTCTAGATTTAAATGTCAGGAAGTCGTTTCTGAAAGTATTTGTATGGAGTGTAGCCATGTATGGAAGTGAAACGTGGACAGTAAATAGTTTAGACAAGACGAGAATAGAAGCTTTCGAAATGTGGTGCTACAGAAGAATGCTGAAGATTAGATCGGTAGATCACATAACTAATGAGGAGGTATTGAATAGAATTGGGGAGAAGAGGAGCTTGTGGCACAACTTGACTAGAAGAAGGGATCGGTTGGTAGCCCATGTTCTGAGAATTCGAGGGATCACCAATTTAGTATTGGAAGGCAGCGTGGAGGGTAAAAATCGTAGAGGGAGACCAAGAGATGAATACACTAAGCAGATTCAGAATGATGTAGGCTGCAGTAGGTACTGGGAGATGAAGAAGCTTGCACAGGATAGAGTAGCATGGAGAGCTGCATCAAACCAGTCTCAGGACTGAAGACCACTTCAACAACAACAACAGGTCGAAGAACGTATGAGGAGGTACAAATCAATTTGAAAAAAAAAATTACGGCAGAACTAGAATAAAAGCGTTAAGCATCAAGGAACTGTCAATTTGGTAAGGCACAAAGTGCGTGTGTGTGTGTGTGTGTGTGCGTATGGTTTTTTTTTTTTTTTTTTGGTGGGAGGGGGGGGGGGAGGTGAATGAAAATTACGAAGGGAAACCAAAGCTTGAATACAGTAAATTGATGTAAGTAGTGGTCGTTACACAGCATGCAGAGTCTTGTGCGCGACAGACTAGCATGGCGAGCTACATCAAACCTGTCTCCAGACAACAACAGGTAAGATGTAACAGATGCTGTTCAAGTAGATGCTACTCTGAAGGTTTTCGAGAAATCAAGGTTAAAATTTTCACGAGGATGTTGAATAAAATACGATACGCCAGCTGCCAGGCAGCAGTGTTTGCGAAACCGTTTGAAGTGACAGACTAGAAATGTGTGTTCGGTTCTCCTCACGGGAGAAAAAAGTTTCAAATATTGCTACACAAATTTTCCAACGTGCTGTAAAATAAAATAGGAGTATCGACTTGCAGTTCTCCAAGAATGTTAAGTGTAGTGGCATGAGTAGGACTAAAAATAAAGTGTTCATTAATGCTTCAAATCCCAGTACAGCCATCCAGATTCAGGTTTTTCGTGGTTTCCTTACGTCACTTAAGACAAATGGTTCATTTGAAAATGATACAGGCGCTTCGTATCACCATTCTAGTCGAGTCCGAATTTTTTCTACGTCTGACATGACACTTTCTGCGAAGGGTCTTTAAGCCTTAATCATGTTTCGCTTCCTTAAGGAGACCCGGTAGTGAACATATTTCCAATAGTTGACCATACTAACGTAGGTACACATTACTCAAAAACTATTTGTTCAAATCAAACCGAAACGTGCATTAGGTATCACATCGTCTTCGAAGTGTATTACGTTTATGACAGTAGCATTGTCATCACAACAGAAATTCACAGAAAGTGACCTGAAAATCTAGGCGTTAATAAAACAATGTATTTTCCGCAACTTTTATTTGACTGCCGCAATTCTAGTACCTTTTAATTTCTGTACCAAGTTTCATTGATATGGATATATTAATTTTAGAGAAAATTGTACATAAAGCTAAAAATAACGTATCTTCGAGAAAATGCGTTTAAAGATTTTCGTATTATCAGACCAACGCACACCGAAAGATAAGACTCGCCAGGTCCATACTTGTCATCGTTTAGGGTTTCTGTATACTCCATTTCACGTCTGGAATCTCTCTTCTGTATTCTGTCCTCTTTTGTCATCTATAGGTCACTTTTCTCAGCCTCCTGTACCCTCAGCTGGTCACTTGATATCAGCACATTCTTCATATTCATCCCACCTTCTGTGCTTGTATCGCTGAAAACTTTCAGCCTGCTGATTGACCCATCATAGAGACACAACAAAGCGATCATGACACCCAGTCTTAGGGGTTTCACGCCCACAAATTCTGTTTTAGGCGAACTTTCCCACACACATAGCTATTGAAAGTTTACAAAATTGTTAAGGCTTTCGTGGCCACTTGTTGCTAAACTACCTATTGGCTTCTGCGTCGGGCTCTTCGGCCGACGTTCATCTAATGATTTTACTGATGTTTCGCCAGCACGAGTGGCTGGCATTGTCAAAGCTTCACCCTCCATTGCCGGTGGTGAAACTTTCGTTGGGATTTTGAACTCTCTCATGGATGAGCTTTTACTAACCAAGTCTCTCTAGATTGTTTTTATAACACTTGCTATTGAAATTGATGGGGGATGGTTGAGTCTGCGTACACCACCAGTTACTATAGCTATCTAAAAAATTAAGTGTAATTACTTGAGTAGGACTAAAAATAAAGTGTTCACTAATGCTAACACTATTCATGTATGCATGCCTTGTACATTGAATCATTTCGATAAAAGAATCGTTCAAATGATCTATGAAACTAACAAACTGATATTCACACAATGACTAGGGGCTCTTTGGACTGGACAGGGAGAATGACAGGAGTCCTCGTTCAGAGCAGTCCTGTGAAATAAGGAGGTCCCCATACTTTCTCATTTCTTCAAAATTATTGGTATTTCTCGGTATCATTCTACCCATATTTACGATCTGTGTGGATAAAATCTAAGCATAGACACAACAATCTTACTTCTTGAAACAAAGTGTTTCCTGAAACCATTACAACGCGTAAAATGTAAACAGAACGTGGAAATGATGTTTAACTGTTATCGACACACATTCATCAACGAGATGACAAACTTAAAAGGCAGTGGTCAAAGAATAAAGAGAGTAAAGACAGAAAAAATCTGCTGCAGCTTCAGCTGACAAGAAGGAGAGTCTCATGGTATAGAAAATGCTCCCTCTTTCATATCAATAAATACACACATCAAAAAAAGATTTTTATCACCTCGGTTCCAAAAGTTCGGGAACCTGTACAGAAAATTGGAATAGAGATCAACATAAACATCGTTTTCGCCCTTTTTATTGGTCATGAGAACCCACGTTACATGTTGTACCATCATACAGTGAGACCTTTAGAGGTAGTGGCCCAGATTGCTGTACACACCCGTACCTCTAATACCCAGTAGCATGTCTTCTTGCATTGATGCATGCCTGTATTTGTCGTGGCATACTATCCACAATTTCATCACGGCACTCTTGGTCCAGATTGTCCCACTCCTCGACGATGATTCGGCATAGATCCCTCAGAATGGTTGGTAGGTCACGTCGTCCGTAAACAGCCCTTTTCAATCTATCCCAGGCATGTAAGATAGGGTTCTTGTCTGGAGAACATGCTGACCACTCTAGTCAAGCGATGTCGTTATCATGAAGGAAGTCATTCACAGGATGTGCACGATGTGGGCGCGAATTGTCGACCATGACAATATGCTGCCGATATGGTTGCACTGTTGGTCAGAGCATGGCATTCACGTATCGTACAGCCGTTACGACGCCTTCCATGACCACCAGCGGCGTACATCGGCCCCATATAATGCCACCCCAAAACAGCAGGGAACTTCCACCTTGCTGCACTCTCTGGACAGTATTTATAAGGCGTTGAGCCTGACCGGGTTGCCTCCAAACACATCTCCGACGGTTGTCTGGTTGAAGTCATATGCGACACTCAACTGTGAAGAGAACGTGATGATAGTCCTGAGCGGTCCATTCGGCATGTTGTTGGGACTATCTGTACCGCGCTGCACGGTGTCTTGGATGCGAAGATGGACCTCGCCATGGACGTCGGGAATGAAGTTGCGCATCGTGCAGCCTATTGCGCACAGTTTGAGTCGTAACACGGCGTCCTGTGGCTGCACGAAAAATGTTATTCAACATGGTGGCATTGCTGTCAGGATTCCTCCGAGCCGTAATCCGTACGTAGCTTTCATCCACTGTAGAAGTAGCCCTTGGGCGGCCTGAGCGAGTGATGTCATCGACAGCTCCTGTCTCTGTGTATCTCCTCCATGTGCGAACAACATCGCTTTGGTTCTCTCCGAGACGCCTGGACACTTCCCTTGTTGAGAGACCTTCCTGGCATAAAGTAACTATGCGGACACGATTGAACCACGGTATTGACCGTCTATCCATGGTTGAACTACAGAGAACACGAGCCGTGTACCTCCTTCCTGGTAGAATGACTAGAAATGATTAGCTGTCTGGCCCCCTCCGTCTAATAGACGGTGCTCATTCATGGTTTTTACATCTTTGGGAGGGTTTAGTGACATTTCTGAACAGTCAAAGAGACTGTGTCTGTGACACAATATCCACAGTCGAAGTCTATCTTCAGGAGTTCTGGGAACCGGGGTGATGCAAAACTTATTTGATATGTGTACAAATTATACAGAAGCCACACATATTCTTCTTCAGGAAGGACTGGGGTATAAATTAATACAATTTTTAAATGCATTATGTCGACATATTTTCACTTCTGGTTCCCTTAAAAGGGCCATTTCTGTTTATTTCAGGTTCTCTCTGCAAATGATAGGGAATAGTCGCTGACTGCGCGGAATGAAGTACAAATTAATTACTCAAGAAGTATACATCTTAACGTACATCGACACATTTTACGGTTCACTTAGAAACTGTGAACACACTGGACGGAAAAGAATAGCGGAAAAATTGAAGAGGTAGACAAAGCTTAATATATATCAAACTATGTCATTGAACAAGTCGGGACAGTGACAAAACAGAAGAAAAAAAACATTTTATATGTATGGTTACCCTCCAGCCGGAATGTGGGTGCACTCAGCGACTGTTACGTGAATTATAAATTAGAGTTCAGCAAGCAGTCGCCCTTTTTTTGCAGGTTTTTCTTACGCAAAATCCAGATTTCGGCTAGTGTTCAGCCATTATCAGTGCACTACTTTCTAATCTCGATGCATGTTAGTTCCCTGTTGTTCGGGCGTCAGTCACAGTTCTTTGAATACAAACGTTTTATATGGTTTCAAGACAGCATATATCGTTTTTATGGAAGTGTTTCGAAATTGCATTACATTGTTTACGTTTCTCTAAGTTAATCAGTGGCTGATAATCTGTTCGGATAACAATTCTTATTTCAACATTAACCTACTTTTGTTACTTGTACAAACAGATGTTTTTTCGTTCATTAAGTTATGCAAACATAATTACTAATGCAATCAGAAAAATTACAGCTACATTACAAACACTCATTTCGCTACATTTCAGACTTAATTATATGCTTGTTTGAGAGTATACGAGGAAATTTATTACCGGAATATTTCTGCTTCATAATTCAATATTTGGTCCTCTTCCTGTGGTCAACTGCATTGACAGTTGTCGCTCATAACATAGGGATTCTTCTGTTGACCACAGCGAAGTAGCGCAACAGTCCGTATTGGGCTTCAGTAAGATGTTACAGTTTTACGTTGCTTCCCAGCATATTGAAATTGACTAATTCGAGGTTTCACACAGGGCTGATAAAAGGAATAAACTTGTAACTTCCAGTGTGTTATGAAAGCAATAGAAGTGGTTAGTAAATGTGACAAGTAATTCCGTTGTAGGAAAATGTGTACTTCCTCGCAGTGTCGGACTAAATTTGGAAGGCCATCATACAATGATTACACTACATGACATAAACCGTCCGGGCTCTGTCTTAAGAGATTCACTAAAAATGCTTAAATTTAGTCATAACTGAGCGGTAGATTTCCTACCACACCTTTACTTCACTATATGACTCAAGCATACGAGACCGTGATTTGAAAAAGATAGTAACACGTGCAACAAAAATGTTTCTTCCACGCCACAGGAGACAATTGGTACGACTGAAACCTCCAGATAGTTGTAGTGTAACACCAATGTGCATGGGATTCTCCAGAAACGGCTTTTAAACGGTCCCTGGTCCAGGATAAATGTTAGTGAGAATGCTGCAGGACTGAAAGTTTCACTCTCGTAGTAGAAATTAGATTTTTTAGTCACATCACGTCTTTTTGCAGACAAGGGTGTATTACAAGGGATGTACTCTATTTCGAAGCTATGTAGCAAATATTAGACTGTTTCATAACGAAGGCGTCATTAATGAGGTTATAGTTTTAATAACATGCAGTAGTAACTGGCAACCCCTATGTCAGGGCTGCAGTTGAAAACCACCCCAGGTCAAACATATCTCTCATAAAAAGACTGTTTGTCTTTCAGTAACGAGAGCTCTGTTATACAACTTAGAGAAAAGCCTGTATCACTTGCCGTCTGCTTGCTTTGTGGCCCGAGTCCGTCGTATTAGTGGTATAATCAACAAGTGACACTTAAAGGCCAAAATATAATTTTTGTTGAAAGTGAAACAAATCATAATAAGCCAAGAGATAGGCTGAAACTTCCTGGCAGATTAAAACGGTGTACCCGACTGGTATTCAAAAATGAGACTTCGACATTTTTCAGGAAAATGCTCAACCGAATGAACCATTGAAACAGGTCACACAATACCCACACAAACCCTCTAAACTTTAATTCAGTCCGTATGTTAACTAAAGACTTAAATATGGTTTAAACAATGAATATGAGTCATTCTCGGTGGGATATCTGGATAAAATCTCGATTTAGAAGCCGCCTCCTTTCGAATAAAACAATCGAAATTTCTATTGCTTCCCCCGCCATCGTCATTAGGCGTACTATGGCGGGGAAGGTTGATGAAAGCTTGACTGATTTATTCGAAGTTATGTGGCTTGCAAACCAAAAAGATTTCATTCAAAATGAATACTCGCTCTGCAACGGAATGTGCGTTAATTTGAAACTTCTTAGCAGAATAAAACTTTCGACAAAGAATTTGCCCATGAGGTCAAGGGTCCCTGTTTCGAGTCCCAATCTGGCACACGTCTGTAATCTGTCAGAAGTTTCAAATCAGCGCACGCATCGCTGCAGAAAGAAAATTTATTCCGTAAACGGCTCCTTAGGCTGTGGCTAAGCGATTTCTCGCAATATGCTTCCTTCGAAGAATGGCAGTCTCGCAAGCTAAGTAGCAAAAGTACTCTGAAGGGTGGAAGGTAGGGGAAAAGATGCTAACAGATTTAAAGCTGTGGTCGTAGGTTCAGCGTCGTGCTTAGATTACTCGGTCGTTTATTCATTTGTCCGTGACAGACAAAGTGCCCTGATTCCAGTGTCGATCCAGCAAACAGTTTCCCTCTGCCACGAAGCTTTAGATGAGCACCCACTCCACTGATAGCTTAAAATTCATTCTAGATAAGATAATCGCTATTGACATGTAATGTAATAAGACGGATTAGAGTAATGGATCTTTATTTTTGTTTACTTTCTTTATTGAAAGCCTACTGTACGCCCGTTGTCTATAGTTATACTGTATGTCTTTTTTATGAGATATCGCATTTAGAAAACGTTACATGTTGTAATTGACAAAAAAAAGTTGTATTTCACCATAGTATTAATTAAAGTAATAATGAAACTGTTAACATAATACAATACTAATAATAATAGCAAATAATAAATATTTTATGGTAGCAACGTTAATTGAGAGAATATATGTATATACATTATATTAGATTAAAATTAAGAAAATGAAAATTGAAAAGTAGTATAAATACTAGACACATAAACTGTAACAGTGAAAGGTGTTTTAAAATTTTAAATAATGGGATAGGGACAGACTGGGACAACGTGAAAATTCTCACCTTATTTTCCGCTTAAACGTAGCAAAATGGAACGAAAGCAGTTTCTGACCAACAACGGTTGGAACAGCCCAACTTTATTATTTGAAGATGTTCAACAGCCAGTAAGTCAACCATTTTGAACTCTTAGAACTGACTGTAAATGGAAGGCCTTCTTGATAGTGCAACGTCCGAGATCTTTTGCAGGAACTGAATTCTGCTGTCTATAGTAAAAGAAAGATGTCCACTGTCTCTGACAGTTAAATATGAAGACGTATTTGCTTTGCTTGCTTTCACTCTATTATCTCATATAGCGCTTTATGCATTACCCGAGAACATTCTTCAGCTCTGAAGACAGGGCTCAGACTGGTCTACGGTGTCAGTTCACAACTTTATGCAGGCCGTCATTCCCGTATTTATTGTTACGGGTAATTCTTTTATACAAAACTGCCCTGTAACCGCATTAATAACGCACAACTAGTGACGCATGGAAGTACGCATGTAACTGGAACAAACATCAACGATTGTGATTCTAATAAATATTTCTTCGCTTCATTTTTTATAGCGGGAAGGATATGTGTAATTTTTTCCACAAACTGGGTCCGATGACGACTATGGGATTGTGAGGCCTATAGGGGTACAACTGTGAGAGAGTTGTAAAGCTGTTCGTTGCTGGAAGGCACAGTCTCTGCCAGATACACACTGAACAAACAGGCGTTGTCATCAGAAGTGGTGTCCTACGTCCTGATAGCGGGTCAGGCAAAAAAAAAGAAAGCATAATTTGGTTGCCAACTTAGATAAGAAAATCAAGGAGGAGATCAAACAGTCCGAAGTTAGGTTAGCCCAAATAATTAATAAGAACGTGTGTGGCTGCACTACTAGAATAGGTACCTTGTCACAAGAAATGAAGGGCACAACGAGCAAGCAGCAGAAACATGTTGATATAAATAAATGGCTCATTGGAGAATTCATACAACGGAAAGGCGAAGTTAGCGAAGAAGTTGGTAAAGTCAACGAACAAGTCGAAGATTTAACAACTAATGTGAAACCGCTGTCGATGCACAATGAGTCGCCTTTAGACAGAATTCTCCCAATCAACCTCACATATCAGGAAGACATGAAAGTGCTACTTCAGTTCAAAGAAATTCAGTTGGACATTAATAGTAAAAACGTTTGATGGCATTATTTAACTAAGGAGAACAAAGCAGTGACTCAGAGAAAAATAATAAGGATAACGAACCTATCTTGAGCGAAGAAGGGGAAAGGTAAAGGAAGGGGAAGAAATGCGTCAACTGACAGCAGACACTGTTGTACATGCACTCATCTCCACTCATCTCCAACTGCACAGCTAGCAATAGAAAAAGACATGGCGTGCGCAGGAAGATGAGACCCGCAAGCACTTCATATCTTTGCAAAAATAAACGTTTCTCAGAGAGGAAATTGCAGCAGCTGTGTGAGTAATTGCAGTCAAGTGCCAAACATATGAAAAATTTAAGTATTGATTTTTAAACGAGTGCTGAGTGAAAGATACCCACGAGCACGTACAATTGAGCGTATTAATGATGGAACTGTATACTGAATCGCAATACCGAGATGTGATTCAATGTTTCAGAGAGATGGTGATACGTAACCAATTCCTGTACGCACATTATGAGCAGAAGGAACTAATAAAAATCTGACAAACGAAATTACGATATCCAGTTCAGAGAAATATCGCTATCATGGGTGATTGCAGCACTTGTTACAAGAATTTGGCTTAGATCTCGGAGCCAGGGTAAGATGCACTTCGTTCGAACTCACTTTGAGCCGGAACTGTATGGTTGATATAATCCGAACCTATGAGAAACACCCGCTTGGACAGTAATAAAGGGGAACAGATACAATCATTGTGCATAGTGGGGGCTACCATACCAACAAGATGGCAGATGCAAAAATGGAAGACGCAATAGCAATCAGCGTAGAGAAGGATCAGTAATTGTTGAAATCCATACCCCTGATCCACGAAGGAATCAATGCAGCAGTGGCAGAGATAGGAATAATCACCACGAATGACTAGCGGCCGAGGTACCAACTTCGCCGTTAGATGGTGTACAACTACCTGGAGCCTAACACGTCGACTGCAACGAATTAAAAAGGAACTGGTTAGAAGGTGTCAAAATGTACGACAACCAGACAAGATATTGCCTATCCCATTATCGACCTGAATATGGGTGGTGTAATAGTGCCATGCATTTAGACTCAGACAGTCAAGTTTAGGTCACAGATAAAGACAGTTACGAGATGTGCGGCAATAAGCAGTGGTCCATGTTCAGACTGCACGGAATGTAAGTGGAGGCTACAATACATGGGAAATGTTCAGAATGAGGAGATCAGGGCCGATTTCGAGTGCCAGTCGCAAACACTCAGTGCAAACCTTTTGGTGTATGGGACCTGACAGTGAAGGCATGGTCTCGACTTCCTGAAATTCTACCTAGTGGTGCTAAACCTCAAACGAAGATATACATCGCTACACCTTGACGGACAAGAAATTAAATTAAATTTCACGGACAATTTAGACGACCTGTGCGGCGATACTTTTGAAATGTTAGGGATCGCTCTCACAGGTGAAGGAGACATGCCATCATAAGGCCAGCAATAGCAGTTCATGAACGTGGCCGAGGAAGAGTTTGACCAAGAGGAAGAAGACAATAATGAAGTCGATTCGCCAGATATGCTGATGACAGGGATAAAACCAGAATTAGTATTAGAAGATGAGATGTCAGATACGAAAGAAGACTGCGACGATGATGACGAGTGAGAAGAAGTTTGATCCATCGTCTCTGAGGAAACAAACTGCTTAGAGTGTAAGACTTTAACAAAGGACTGGTGAGCTGGTCTGCATACTTCTTCACTCAAGGGAATTGGTATATGCGATGGAAAATGTACCTGAAGAAGATGATGGCTAGGGAAGGGATCAGTACAAATTTGTAAATGGCGAATACTTGGTAAAACCCCAAGCGGAGAAATTTGTTACGAACAGAGGAAGTCTTGCTAATATGATAGCTGAAACAGAAATGAAAGAAGAAGAAGCATTGAACAGTTAAGATCAGGATAACCCATGGGGCAGTTTATTCAACTTTGTAGGCGAGCAAGGGCAGGAAGAATCAGAATTATGTCACAGGTTGGCGAAGTGAACAGTCTTGCGGTTCCGTGTGCGGACAACACCGTATAATGAGGAGCTGCTGATCAACAAAGCTGCAACACATTTCTCACCTCAAACGATTTATAGAATAAAGAAAGCCTGGGGCTACGCAGCAAGTCTTACTTCGTGGTAGTCTCAAAGCTGTAGAAGAAGGTGTTTAATGTGTGTTTAAAAAGGATATGAATTTTTGGTAAATTAACGTTTAGATGCCTTTCCACGAATGTTAGAATCATTGTTACTGTGTTGAAAATGGGAAGGAAGAGAGAATCGGAAGAACTATTGCACGAAATGAGTGGTTTTCGTGTCGGGGTTTTATTATAAAATAGTTGTGGAATGCACTGAGCCATGATGTGCCAGTAGCGAGGTAGCACAAATGCTATATTGATATACCTGTCGCAAAGTAGCATTGTGCATTAGAAGTTGTTTTATTAACGTCCATTAAGAAGTACGTGGATGCATTGAGCCATTAAATGTAGGAATAAGGGTACATACAAGTCATTTACGAAGCTGAGTCCAATGAACTGAATCTGCAGGACTTTTTTGTGTTTACTGTTTACAGGGAGTAGTACTGACGTCTGGAAGAAATCCGTACGTGACGTAATTAATAAAGAAATAACATGGATATTGACTGAACCAATACACGAAAGAAATGAGTCAGAAAGATAGATTACAATGAGATAACGGTAAATTTGTAAGTAAGACTCACCAAGTGCGAGATTAGGTCAACAAGGAATTAATCATTAGAATTTATGCGGCGTTTTGATTTTTTATATATATTATGTCAGTATGTATGTTGTATTTTCCAGAAATTATTTTCAGCAGAGAATACAGCAAAGGCATCGAGAAGAATTAGGTGAACTGTTTTACATGTGGAGATTTGTGGTAAGGTCATATGGGACCAAACTGCTGAGGTCATCGGTCCCTAAGCCCACGCACTACTTAATCTAACTTAAACTAACTTACTCTAAGAACAACACACACACTAATGCCCGAGGGAGGACTTGAACCTCCGACGGGGGGAGCCGCGCGGACCGTGACAAGACGCCCAAGACCGCGCAACTACCCCGCGCGGCTACTGTTTTACAATGACTACAGTGATCCACCAATAAAAACAGAAGTATGCCGCCATATAGTTTTTGAGAGGAGAATAGAAAGCATGGAGTCTTGTATGTGATAGTAGCACATGAAATTATGACAGTATAGTGCATGAATATGGAATTGACAAATGTCCACAAGATATTGGTAGAAATCCCAAGCATTAGCATATTTTCATGTGGCAGAACTAAGAGCATGGGAACAAAAAATTTAACAGTCTCTTCCACTTCCAGTATTAGAAGAATAAACCTGTCTCAATAAGTGATTTTTCTAATCTATTTTTTTGTAATCGGTTTACTGAGTGCCATCTTGCTTATTGTTTACCAAGCAATGTGGGCTGTGAAACTAATGGTCAACGAACTGTTTATGTGGTGTGGTAATTCTGTCATTTTTGGTCGGAAGGTTAACAAGACAGAGATTCCAATGCTGTATTTTTCAGGATAATATTTTGTAAAATTTATTATGCGTATCTAATGTATGATTCTGTAGTATTATTGTGTGGGTGACCACGCCACACAGCATCGTGGAGCACGGGAGGGGAAAGACGCAGATGAGGGAATTTGCTGTTGCAAGGACATGGATAACCCTGGGCCCAATGGAGGGCGTGAGTAAGCAAAGGTCCTGTCTACCTGGAGCTGTCTTTGTCTCCCAGCGGCTGAGTTCCCACCCAAAGACATAGCACACCCAGCCTGTAGCACAGCTGCCGGCTCCCACCACTGTACTTTTGCATCACGCTACTGCTGAGAACAATAAGAGAAGCGATGTACACTGCAAACCTGTCTCATGTACCCTCTACGTAAGTCCATAGGGAAGCACCTTCGCAGACTTCATCCACCAATGTCCAAGGGCTATGCCTCGAATAGCTTGTCAGCTTCCACGAGAAGAAGCAGATTGGCTATCAGTCGACCTGGGATACCAGTTACTTTGCGTGGGAACTGTACATTAATGCAAGAGACTTAAGTGCCGCCCATGAAAATCAAGACGTAACAAGGCAAACAGAAGCAAATCGGAACGTCACTTGTGTACTAACCACTGCTGATATTGGTGCACACAAGGTCTGTAGAGACAATTTGTTCTGTCTACTGTACTTTGATGAACACTTGTAATTTCCAACTTATTTTCTACTCTGTGGGAGCAAACATTAATATTCAATTCATGACAGCAGCATTTTATTACTCAGTGAGAGACATATCTGTCATTGTCATACGAACATTGTTCCTCAGTTTTGAGTGTGAACAGTTCTGTAAAATACGTTGAGAAGAACAACGGTTCTTAACGTTCTGATTACTTACGTCAGATAGATTGTGTATTTGTACAATTATAATGCCTCGCTCTCGATAGCCGAACATGTATGTGTAGGGAAGCTACATGCATAAGGTTTAAATTCAAGCTAGCAAACAGTATCACATTTTCGCGAACTGATCTTTTACATGTCAACAAACATTAACCTAATTGTTCCATTTGTGTTTCTCATGCCGGTCAAATAGAAGGGACAATTCGTACAGTAAACAGTTTGGTTTGCCTGAAACAGAGAAATGTGTTTGTGTTTTCTCAACATTGTATTTTCATGGACAGTCTATTTTTTAATTGTATTATTTGTGTTCTTTCAACACTGTACTTTCAGGGACGATATAAATTTAATGAAAATGTGTATTTTGTTAATGGTGTATTCTTAGAGACTGATCTGTTTGTTTATTTAAACGTATGTTTTTACTGCTGTTATGCAAAATGCCTACTAATAGTGAAACTTTTAAATATGCCATCAGAAGTGTTTCATTTTGTTCTGTTTTATGAACTTGCGTTTTTTTTCTTTTTGCATATGCAGTTATTACTTGATAACCGTTGGTCTCCATGTGGAGCAACTTCATTATGTTTTATACCTTAGTGTAGGCATGTCATCACTCACATAAGATAAGATGAACCAGCTTGTACATAACTTTATCACACAGTGACACCAATCTAGATGTACATATTTTCTGCTTTTATGCAAACTGCCAACTAAAGGTGAAACTTTTACGCACACCATCACAAGTGTTTGATTTCGCTCTGATTCACATACTTATGATGTGTTTTTCTCTTTGCACATGTAGTTCTTACTTGGAAACGGCTGGACTCCAAATAGAGCTACTTAATTATATGTTTTAAGTTAGTATAGACATGTCATCACTTTTATAAGATCAACCAACTTATACGTTACTTCATCATACAGTGACTCCAGTCTAGATATTCACGAATTTTATCATATTTCAATTATTAAAGCTATGGATTGATACAAGCTTTTCTATAGATATCTGGAATTCTGTATGACATTTCACTACATTTAACTCTATTCCGTTCTTAACTATTTGTACCATGATTAAAAGTGTGTATCATTAGTCATTGTATTACAGTGAAGTGAATAGTTATTAAATATATTCAGTGATGAGTGTGACTACCTTCGATTAATAACCTATGCACATATGATAGAGAATTCGTGGGCAATTCCATTTTCATTATTTGTAAAATTATGAAGTATGAATAGAATTTCATGAGCTGGTGCTCTCTTGTTTATTTGCAACTGCACCGAAGCTTGCTCTCTCGCCTACAAAGAAGCGTTGTTGTGTGGAGGCTTATGTTTAAATATGAATGTTAATTTAAAAAAAACAGCGGCCTTGGGAACAAGATAACGAACTCAGTTTCATAAATCATGCGACGAAACACATCAACCCAGTGCCCACAAAAACAAAATGTAAAAAAAGAACCCAAAGTTAAAGTAAAATTTGTGTATGTAGTCGTGTTATAGACAAGACTCAGGCCACGAATATCATCGTTAGTTTTAAATCCAAGGGAGGGGTATTCGTAAATATTCCTCCTTACGTGTTTAAGTTCTGTGTAATATAATAAAGCGATTTGGAATATATTATTAATTATTCCGGTACAGAATTTTATGATGAGCGAAATGGTATATATTTTAAGAGCTATTTGTATAACATGTGAGCAATTAATCAATACTTCATCAGTCGTGCACCATCTTATACCATGAAACAGAAGGAGGCCTTTTATCATGGCACATGCGAGACTTGAAAATGAACCGAGTTTCTTGATGTTTTAACAGTTTCACTTGTCTTGAAAAAGGATATTTGTGTTAGTTTTCAATAGGTTCTGTTTCACAATACATTTAACTCACAAGTCATTCCTGATATTATACATTTTCATTTGATTTCACATAGTAATTATAGGTGTGTAGCGGAGTAATAATGTAACCCATCCTTTACTAAACACACTATTGACAGGATTTTCTCAGTTGCAACACTTTTAAATTTCAGCCAAATATTTGTTCCTGGGTACATTACCGCGTTGTGTCTTAGAACACGTTTTCACATTTGGAATAACCCTAACTTTCTGGAGTAATCTCTGTAATTTCAGAAAAGTCTTAAGCACATAAAAATTGGAAGCCACCGTTTAAAATGGAATAAAAATATGTAGTAAACTTCTAGTACATGGCCGGTTAGAAGCGAAAGTCTGAAATGTGTACCAAGTTAGGATACTCCCCCCTACGTATTGCTGCGGAACTGTGCCTTCATATACTCGTAGAGTTCGTTTAATATGGCAACCGTAACTGTACATGAGCATTTTTCACAAAATGAATAAACCGCCACTGCGTTAAACCAGTAATATTTTATTATCTGTTGCAAATAATAAACTGTTGCAATTTGTCCATTTTCTGAAAATATCCTTCCATACGTCACGATGACTGTTCCTACAAATTTTTATTTGACGTTGTTAGCTTTTCTTAACGAACAAACTATTTCCAGATTTTTCATTCGATAGGAGTGACCTCGGACATTCTTCCGTCTCCTCAGTAGTTTTAACAAATAATGTTGTTAGAAGCATAGTAATTAGTGGTGCCATTTGTTGAAGAATTGAACAGGGTCATCTGCAGTGTTCTGGAGGGTTCCGGTACTTTGTCGGTCGTTAAACCCTGTCGTGAATAAGATACAGAGACTGTCTCTTAGTCATACTGCTGTTCTATCTGGGGTCAGGTTAAATATGTATTCTATTTATCAGGCTTGTAAGACAATGCGAGACCCAGCTACTTGATCAGAGATCAAGTTTCCAGGCCTTTGTTTAACACATTTCTGAACAAAAAAATCAAAAAATTAATAACCAGGAAAACGATTGAGAAAGAGTTTGCGAATCAACCAATCATTACGGAGAAACGTTCCCGACTACTGCGAGGAACTCCTGCTCAAAACAGAAAGAATATGCCACAAGGAAACCATATAGCTCAGATTTGAAGACTTGGGTTTTATAATTTTTTTTTGTTTTCGGTTCTGCTGGCAGCATGTTAAAAGTGAAACCTGAATGAATGGTACATGCCTTTCTGAAAAATGCTCTACTAATTGTATATGTGTGAAATTAGTTTTTCTGGCTGATTGAATTTTGCAGTTTATTCTGGATGAGTCAATATTGTCATCAATAAACCCCACTATGGTGTACAGGCAGAGAGATGACAGATGTGGAATTCAGAAACAGATGAACAGTGGCCCACACCAAGTTGGCAAATTGACACCACAGATCTGCCTTAATGTCTTTTTCTGGGCTACAAAAATTCTTACTGAGTGCATAGGGTTGCCTCAAAATATGACTGTCTAGTAGGTAGTAGAGACAAAATAAGAAATGTAATGTTTTTCGCCAGAGAATCTTTCACGGACAAGAAACTCATTCAATCATTGACCCCCACATTTCTCCAACGTGAGTACTAAATGTAGAAGTTTGAGTCTTCCTGACTGTGGCCAGATACCCTTCATCCAGTCACTGTCGTCGCTTTCTGTCTGTGAGTGGTGTAGACCTCGTGTTACCGTATGGGAGCTTCTTGTGTGAGTTTTCTGAGACACAAATTAGACACTAGTACGGAATTTGCCTGAAATAGAATGGGAATCCGCTTAAATCCCGCAGCTAGGAAGTGGTAGGTAATTCAGTGCAGCGGTTCAGTATGGATCTGGTCCAGCTCCATGTCTCGTATTCTACAGACGATAAACAATAAATGGAGGTCCAAATCTGTTCTTATCCGTGCACGTAAAACACACGTACCATACCTCATATCAACACCAGATATTTAAAGACCATCGCCTTAGGTCAGTCCTCAATGTCTTCAGGTCAGGAATGAGTTCAAGTAAAGTCGAATGGAAGACTGTGGAGCGAAACCTCCCACTCTACAAACGACGAAGTGAAAGCTGAATTGTTTAGGCAATGCACTAAGAAACGAGAAAACATGTGGTGAACTGATATGTAACCTGTAGGAAGAGACGTCGATGATCTAAAAGACTGTATAATGCTACATTGAAAACTAACTACGAAATGAAGCTTTTGGAGAGGTAGAAAAAGGGCTCAACATCAATACAAATTTATCTGCCCTACTCTCCACTAGCAGCCAGAGGTACTCATATACCACTCAAGATTTCTAAGGCGTCGGCTCCTATCTACTCTGGCATCAATCACTGGAGATTACTTTAGTTCATAACATGAAAATCGAACATGCTAAAACATACCTTTCCATAAGACGTTGGTTTAAAGAAAGATTATATTCCACAAAAAATGATCCTTTTGTGCTGCGAACTGCGAAAGACGACGCAACTCGACTCGACCGTCTTCAGACGTCTGAAGGCACGCAAAGCGGCCATTTTCATTAAGAGGCCATACTTGGGCGTAATTTCCTTCCCAGGTCGCCTGGTTAACTTCTAAGTCTTCCTTAATAAAAGGGAGCGCGATAATTAACCAGTGGGCTGCCATTACATTTCTGTAATACCACGCTCGTGTTTCCCCTTAAAATGTGCGTGTGTTACAACTGCAGGAAATAGAATTCTGTCACGAAAATCACGGTAAACAACATTTCGGCGCAGGCGTTGCGAAATTAATCAGACCTCCAGGCACCCCAATTTGTCCTTTGCGTGATGATAATATAGGGTTTCAATCACGAGTTGTTAGGTAAATGATTCAATATGCATCCATTGTGAATGCGACCCGCATAGTATTACTCATACAGTGTAGGTGAGAGTATCAAAGTACGCCTATCGCAGAGCATAAACTGATAAATGGGAGCTTTTTGTTTTTCGCTTTTCCAGCTGCATACCTGTTACTTATTTCTAGTTTATCATCACGAAAACAACAAAATATTAACCGCTCATTCTCATATGGGACAAGTAAAATTTTGACGTTTAAATTACATTACTGTAGCTCGTAAAAAACAATAGTTCACAATATTAAACTCTACGCTCCAAAGATACTTTTTCCCTCTATCAGACTATCACAGTTGGCTTACTAGTATAGGAAGTCTATGATACGCAAGGCAGCGCAAGAGTATTGTTCAGTTTGCCCATAAATCGAAGTCCACACATTAAATAGGCTGAATCAAGGGCAAAGTATTCGATAAAAGCATTGATTTACGTCCAATTAAGTATTTCTCTTCAGCACTTCTAATCCAAACAGCAGGTATTGAGACTTGTTACACCGATCACGCTGGAAGGCTTTCATCTCTCTTACATTTTTAACACTCACAACTGTGAAATTTCCTCTTTAAATCTCGTCACGCATTGCGACTGCATTTGTCAGCCTTTAGCATACACAAGATACTGAAAAAAAGAGACAAAATATTGGTTTGGTAGATCAGCTGTGTTGCTCAACTGGTTGATGTATTCCTACCTCTGTTCTCCTCTACAGCTCCCTCTAGTAGCATGGAAAATATTCCCTGAAGTCTTAACACATGTACTATCGTCCTGTCCTTTCTTCTTCTCAGTGCTTTCCACATATTCCTTTGCTCTCCGATTCTGCGCAGAACCTCCTCACTACTTGCCTTATCAGCCCACCTAATTTTCGACATTCTTCTGTAGCACCACATCTCAAATACTTCGAATCTCTTCTGCTCCTGTTTTCCCATAGTCCCTGTTTCACAGCCATAGAATGGTGCGCTGCGTACGCACATTCTCAGAAATTACTTCCTCAAATTAAGGCCTATGTTTGATACTAGTGAACTAGTAAACTTGTGTCCTTTTTGCAGGTGCTAATCTTCTTATGATGTCCTCCTTGCTCCTTCAGTCATGGGTTATTTTTCTGCCTACGTGCGAGAATTACTTAACTTCATCTTCTTCGTGATCACCAATCCTTATGCTGTGTTTCTCTCTGTTCTCATTTCTGCTACTTCTTATTACTTCCGTCTTTCTTCGATTTACTCTTAAGCCATATTCTGTGCTTATTAGAATGTTCATTCCGTTCAGAGAATTTTGTAACCCTGCTTCACTTTCACTGAGAATAGCAATGTCATCAGCAAATCCTAGCTTTGATATTCTTTTACCGTGAATTTTAATTCCACTCTTGAAACTTCCATTTATTTCTGTCATTGTCTCTGGGATGTATAGACTAAAAAGTAGAGGCGTAAGATTACATCCGTGTCTTACACCCTTTCTCATCCGAGTACCTCGTTCTTGCTCTTCCACTCGTATTATTCCCACCTGGCTCTTGTACATGCTGTATACTACCCGTCTCTCCCAAGGTTGCCCCTATTTTCCTCATAATTTCGAACGTCTTGCACGATTTGACACTGGTGAATGCTTTTTCCAGTTGTCCAATCCTATGAACGTGTCTTGTTTTTTTAGTCTTGCTACCGTTATCAGCCACAACTTCAGAAAGAGCTTTTACCTTCCATACAACCAAACCGATCGTCATCTAACAAATTTTCAATTTTTTATTCCACTCTTCGGTACATTATTCTTGTCAGCTACTTAGATGCATGGGCTGATAAGCTGATTGCGCGATAAATCTCACACTTGTCAGCTCTTGCAATCTTCGGAATTGTGTGGAAGACATTGCTCCGAAAGGCAGATTGTGCATAGCCAGAATCGTTCATTCTAAACACCAACGTGGATAGTTGGTTTGTTGCCACTTCCCCCAATGATTTTAAATGTTCTGGTGGAGTGTTATCTATTCTATCTGCCTTATTCGATCTTAAGTCTCCCAAAGGTATCTTAAATTCTGATTCCAATACTGCATCCCCTATGTGATCTGTATCGACTCCTGTTTCCTCTTCTGTCACATCAGACAAGTCTTGCATCTCATACAGGTCTTCAACGTACTCCTTCTACTTATCTGCTCTCTCCTCTGCATTCAACAGTGGAATTCCCATTGAACTCTTAATGTTACCGCACTTTCTTTTTTTTTAATTTCACCGAAAGTTGTTTTAAATTTTGTATGTGAGAGTCAGTCCTTCCAACAATCATTTCTTTTTCGATTTCTTCAAGTTCTTCGTGCAGCCATTTCGCCTTAGCTTCCGTGCACTTCCCACGTATTAATTCCTAAGCAACTTGCATTCCTGTATTCCTGAATTTTCCTGAACATTTTTGTACCTGCCTCTTTCATGGTTGAACTGAATTGTTTCTTCTGATACCTTCTTTGTACGTGTGTTTTTCGTTCCAACTGCTTTGATTGCCCTTTGTTAGAGATGTCCTTTCCTCTTCAAGTGAACTGCCTACTGAGCTATTCCTTAATACAGAATCTATAACCGTAGAGCATTTCAAACGTATGTGTTCATTCTTCCGCATTCCACTATTTGGGTCGTGATTCTACCTGACTAGTCTCTTGAACTATAACCTAGTCTTCATCACCACTAAATTGTGATCCGAGTCTACACGGTTCACCTTACAATCTGATTTCGGAATCTCTGTCTATGACGTAATCTAACTAAAAATCTTCCCGTATCTGCTGTTCTTTTTCCAAGTATACCTCCTCCTCCTGTGAGTATTGAACAAAGTCTTCGCTATTACTATCCGAAATTTATTACAGAACTCGATTAGTCTTTCTCTTCTATCATTCCTAGTCCCAAACCCATATTTTACCGTTATCCCTTCTTCTACTCCTTCCCCCACGACCGCATTCTAATCTCCCATTACTATTAGATTTTCATCTCCCTTTACGCACTGAATTACCTGTTCAGTGTCCTCATATTATTTCTCTCTACATCTTCGGCTTGCGACGTCGGCATGTATATCTGAATTATCGTTTTCGGAGTTGGTTTCCTATAGATTCTGCTGAGAACAACCCTCTCACTGAGCTGTTAAAATTAACTGACTCTCTGCCCTGCCTTCCTATTCATAACGAATCCTGCTCCAGTTATACCATTTTCTGCTTCTGTTGATATTATCCAATACTCGTCAGACCATAAATCCTTGTCTTTTTTCCATTTCACTTTACTGACACGCTCTGTATCTATATTGAGCCTTAGCATTTTCCTTTTCAGAATTTCTATCTTCCGTACCACGTTCAAACTTCTGACATTCCACTCCCCGACTACCAGAATGTCATCCTTTCGTTGATTATTAAACCTTCTTCTAATGGTCACCTACCCCTTGGCAGTCCCCTCCCAGTGATCCGAATGGGGGACTGTTCCGGAATCTCTGGCCAATGGAGAGACCATTACGACACTTTTCAATTACAGGTCACATACAGTTAAAATCTTCTGGGGTGTTAGACCGCGTCATATTTCCTCTAAAATAATAGACGTCTACTATTACTAGAACACTATTGCTAGTGTCCAGTAAGTAATGGAGTTCTTTTAAAGGGCCAATTTCGGTTCAGAAAATGCGGAACTTGCTGTTGGACGTCGTGGAATATTCTCGCTTCAGCCTCTACAGTTTTATGAATTTCCGATAGGTGATGGCTCTCTATACGTAGTCTTCAATAGGCGTGAGTTCCAATCAGAGAGCTTCATTGAGTTTCTTTTGGCGGAAAACGAGAGTGTCTCAGGTATTCACGGGCGTTTGCAGAATGTCTACGTAGTCCTGGCAGTGAACAAAAGCTAAGTGAGTCGATGTGCGAGGCGCCTGTCATCATCACAACAAGGTCGCAGAAACCTGTCCAAACACTCGCGTGCCGGTCGGCGGGATACAGCTGTGACTCCTACAGTAGTGGAACGTGCGGACATCCTCATTCGAGGTGATCCATGGGTTACAATCAAACATGAAGCAGTACTTGGGTGATGGAGACGTTATTGTCGCAGCAAGACGCTGGCTCCGACATCAACCAATGGAGTGGTACCATGCGGGGCGTACAGGCCCTCCCAGGAAAGTGGCGTAAGGCCGTCGCATTGAACGGAGATTGTGTTTGTAGCCAAAATAATGGGGAATAATGCAGCATCATGGTATCCCGAATAAGACCAACCAACTTAAAAAAAAAGAATCTGTTTCATTCCTTGCTGAACGCCCCCTCGTAAAATTCTGTTTATTTTCGAACGTTTGAAGAAAACATTCGACATAATTCTGTAATATTTAAGGACATGCTATATGTTACAAATTGATGTAAGTTTTATTTACAACTACTGATCACTACTTTGTGCTGTGCCATATTACGTACTTGTACTACAATATTTTCGGCAGAGATGTTTTGCTGAACCTTGTTAACAAAGTTTGTCTAAAAATCCATGGTTGATATACCGTCGTACCAGACGACGTGGGCCACTCAGCGAAACGCTCAGGCAATGGAAATACTCCCAAAGTGTGACAACTGAAAGGTGCTCGTTGTTAGCTCCGTTCTTTACTCACCACCTATTTTAACTTTCTCAAGATCTATGATATTTATTTTACAATTGTCTCTGAGATATTAAGCCAGCCTGCTTCAATATATGTCGATCCTGATACGTTCGAAAACTCTTTGCACAATCACTGCAACGTAAAGTTTATCTTTGGTGAGCCGCTGGCTCTGTTACTCACGTGCCTCAGCTGTAGTATCCTTGAGGCTTCCATATTCGAAGGTGGTCAGTCATTACCTTCCTTGTACAGTACTTGGAGTTTTAAGTTGTGTCAGACTTTGAAGCTAGATTTGATGTAGCATTTTATTCTTGTGAAGCCTTTTTTTTTGCCTGATGGAAGGCTGTAATGATAAATAAATTGTACTATGCGCAGAATTATCGGCAAGACTACTCCAAGTTATTTCGTTGCGCTGAATTATGTGCTGCTGTTTGAGGTGAGATAGGTGGTGGCCTCGTATTCTTCCGCACGTCCGTTTTAGCTTTCGTATTCACGTGCAGTGTGTAGGCTGAGAGAGGTTCCGAATTTATCAAGTATACTGTTCAGTCTTACCATCCATCGGGAATCTTTTGGAACTAGTTGGAGAAAAATATGGGCGTGAGCGACCAATTGTGATTACTGGCAGGGGGGAGGGGGGTTGGCGTATGTTTACATTCCTCAGTGAGTGTTTCACGAAAATCGGATCAAACCACCGCATTCTGCTCTCCAATCATGTCTGAAATAACTGTATTTTTCTTACATGATACATATACCGTATTTAAGTATTACTACAATCTGCTGGCTAGTGCATAATTCTCAATTAGTGTGACGTATACGCCCCAGTAAACATAATTGAATATAGAAAACATTGGTATGTGCTATGCCAAAACCTAATACGAATTTATGTTGAAAATTTCTGTCTGATATTTTATATTTTTCGTTCTCACGAGAATAAATGTGTTCTGGTACAGATGTGTTATACCTCTTTCTGTATTTGCCATCCTGTTAAAAATCACTCTACAAACAAGCATGGAAAACGTGGACCTAGATAGGTTTACGAAATGGAAGTGTATCACCTCAGCAATTATCAAAGCTGGTCAGCATAAATGTTTTTGACGGTGGAAGTGTAACGTTGATCATAGCGGAGGATATTTCTTGACCTTTTATTTTCGAATATATGTAAAATAAATTTTAACCACGTAAGGCTTAAGTTAATGGAATGTTGTTGGAAGAAAATGTCTGAAACAGTAACAAGGCACAGAGAAAAATTAATGCGTGGTTGTATGTGTAAATGAATATATCAGTTGTCAGGTAATTAAAAACTCGAAGTTTGCGTTCAGAATTCACATATTTACGCTGTATCAAATCATCGTCCCGAGCTCAGGTAAAATTTAGTTCTGGGACACACAGTAAATAATGTAATAGTGTATCTACGAGAAAGGGACGGGGCTTGGTGAGGAACGGCAGTATATTATGTCAGGTACTCTAGGATTTCACTGCTGTGCGGTCTTCAGATAATGGCTGTCAACTTTCTCAGCAGAACACGGGGAGTTTCAGCACAGTACACAGTGGAACATTATGAAGAGTAGAATCAACGTTGTGTGGAAATGTTTTATGGAACAGTGAAATGCGAACTATCGTGAAGGCTGGAATTTTCTGTTGTTAAACATCCGAAAGCTGTTAGATGTTTCAAGATCGCTAGTACTAATGAGTACTTTAGTTGTATGTAGATGGTGGAGGAAGCTGTAGACAGTGTAATTAACGCTGAAATGACTAACGAATCTGTTTCTTTCTTTTCTTTTTTTGTAACAACGTGGCATGAGGGAAAAAACAAATTCTGTAATTATATTCTAAGCCCGACAAAGAATATGTTGACTCTCGTGTCCAGGCACTGTTCTATAATGAACAGTAATGGCACTCTATCGCAATCAGTAATGGAAAGCCTTCAAATAAATCAAGTGGGAACTAAAGAATCTTTTGAGTTTATAGAAACTTTTGAAAGAAGTCACCCATAAATCAGGAGTTACTCACAAATACAACGAAAGAGGTCAATGTATTTGTTGACTCAAAATAAAACTAATAATAACCAGCGTTTTAGAGAAAGTGTTATGGGATAGAAGCCGAAGTTATTGAAGTCAAAACATAGCTCTCGGATTGCGAATACCCAGAACCTGGTTCAGAAAATGCTGGTGAAGTATAAACGCGCAGCTAGTTAACGTAGATAGTGACTATTTACATAATAACGAAATGTTAGCAGAGGTTAAGAAACCCGCTTCAGTTGTAAAGTTCTTATTATAATTCAGTAGGTAAAACACAACCGGTTTTGGGCTCTTACCTGCTCATCGTCAAGTGTCATAACTTTGTGCATCGACTACGAGCGCTGCTGTGGAGGAGTATAGGACGGTGTGTATCGCCAGCGAACGCAGAGCACGGACTCCTCCCATTCGTCCACGGGGACGCACGACGTCACAGCGCAAACCTGATGATGGGCATGTTCCTCCTGCAGGATTGTTTGTAATGAAGTGTTAGTTAAAAATGGTCAGCGACAATATACGAGTGTGTAAGTGGCAAAAAAAGTAGAAAAAACTTATACTTAATGTAGTTCTTATTTCTCAGACGCCACCAATGAATTATCGCATGAAAAGTGTCATTCTGACTTGAGAAGTGAGTCAAATAGTAGAGGGTGCAGCAATAAGTCGCAAATGACGTTTGTTGAATATGTGGATTTCGGTTAAAGTGTGGCCATCATCAGTGGACTTCATACTCAGTCTCTGACATGAATAGTCCTGTCGGGACTATGTGCATATACAAGTGGTTTTAATGGTTTACCTTAGTTACCGCACTGAAGGTTGCCACACAATGACCGAAATCTAGATATGCAATAAACATCATTTGCGACCGATTCCTGTACCCCACCCTACATGAAATGAACGCAATCGCTGAGCACAAATATTTTCCTATGGAATCAAACCTGACGAAAAGCAAGTCTTGAGAACTTTCATTCGCAGCTTCGACCTCAATTGCAGATAAAACATAATATCATTAGTTAAAACCGAGGTAGGTAATACATCCAGAAGTATTTATAAAGTAATTTCGATGTTTATATGAGCTGCATGCAACTGTACATGCATAGGGGGATAAATAAATCGTAAAATTTTCCCAGGTTCAGATTATTGGAAATAGCTTTCCTGATAAGACGTTTTTAAAAGTCATCAGGAAAATTAAAATGCAATTGTTCAGTGTCAGTTTGTGCTAACTCTTTATACAGTTACCCAAAATAATATTATCATTGAATTCTTGAAGCGAATATTAGTATTGAGAAACACAGTAAATAATTCAATAAGCGGAATTAAACATCAGTAATGGGAAGCTTACACTCGTTTTCGATTTTCTTTATTAATTTCTTTCATTTCACTTCAGATAATTACTTCTTATGGTGATGAAGTTTTACTTTGCATTTAGAATGATGTTTGTAAGCTTCTATATTCAATACAAGTCTATGATTTTCGTACTACTAAATACCTGCTGTGTAAGTTTAATGAGGTTTTATAGGAGTGTCTATTCTCATGAGGTCGACAGTAGAAGAGATGTTTATGAGGAATTCAAAAATGGTTCAAATGGCTCTGAGCACTATGTGACTATGTGACTTAACATCTATGTTCATCAGTCCCCTAGAACTTAGAACTACTTAAACCTAACTAACCTAAGGACATCACACAACACCCAGTCATCACGAGGCAGAGAATATGAGGAATTCCTCTACTGCTTTAAGCATAATTGGATGCCACGACTTCCACATAGAAAATGCGTTAGATGCTAATTACGTGTAAATTTTCTACAAAAATTAAAAAAGTCCAGTCTCACTCAAATGTAGCGACATCCTCTTACTGTCTTACACAATGACCTGTAGAAGTACCCTGCTACAATTTTCAGAAAATCTCTAATTTATGGTGTCCTGTTATAATCTCGACGCCTTGGCACTAGTCAGAGATCATTATTCATTTATTTATAGGTGAGTTGTATAGTTAAAGGATATAAACTCCCTCAGTTTAGAAATATAATTAACAGGACCCATATACCTGTAACGTGAATATAATTTCGATACATTTCTTATGCCAACTTCCCACTCAGCGTTCTTAATCTCTGCCTCCATTCTGAAGCAGCACACCATTGCATATTTCGTAATATCAGAAATGTTTATCACTCTCTTTTGTCATTATCTTGAGGACTGCATCTTTGGTCTGGTTGTGCTCCTCTTTAATTCCTCTAACTACGTATTTGATGTAGAAAATTTTTAGCTACGCTAGATACACTTTACTGAGCTCCTGGGATTACCACATTTGTAACACTAGTTTATAACGAATACGGTATAAAGTGCACTTTATCTGCTTTCTTGATATGTTCTCAATTTTTTTTATCAGATGTGCTGCAGGAAGAAACTGCAAATCTGTGCACGAGTTGCCGTACACCGCTGTTGTGCCAGTCAGATATTTTACTTGCCGGCTTTGGGGTTATTTGGCACAGCACAATAATGAATATAGATGGACTAGGATACGGCGTAAGAATTAGAGTAATAGCTTTTGAATTATATGTATTATAGTTAGAACATGGTTTTCGCTTCCCTTGTACTGCATATTTCTTCAGTTAGGCAGTGGCAGAGTACGCAATATTCTGATGGATACATGCTCCACTAATACGAGTGATTGTTTGACTCTCTGACGGAAACGTTAGATAGATTAGAAGCTGCGCTTGAGCAGAAAATTGGGGAAATGGAACATTCTAGAAGCCAAGCGAAAGCACTCGGGGCCGATAGGGAACAGGTATCAGGCCAATTCCAGGATTTTAGTGTTATGCAGAAAGTATCCTCTCCTTCTATCGATTCCGCGACAGGAAATTTAATAACATCTTTTCCTGGGAAGGCAACGGACGACATAACTATATTTCTCAGTGATGTATTAGCTTCAGCCAAGCTGGGTGGTTTGTCTGCTGATCAATGCCCTCTTTTGGTCAGTTTACGACTGACTGGGGAAACTGAAGCGTATGTCTCCTACCATGAAACCTTTCGGTACGCAAAAACATTTGAAAAGTTGCAAAAGTATCGAAAACTGAACAACACTCGCTTCTTTATGGAAAAATTCAACGCTTTAACTAAGAAGCACGACGACTTGGTCGAATCATTCTCGGATAGAATCCGAAGACTCAATGTTCAGACGTATGAGCTGACGTGAAGTGAAGAAGTGAGTACTCTGTTTTGTTGAGAAGCTGAAAATAGGAGTCTCGATGCGGCATTCCTGCGACATAGGACTAAAATATCGGCTTTTGCAACCGTGGTCTACGGGTAGCGTCTTTGATTCATAATTGATACGTATTCGGTCCCGTGTTCGAATCCCGCTTAAATTTTGATTAATAATCAGCATTGGCGGCCGAAGACTTCCGGCATGAGAAGTCACCCTCGTTCTGCCAACGGACTTGTCAAAGACGGCGGAGGAGCGGACAGAGATTCAGGGCACTGTCATGTCCTAGGGGTAGGAAACTGCCCATAAAGGAGGAGGAATCAGCGGTTATCAACGGCATGAGGATGCAGAAGGCAATGGAAACCACTGAATTAAAGATACTTACGTGTGTCCACGGGACATGTGGCCTGTAATTGAAGTGTCATGATGATCTCTTTTCTGGCAAGAGATTTCGGAACTCTCCCCCCATTCGGATCTCCGGGAGGGGACTGCCAAGGAGGAGGTTGAATATTTTACGAAAGGATAACGTTCTACGAGTCGGGACCCCTGGAATGTCAGAAGGTTGAACGTGTTAAGGAAACTAGAAAATCTGAAACGGAAAATGCAAAGACTCAATCTAGATATAGTAGGCGTCAGTGAAGTGATTTGGAAAGAAGACAAGGGTTTCTGGTCACATATAGACTCAGATCACAATACAGTAGTGATGAAGAGTAGGCTGAAGTTAAAGACATCTCAAGAGTAGCTATTGCAAGGTATCAACCTACGTCTTCAGTTATTTACTGGATATATTCTAATCTCTGTCTTCAAAATGGCTCTGAGCACTATGGGACTTAACTTCTGAGGTCATCAGTCCCATAGAACTTAAAACTACTTAAACCTAACTAACCTAAAGACATCACACACATCCATGCCCGAGGCAGAATTCGAACCTGCGACCGTCACAGTCGCGGAGGTCCAGACCTCGCCTAGAACCGCACGGCCACTCCGGCCGGCTCTCTGTCTTCCTCTACACTTTTTAGTCTCTACATCTCCCTCTTGTACCGTGGAAATTATTCCTTCATGTCCTATCAGATGTCTTTTCATCATGTCCTTTCCTCTTGTCTACGTTTTTCATCAATTTCTTTCCTTGTCGATTGTGTGGAGAACTCCTCATTTCTTACCTTATCAGTCCACCTATTTTTCAGATTCGTCTGTAGCTTCACATCTCAAATTCCTCTGTTCTCTTCTATTCCTGTTTTCCGCCGGCCCATATTTCACTACCATACAACGTTGTGCTGAAAATGTTTCGCATCATGACTCACTAAACACGCTGCTTCATTCCTGTATTAACAAGGACATATGAGTTTGTCCATTCTTCTCTAAACACGTGCTATTCATAACAGATTTCATCTTCTTTCGGAGGGGAGGGGGTTCATAGTTTCATAAACGTTGGAAATTTATATACAGGGTGTTAGAGTTATAGGTACAGGTTTTTTGATAATTGGTACCTTAATATGTACCCACTTCAGTTTGTTGTTCGTTTTTCCTCTGCGTCTAACAATATTTGCACGAGCATATTACAAAATTTACTACTTGGTTTTTTGTGCAGAGTTGTAAATGGGCCACGAAGTGGACTACGCCTGTCAATATAGACTATCCGTTTTTAGTCTACGCGTCTACACCACCTGACCTACTGCTCAGGTGAAAATAAACATTAATGGCTTGCTTAAGCCACCGCTACTTCCAGGTGCTAAACAACCTAAAAACATAGTACACGTAATAGTTATATTTACTAGTCTGCAAATGAAGTAATCACTGATATAATATTTTTCAGTATACTGTCCCTCGGCATCAGGAGAAATATCTGTACTTGTACCCCTATCACCCTGTACTTGCTGTTGCACAGACAAAACGGAAATAATTCCGTCCAACCGGAAAAACTCAACACAGCACATGCTTAGTGACGTGGTCGTCTTAGAGAAAATCTTTGGTTACGAACCGGAAGGAAATGCAGGTTCAAGGTGGATTCTTCTGACTGTCTTGGCGGTTCACACGAAAACACTTAGTGGACCGCATATGGCTCGCGGGCCGCTATTTGCCACCCTTAGATATATTGCAAGAGGAAGACTATATCACTCTTTCCGCGAGCTGGGTGTATACAGGGTATGAAATTTAGGACATAGCGCTGCCGCAGCAGCTCTAGCCCGGCTGGTGATACAGGGCTTGAGTGACATTCCATGCTGCTTCAACTATGTGCCAGAATTTATTAATGGTCGCGGCTGGCGATGCCAGTGTCTCTGAAACCCACTTCCACGTGTTTTCAATGGGTGAGAGATCTGTAGAAAGTCCCGGCCACAGCAACAGTCGATATCCTTCTGCATCGAGCTACTCAGGACAGTAGGGACAACATGCGGTCTTGAGTTATCCTCGTGATAGATAACGTCAACGGGACAGCCCAGCACAACCACCAGCTTTAACAAAAATGTAGCGGCAGCTATGGAAACAAACGAGTATGAGAATCGAAGGTTCTGGCTGCGTATGACAATGACAAATGCAGTCTAGTAACGTTCATTTTCCTCAGAGCTCCCTCACATGGTACGTCCGTCGTGATGCTGTATGGAGATCCGGGACGCGTCTGAGGAGAGAACGTTATGCCACTACTGTTGAAAGGTGGCTACACTGAGCCACGGCGCCAGAGATTGCGCCAAAGAGTATTCAGCCGCCTCCACTGGCAGTGCTTGGGCAGATCTCGTAGTAGTCAGTGCTTGTTAAGAACTCGTAGCAGTCAATGCTTGTTGAGATGTGCTAGTGAAAAGTGGTTGCTGAGATGTCGTAGGGAAGAGTGCTTGCTGAGATGTGATACTGAGAAGTTCTTGTTGAGATGTGGTAGTAGCGAGTCGGTGTGGAGAGATTGTAATGTTTAGAGTGCTTTTCATCAATATAAACGAAGGTAAAAAAAAATTTTTTTCTTTTCTCTCTCATTATTTCAGTGTCCTGAATAATGCATCATCACAGGTTCAGTCAACAAAGCATCTGGATTGTGTTCTTGTATTAGAGTGTAATTCTGGTTTTCTTGCCCAATTATAGTATTTCTATTTTTTTTAAATTACTTCAGTATAAATGGTATTTAAACTTTCTTGTCTTGTTGAAGAAGAACCGTGCCAGATGTGTACGTTGAATCACACTTCCACACACAGAACAGCTACACTTGAGCTTTGTTGGCTTCGTAGGTTTTATAGTTGCTGGGGACTTAATTAATTAATTGTATTAACGAAAATTTTCATTTCATTCTTTGTTTTTGTTCTATGCAGTCAGATAGCGTAATAATACTAGTCAGGGCCAACCGTTTACGAGACACCGCGTAATCGGACATACAGCTACTAAAAATATTTGAGTATTTTCAAATTTAATAATTTATATTTGCATTTTATATAATTAAGCCCCCATGCACGTGGCGACCGCTGCTTCGGATCGTCCCTTGGAATTCTTCTGATTGTAAAAATAGTAGACAGTAGTATTGTTGTAGTAATTTGTAGTTAGTAATTGTAGTCTATTTTGCATGTGTAGATTCTTCTAATGGTATTTTCCAAAACTTAAATTTGTAGTCTTGTCTATGGGTTTGACAATTTAGTGCGATTATTCAATTGTTCATTAATCGTGTTTGAGGGAAACATCTCGTGTGAATGGTATTGTTGGAGATGAGGAGTCATTGTGTGTAATTTTCGTACAGTGACGAGTTTTGTATGTTTTGTAAATGGTTATGCGGTCAATGAAACAGGCAAAAATGATGACTAGTCAGAATAACGAAATTGTTGACATGGCGAAGTCGCCGACACAGGATAACAGTATGATGAATAATGGTGTTGAAAACAATTTAATAAGCAGGGAAAATGGTCCGGAAACAGTTCAAAATTTTTCTCAATCAGAAAATTCACAGATTACGTGGTTAACGACAGAAGAAATGGAGCAGTTAATGAGTGCAATATTAAATTTGGGATCTGAATTAAAAACAGAGTTAGGAACACTTAGAACTGAGATGAAAGCAGTGATAAGAGGGTTAGGCTCACAAATAGGAACAAGTAAAACCGAGATGGAAACAATGGAAACACAGTTACAATCTGAATTAGAAACTGATATGGGAACAATGGAAACACAGTTAGGGTCACGAACATGGACATGTTTCAAATACATGAAAAACGAATCAAATAAAGAGATTAGAGAAGAAGTACAACCGATTTTGAAGGCTCACAATAATAGCTTAATTTCAACAGAAATCAGACAAGAGGAACAGGGCAGGGAACAGGAAGAAAAAGATCGCGTGATAGTACAAAAATTTTCAGAGTTAAATTTACAACGTGCACACGATAAGGGAGAAATATTTGAAAGAATCGAGGAATCCGTACCAAATGACTTAACGCAACAGTGTGAACAGTCAACTACTAAATGTGACAATACTGAAACCCGAGTCGCGACACTTACGGAAGACGTAAACTTATTGGAAAGAGTTGTGGAGATTTCAGATAAACTGACAAGTCTTAGTTTAAGTGGGGACAGAGATTCAGATGATACAGCACCATTGCCAATTGCAGAAACCGAAGAGTATCAGAACATAAATAAGCATGTTGAAAAACAGGGAAAATTTAATGAACGCATTAAAAGGGAATTTGAGACATTACAAAAGCAAGTTAAACAAATTGAAAGCGAAATCGTACGAAAAGACAGCAGAAGAAATTTCGAATCACAGATAGCAGAGGGCTTTGAAGAAAATAATTTATTTCATTTACGTGATGCAACAAGAGAGCTCCAGGCGCGTGAACTTGACAATAATCGACATTCGGACTGGGACAGACGCGGTAGGTCTTTGTCGCCACGAGGCGAAAACTTTGACTATTAACACTTTTTGACTGTTCGGAAATTTAAGATCTTCCGCAATTCTAAGAATGACATACATCCATGTTCATGGTCAGGTCAATTTACGTACGCACTTCTACCAAATTTGCCACTAAGTCACAAACTGGAAATTATGTGCAGCTATTAATGTCCTCAGGGGCTTCACTACTCTAAGTGAATATGTGCCGTAGCGTGAATAGGGCCCCGAGCTGTAGTGATGCTATTTCCCTTTTAGTTTTCTGTACCGCTGCCTACTCTTTTACTATTCTTTGCATCTGTCAAAACAACTCTTCTACTATCAATCAATCTAGAGAGTAAGTAAACAATAACCTGATATGACTAATTTACCCAAAAGTGACTTCGGAAATTACTGTTTGGACTTACTATATTTTCTGCAGCATTCATTTGTAGTTTAAACGAAATTTTACCTGTTTATCTTCGTGACAATATTACTTCATATGTTGACGACATTCTTATTGCTAAACGTTCTTGGAGTGAGCACAACAAAATTTTGGATTCATTATTACGTATCTTTGCAAGAGTTGGCATTACAGAGAACTTGGAAAAATCTGAATTTGGTCGTTCTCAGGTGAAATTTCTCGGTCACATTATTTCTACAGAAGGTATTCTTCCTGATCCAGAGAAACTAGATGCTATGCAGTTCGCAATGACATTCTTTTTAAACGAAAATCGGTCGACAACTCTGTTTGGTTAGTTTGTATTCCTGATGAGTGGGTTAATAAGCTGATTTGGTATACGCATTTCGGTTATACACACTTTGGTCCCAGAAAATGCTTTCATAAATTATGGGAAAATTGCTACTTCAGTAATATGAAAAAACGTATTCGATCTGTTCTGGCCAAATGCAAATTATGTCAAAAGGCTAAGCCGTCAACAATTTCTCACAGAGCACCGTTGTTTCCTATCATTCCAGCGAAATTAAAGGACATGGCTGCAGTCGATTTGTTCGTTCCAGTGGTTCGATCTACTAATGGCTTTGCGTACATTTTCGTAGCAGTGGAACTGACATCAACATATGTGTGTTTTACACCGTTACGCAAAGCAACAGCTCGTTCAGTATCTAATGCTTTCATCAAACATTTTCTTAAAGAAGTTGGTCATGTTGATAAGGTTATATCAGATAATGGATCACAGTTTCGTTCTAAAATTTGGCTTCGTACTCTACGGCGTCGTAAAATTAAACCAATCTTCATTTCACTTTTTCACCCTCAATCTAACGCTTCAGAGAGATGGATGAAGGGAATCAATAAATTGCGTCGTCTTTATTGTCATCAGAATCACAGAACGTGGGATCAGTACCTTCATATTTTTCAAAACATCCCGAATGAACTTCCTAATGACTCAACTTCTTTACCGCCTATACTGATATTAAAAAACAAAGCTCCAACAAATCGCATATCTGAAATCGTTCCTTTTCCGCCTTCACGGAAACTGCGGCATTCTGAAGTTGTGAACCTGGCTCTACAAAATATTGCATCTGCGGCTGCTAGAAGAGAGAAATCAGCAAAACATCCTGGTCGTTTAAAAACCTTTTCAGTTGGCCAAAAGGTGTTAATTAAGTCTCACCGTTTGTCACACAAAGGAAAAGGCTTGTGCCGCAAATTTTTTCTGCTTTATAACGGTCCCTATAGAATTCGCAAAATTATTCGTGATAACACTGTCGAAGTAGAAACTCTTAAATCATGACGCTCTAAGGGACTACATCATATATCTAACGTTAAAATTTTTGTGGAATGATATACTTTTGAAAAATTTTTGGGGAATGACATACTTTAGAGAAACTAACAGCTACATGTAAACATGCAGAGAATACAAGGATACCGCACTGTGTTTTGACGGCGGCACATACTCATAGCAACAGTCAAGTCTGCGCGCCGCACAAGGCAGTCGTTGACTGCAAACAATTACTTCCTACGTCAAGCGCCTACAGCTGATCGAGTGCTCAGTGCGAATGCACTGACACCCGTAAACAAATACACAGTCTAATTTCTCCGACTAAATTCTGTATAAAGCTATAGTGACTTGATGAATTATGTTATTAACGTTCAGTATTTTTCAGGATACAGTTGTATAAAATATTTAAGAACTACAGGTAAATTCTGTGTGTCTCCGACGTTAAGAGGACTTGCTATCGAGAAAATTTCAGAAAGAATGTAATTTCCAAGAAGAAACTAATAAACTAAAAAGGTAACTATTAATTGAGTTCATTTTTCAGGTAACAGATTTCCACTTAGGTACGTACTTTAGACGTAATTTGCTGCTCGCGATTACGTGATTCACACTTTGTGCTAATTTCATGTTCTATGAATTTACTTGTGAAGCGACGTGCTTGCGTACATTTGCTGATTTTTGTCAATGTTTTATTAATGAACTGGGTTGTAACTTGTGTATATTATGCATCGCTTGGCTGCACTGCTTTTTCATTGATGTCATATTTTTTTATTATGTGCCTGCCGTGCTTATTCATTTAAATTATAATTGTCAACTGATTAGTTGTGCTGATATGTATGTAAGTTATACTTTGTGATTTATCTGCTTGCGCCTTCATGTTTACTTATTAAGATGACATATGAACATTTATTTGCTTATGCTGATATGATGCTAATGACCTGTTTATTACGTAAGATATATGTTTACTGCTATGCGTATGGATTGCATATTTACACATTTCTGTTTTGTTGTCATAACTTCTCTTTAATTTGGTATATAGAAATGTTGATATACTGTGTATGAACATAGAGTTTAGGTCACATTATTGTATTAATTATAGATTGTTCGCTTGGCAGAGCCTCGTTGTAAGAATTGTGCTGCATCCACTTGTTGACATTCTGTTCTCTACTGGTATATTTACTCGCTATTGCTTGTTTTGCTTACGCTCAGTGCCTTATATTTTTAAGATAGGAAAATGAACTGCTATAATTCAACATCAACGACATTAGTACAAGAAACTTCATAGAAGTCACATGAGCTGGAGGTTTTATGAAAGCTGTATAAATGTATGCTAATAGGAAGGAAGCTAACGACATGACATACCAAAACTAGGTTTAGACCATTGACAGTCATTAGACTGCATTTTTCGTGAGCAATTGAAATAGGAAGTGACACTTGACGCTAGAAATACTCCACATGTTTGCTTCTGTTTGCCATAATTCTTGAAGTGGTGTACACACTGTGAAATATTATGATCATTCACACTCCGTAATCGTACTTAATTACTGAGAGTTATTCGAACTAAGTCTGTTAGAGGTCATGTATGCATTTCTTTTGTTTATAATTCATAATGAGTAGAAGATTTGGGTTAGATGGATTACACAGAGGTTGTGTGTTGACAGTGTGTCTTCGGATTGTATAGGATGATGAGGTCTGCATTAGGATTTTATCTGTACTTGTTCGAGGAGACTGACTAGAGGAAAGAGTTGTTATGGAAGTGAAATGATATCGGCGATAAGGTTTATATGTGTCGACGTATTAAAGAGGTATTATTGAGGTATTGAGATTATATGAAGTTGATGATTATTGAAGTTTTTGTGGACAAGAGGTAAGGTAAATGATATTGATGATAAGATTTATATGTATCGACGTAAGAGGTATTATTGAAGTATTGAGATTATGTGATGCTGATGATTATTGGAGTTTTGGTGGATAAGAGGTGAAGTAAGTGAGGTGCATTTTTTTTTTGTTGGTCTATATGGAACAAGGAGGATGAAGATAGCAGACTAGAACACTAAACTGGAAGGAAGATTGTCTACACACACTTTGTTAAATCACTAAGCAGTATATACTTTTTTTTGGAGAGAGGAAGTAATTGCATATCTTGGCTCACTGACAGTTGTTCAGCAACAGTACATTTTGATCTGGCTTGGCAAACACTAGTCTTGACATGATGACTATGACGTTGACTTAACTATTATTGACTGTTATACATTGCTGCCACTACTACTTGATACACATGATGAACATCAAATTTTGACAGAATTGCATTTACACAGTTAACACTATTCAATTACACAGTAGTACTTAATGTGGATGAAAGATGAGTGAGTGTGTTTTGTGTGTTTTCATTTCCTAATCCTACCCACCTATCTCCTAAATATTATTTTATTTGTATGTTGTGGCTTGCACTGACACCCATAAATATTATTGGTTTACTGATATTTGAGTATTTGTAATAGTTAATATGACAATTATCTGACATCATTTGTGTGTTTGTTATGATTTGTATGTTTAGTGTAAAAGCATTTGTATTTGGATTCAAACTATTGTTCATGCTTGAACTGTCTGATTAGTGATGGTGAATATTATGGACTGTTACTTGTAGTTTTTCTACATGATTGGTGCCACTAGGACATGTTTAATTTTTGCTTATAAACTCTCATGAACAGTGTGATTAAGATAGTGAATATTATGGACTGTTACTTGTACTTTTTCTACATGATTGGTGCTACTAGGACATGTTTAATTTCTGCTTATAAACTCTGATGAACAGTGTGATCAGTGATAGGGAATATTATGGACTGCTCTCTGGACCTGCTCATCTTTGCTGGGTGCCACTGATGGACTGCTTCTACTGAAATAATGTGACTTGTTGCTGTGTGTACCTGCTCAACACTACTGGGTGCCACTGATGGACTGCTTCTACTGAAATGATATCACTTGTTGCTGTCTGTACCTGTCAACATTACTGGGTGCCACTGACGAACTGCTTCTACTGATATAATGTCACTTGTTGGTGTCTGCACCTGCTCAACACTACTGGGTGCCACTGATGGACTGCTTCTACTGAAATAATGTCACTTGTTGGTGTCTGCACCTGTCAACATTACTGGGTGCCACTGATGGACTGCTTCTACTGAAATAATGTGACTTGTTGCTGTGTGTACCTGCTCAACACTACTGGGTGCCACTGATGGACTGCTTCTACTGAAATAATGTGACTTGTTGCTGTCTGTACCTGTTCAACATTGCTGGGTGCCACAGATGGAACTGCTTCTACTGAAATAATGTCACTTGTTGGTGTCTGCACCTGCTCAACACTACTGGGTGCCACTGATGGACTGCTTCTACTGAAATAATGTCACTTGTTGGTGTCTGCACCTGTCAACATTACTGGGTGCCACTGACGAACTGCTTCTACTGATATAATGTCACTTGTTGCTGTGTGTACCTGCTCAACATCACTGGGTGCCACTGATGAACTGCTTATACTGAAATAATGTCACTTGTTGGTGTGTGTACCTCTTCAACATTGCTGGGTGCCACAGATGGAACAGCCTCTACTGACATAATGTCACTTGTTGGTGTCTGCACCTGTTCAACATTGCTGGGTGCCACTAATGGAACTGCTTCTGCTGAGAAATGTGACTTGTTGCTGTGTGTACCTGCTCAACATTGCTGGGTGCCACTGATGAACTGCTTCTACTGAGATAATGTGACTTGTTGCCTTGTGTACCTGTTCAACATTGCTGGGTGCCACAGATGGAACTGTTTCTACTGAGATAATGTCACTTGTTGGTGTCTGCACCTGTTCAACATTACTGGGTGCCACTGATGAACTGCTTCTGCTGAATGATGTCACTTGTTGGTGTCTGCACCTGTTCAACATTGCTGGGTGCCACTGATGGACTGCTTCTACTAAAATGATGTCACTTGTTGGTATTTGCACCTGTTGACCATTGCTGGGTGCTACTACTGGAACTGTGAACTACTTGTTTCTTGAACTATGGAAAGCATGTTATGTGAACATTTGTATAAACTGATTTTTTGTGTATTGTGTAAACTATTATGTAAAGCCACATGTATGAAAGAATTTGTATTGCTTACTGTTTTTTATATAGTAGGTTATTGAAAGGTCAGTGCATAGCCAAAAATTTTATCTAATTATGTGATATTCAGGTATTAATATTATCTTTTATTTTTGTCTGTATTTTTGTGAACGAATTTGGTGGTATTTTCAACACCAATGCTGGCAAAAATACCATCAGATTGTGGCCCGTGGAGGAGGGGCATATGAAAGGTGGCTACACTGAGTCACGGCGCCAGAGATTGCGCCAAAGAGTATTATTCAGCCGCCTCCACTGGCAGTGTTTGGGCAGATCTCGTAGTAGTCAGTGCTTGTTAAGAACTCGTAGCAGTCAGTGCTTGTTGAGATGTGCTAGTGAAAAGTGGTTGCTGAGATGTCGTAGGG